>NW_028324172.1:50000-380000 GCF_054372755.1 Phalangium opilio
CAAATTATTTTTCAACTACAATAACACTACTTTATACAAATAACCATTATTTATAAATTTTTTATAGGAACTCCCACGCTGCTTTAAATCCTATGTATGAATTGGGATCCTCTTTAGGGTATTTTTTCCTAATTTTTATTAATGCACAAAGTGGAATGACTCTTCAGTTTTTAGCACCCAAGCGGTTATGATTCATGTGTGTGAAATTACGGTATGCAGTAAACCTGTAAGTTCTAAAAAGTATGTTTAGTTATTACTCAGCCTCAGGAAAAAAATTATCACCACTACCGATTGTTTAGAAATCTAGGGGGCAATCCTTTTCTCGTCAAATGATAGTAGCCACGATAAATCATTTTCAGTGTTCTTCGCAGGCAATTAGATTTACAAATTGAATGTTTAGAGACACAATTTACGTTGCTATCACCATTTTCATCGAGACTGTCTTCTTCGTCACTCTCAGCAGCAATGAAACAAACCACATTGGGTATTTGCTTACAGCAAACTATGCCATTGCCAATATCAGTTGCATTTAAAAGGTTAGTAAGCCGCTCGTATACTTGCTGTTTATCGATGTCCACATTTTCCTCTCCATGGCTCAACCAATCTGGTATGCAGTTACCACAATCGCAGTTGTTTTTGATAGCTTCGATATCAATCTGAAGGCCTGCCTTCTTAGAAATTGCTGTTCAAATACTGTTCTCTTTTGAACAAAGCAGTTCTTTCCAGAACGATTGCTGTTCAAAATTGTAGAATACTGTTCTAAATGTTCTCGTCTGTTCTACCTTGAACTAGCAATAAGTTAAGAACAACACTCAGTTCTTGCTAGAACGTAGTGCAAAATCCAAGTTCTATGTCGACCAGCGAGCTGTTCCACTAAAATAATCTTCACCTCTGTCTTAACCTTGTTCTGGGTGGCACAACTTGTTGTTCTTAACAGAACAGCCATTTTAATTATTTATAATAATTAAATTACATTGTTCAGTAGTAATTTATGGTGTGTTTCGAAACTCAAGGCAATATATATTTTTTGTTGATGATTTTGCTATGAAAACTCAATTGCATTTTTCAACCCAATAACTAAGACAAATCTAGAAGGCGCTGTCATACTACATTAATCTGTTCTAGTCTTTGTTCAGGGTGGTACAACTTGTTGTTCCCAAATAAGAAGCGGTTTAAAATGAGTGTATTCGAAAGATTATTTTTGCCGCGGTACATCTACGCATGCGCTTCTACTGTATTTGGCGTTTGATTTTTTGGCTTGGTGCAAACCGATTTTTTAACGACCGCGTAGGGGGGGGGGAACCACGGAGAGTGACATTTATTTAAGCCCCGGTATTTTTCCTATAGATTATTCCACCATTTCTAGCTCCGCCCCCCCCCCCGACACTCATACGTTGAAGGGCTTGCTCTTATAAAAAGGGTTGCCACAGTCGCGACTCGCGAGGGTAGTCAGGTGGCTTAGGTCAACTGTTTTTTTTTAAAGTTAGTCAGGTGGATTAGGTCAACTGTTTTTTTAGTATAAGTTTTTCGAAGATAGGCGTGCAGCGTGCTTGAACTGAGTCTTCAATTTGTGCTGCTACGGTAGTACGGTCGAAGGTTTTTGTGTTCATCACAGAAGTCTAGCTTACAAATTTGAGCGTGGAAGTTGGTTAAATTTCGGTATTTTCGCGTAACTGAACATTTCGTCACCAATCATAATCAAGAACTTGAAAGTATAATTTACGAAGCTCCAGCCTACAAGGCACGTTAATAAGGTAAGTCTAGTTATATGCTTCTAATATCCTCATAAATGTTATAAATAGACCTATATGCAGTTCATAAATGTTAGAAATAGACCTATATGCAGTGATGGGCACTATCGTATCATTTTTGAATCTGATAGTTAATGTGATAGTTGATAAAACCATTGCCTATCATTTTATCGATTTTGATATTGATATTCGTATCTAAAAAGGGGGATGGAAATGTTTTTAATCTGAGACTGATGAGTTAAAAAACTTAAGAATATTTGATAGTTTTATTGATTCACGTATTTTTAAGACTATTTGATTTGATTTTCAATTGATAGTTGATTCATAACGAGCTTCGGATAGTTGATAGTTTATAGTTAGTTTTATACATAAACTATTCATGATGCCGGGGGGAAAAAGCAGAGATGAAGGGAGTTCCTACCCTCGGGCCAAGGAATTTATAGAAAGGCCTATTATTTTATTCTCTTATACTTCAACCCCCCCCTTTTACGTTGCTTATACAAGCGGAGCCCGCCCCTTCTTAACAACTGCACGTGCAGCATGACGACGGGAAAGTTTTCTACGATAGACAATATACCAAAGGAATGAACAGCTGTTACTTGAAACTTCCCGCGCTTCCACCATGAACGCTGGATCTCTAAAGGGACCGGAAAACGCCCGCCTTCCACTGTACAAACCGAGTCCTCTCTAGCATAGCGTCGGGGGAAGGGACGGGGGTAGTGAATTTGGGAACACTCAAGGCCATTCAGTCTTTTGTGATTCTGAATAAACCTATTGAAAACGACCTTGGCTGTACCCGGTTTTTTTATTTATTTTTTTACAAAGCAAACGTGCTATAGAGGAAAATCTATTCCGTTTACCAGTCCCTTTAGAGATCCAGCGTTCATGCTTCCACGATGCAGCCTGCAGGTTCCCACCGGCTAAGGCCTCTTTTATTCAAATATATTATCTATGTTTCCATGGAAAACTTTTAAATTCTTCACTCTCGGTTAACGGGTTAATGACCAGCAGGGAGGGGAGGGGAGGGGGTAGCGTAAATAACGGCGCTTGTAGCTCAGGGCCGAAAATAAGGAAAATTTATTATAGGACATATGTCCAGTGACCCCCCTATTTGACTGGAAAATTTATAGGACATTGTCCACTGGAGTGTGCAAAAATAGTGTCGCATCTTCATAGTCAAGCTATCAAAACACCCTTAGTTTTTAAAAAAGTTATGGGACATTTTAAAAAATTATTGGGCAATGTCCAGTGTCCTGTGCTTATTTCCGGCCCTGCTGCTTGCTGGCTGGCACTGTCTACATGTTATTTTATTATGTTAAACGTCAATTTTGATATTGATATTTCGCTCTCTTCTTTGATATTTGAAATAACATAGTGTTCACAAAAGGGGCAAGAGAAATTCCCTCCCCAATTGGCTAGCTTAATCCTTACTTCAGGGTTGCCAGTAATTTGTGAGTGCATCTCAGGTTTGGATCTGAATTGAACAGAACTATAAGCCTTTCAGTCTGTTGTAGATAACTGTTGAATTGCACTCACAAATAACTGGCAACACTGGCCTGAACACAATGAAAGGTAAAGAAAATGATTTGAGAGTTAATTTGAATTACTCAGCCGAAGTTTGATAGCATACTTGATAGTATTTATAAAATATAAGAGAGAGAACGAAAAGGGAAAATAGACTAGTGGCGGTAGAGAGGGGGGCGCTTTGATAAGAGAGGATGACACTGAGCTAAGAGATAGAAGGATATGACGTTTGCATACTTAGAACTGCCATTACTCTGTAGGCTTTGCTATAAATTCCTCTCGCGGGACGGTAGGAACGCCCTTTATCTCTGCTTTTGGAATGAACCTTGTTTGTTTGGCTTTATTGTTGGTCCTAACCGAATGGCCTCGAATGTACCCAAATTTACCTCCCCCATCCCTTCCCCTGATGCTATGCTATGATCCAGCGTGAATGGTGCTATAGGGAGAAAGCAATAGCCAGGGACTTTTTCGAAACTTTCCATAGACCCTGCAGACAGTCACCACCAATCTCAATGGGGTTTGGGTATCTTCCCTTTTTGTAAGTTTCTATTTATGTAAATTATGGAAAGGTCTATTGAACACGAAATTAAATGTTATTAGCTTTTAATACTAGATAAAACGCATTTAAAAAGAATGGAGAGACATTTTACGTGCTCGATATGTGGAGTAACGAGGCTTAAATTATCCAATCATTTATCTCACGTGAAAAATCTTCATTTATCCTCTCCTTTCTTCGAAATAACTTGCTCAGTTAGTGGATGTGAATCAACATACAAAAAATACGAATCTTACAAAAAACATGTTTACCGTAAACATAATTTTAATTTGTCAAATGAAGGAACTTCTGAACCATTAACAATTAATGGTGATGAACAATGGGGTAACGAATCAGTTGAACATATGGAAATTGAAGACATAAATAGTGAAAGTGAATCCAGTTTGATAAAACCTGAAACCCAATTTGCCATGCTTGCATTAAAGATTAGAGAACATTATAAACTTCCGCTTTCTACAGCGCATAATATTTCTGCTGATTTCTGTCACGTATTTGAAAGTCTGAGTAAAGTGGAGTCAGTGGACTCGATGAAAGCTGTACAAATTTTAAAAAGTGAATACGCTCTATCATCCTACTGCAGAAAATACCTTAACCTTATTGAGCCTGTAGAACATATTCTGGGCTATAAAAGGATTAACAGAAAGGACGTGAAACACTCCTATATGGTCGTACCATTGCTTAGTCTTCTAGAAATGATGCTAAATCATACTGACATATTTAACGACGTCTGTAAAAACTCAGACTTAAACCGTAACAGAGAAGATAATTCGAAGCTAGTTGATTTCCAAGACGGTGAAATGTTTAAAAGGCACAAATTCTTTAAAAAATGTAGGGATTCAAATACCCTTTCCCTTATTTTACACTTCTATCTTGATGAAGTAGAATTATGCAATCCTCTAGGCGGTAAAAAAGGGAAAAATAAAGTAACTCTTGTTTTATTTCACTCTGGGTAATGTATCCCCATATCGAAGAAGCAAACTGAGCCAGATATTTTTGTCAATGGTTATCAAACATACCTATGTTAAGAAATATGGATATGCCAAAGTTTTTGAACCTCTAATTAATGACATTTCAAAACTCCAAAAAGAAGGTATTCTTATTCAAAATCAAGATAGTCGTGTTTATGGAACGTTGGGTACAATTAGGGCTGACAATCTTTCTAGCCACGCAATTGGTGGCTTCTCTCAAAATTTCTCGAGTAAAAGAATATGCAGATTTTGCATGGCCAGCAAAGAGGACATATCAGTTAAATTTGAAGAATCTAGCTTTAATTTGAGGAGTGAAGATGTGAACGATTATCATTTGGCTGAAGTTAACAAAAATAAGGCCAATGCAAGTATTTACGGTGTTTCGACAGAGTCCCCTTTCAAAACTCTACCTTACTTTAAAATAACCGAGTCTTTACCACCAGATCTAATGCACGACCTTTTTGAAGGAGTAATTCCTGTTGTTGGAAAGATAGTGATTGTTTGGATAATAAAAAATGGGTACATGTCTCTAGATTTGATAAATTGGAAGATAGATAACTTTAAACACGGTGAAATTGAGAAAAGCAACAAACCCACACTCATAAACAAGAGTATATTAACACCAAAAGGGAAAATTATTGGTAGCGTCTCCCAAAAAAATGTCTTTTTTACTTATTTCCCTTCTTATTTGGAAACGTGGTACCAAAGGATAATACATATTGGAATCTATATTTACTTTTTAATGAGATAGTTCAAATCGTCATGTCTCCGATAATTAATACTCTTTGGCTACCGCACTTAGAGAAACTTGTGTGTGACTTCAGTTCATCTTTAAAAACCATAAGCCCTAACAACATTATGCAAGACTAACAGAAGAATTCGGGCCCCTAGTGAGATTTTGGTGCATGAGATACGAAGCTAAAAATCAATATTTTAAGAATTTAGCTACCAAAGTTAGAAATTTTAAAAACATAGCTAAAACGCTATGCCGTAGACACCAATATTTACTTTGCTGGCAACAATCCGGTGATGATGGCTTTGAAAATGACTTTGGTCAAGGAAAATGTGTAAAATGTGCGTTTGAAGTATTTCTGCCGAGTTTGAGGTGTATGGTAGAAAAGTTTCTAGGTTTAGAAAATATTGATTACGTTCTTGAAATTCAGCATTTGACTCGGAGAAATACTAAATACAGAAAGGGATTTTTCTTGTATCAAGTCTAATATTCGAAGATGTTCCAATTTTTTTTAAAGTAGAACACATATTTAAAGTTGACTCTTTCGTGATTATTTGTGGACGTTTATACGATATTATTGAATATGACGCTCATTTAGCTTCATATTGTGTGACGGATGCCGGTTTATGGCATGTCATATATCCAAATGAACATATTATTCACAACCCAATTCATTCTTATATTTGTGAGGGAAAAGAATATTTGAAACTGAGTCAAATTGTAGATACAATATGACTGAAGTTGTATATCACGTGACATGTGGCGAGTCAAAAGTTCAAATTGTTTTTGATTTGACATTGACATTGTCCGATTTGAAAACCAAAATAGAAGATGAATTTGGAAAATGTGTAAAAAAAATTACAATTGTATGACGAGGGCTGGAAAGAATGGCTTGATATAAGACCCAATGAAAACTTACCACCTACACGTTTGAAATTAAATTTTATTGCGGAGGACCTTGCTAACATTGATCAAGCTACAGTGGCGGTTTCTGCAGGAATAGCGTAAGAATATCTTCATCCCCGTATATATACGCTTATAAAACTTAAACATTTTTCAACAGTGCATCACTAAATTCATCCCTACTGGTTCAGCCTCCTTGTCAAGATGTTGAAATGCAAGTACCTGTAAATGAGGAATGTGTGGAACGAAACATTCAGATGGATTACCAAATTCCAAAGTTTTCCATCGACATTTAAAGTATGATTGTGGAAAAAAATACAGAAATATTTCAGAGAAAATATCGCGCAAAAATATTGTCAACTTTATACGAGGACATGAGAAGATTTAAACTGTAAGAAAGTCTATTTGTTTAGACACTTATAACTAATTTAAGAGTGTATGGTTTGATAATTAACAATTACATTGGTTTTTGAAAGGTTTCCTACGCGAGATGAATATATCATTGTTGTAAATTCTCTTGTTAAAAAACATAAATTTCTGAGTGACAAATCGAACTTGAAAGATTCTTGGCTGGTTGCGTTGAATCAAAAATTTCGCCATGCCCGAAGTGGACTGACACATATAAAAGCTGTATCGGAAAGCCAGAGGAAATATTCCTATCTGACCAAAAACAAGACAAAACCAGTAGCTGAGGGTGAACTTCCTAGGACAGACAGATTGAAACAAACAATTGCAGTTTGTATAAACATAAGATCCACAAATAATTAGTACAATAATAAATAGCCTATCAACCTAAGTATTTGTTTCAAATCAAAAGATATTGAAGTTATTCGTATTTTACTAGAAAAATGTGACTGGCGTAGCCGAGGATGAAAAAAGCATAAACGAACATCTGGAAGCACTTACTGCTGAACTCAAGAAAGGAAAACCTGATCAAGACATAATTAATGAAAAAATGTCTAAAACATTTACTCATAGACAGAATATAATAATGGAAAATAGTATTTCTAGCATACTGGATAAATTTCCCTCTCTTAAAGAACAAGGGGCAAGTCTTATAGTTTCTATTAACTAGTTTTATGTTTTCTACAGTAAGATAAAATTATATTATTCTCTTTCTAGCTGATCGATGAACTTGGACGCGTTTGTAACAAATCTTCTCAGGAAATTGAAAACGTATTTACTAAACATTTCAAAAAAAAGTCTAAGCATTTTTTTGACTTGGCTAAAACATGCAACACGGATATATTGCAAGATCAAGAAAACCAAAAAGACATAGTCACGAAAAGTGCTTTAGAAGGTAACAATTATTTAATGAAAAAAGGCTAATGAATAATTTCTTTTCAATATCTGTCGCTAAGGACATTAATTGATCAATGAAATTAGATTACGAAATTGACACCGCTATTCTGTTACTACCATCGTTACTGAAAGAAACCATCTTTTTTATGTTTTTGAAGCTGTAAGTATACCCGGGGGTCACCTTCGTCACGTACAGCCAGTAACTATAATTATAATAAAAGGTTTAGAACACGACGGATACTTCATGGTCTAGTTTATTTTAAAATCATATTAAAATCGCAAGCTTTCGGGTCCGTGACCCCTTGTCAAGTTTGCGATGTTCATATGTTTTTAAAAATTAACTACTAAACCTTTTATTATTGTTATACCACACCATGGTCCAAAAATGTTTATTTATGAGTAACTATAATTATTCTAATATATTTTCTTACCCAAGACTGCTAAAAAACCTGTTACACCAGTAATAATACTGGAAACAACTAATTTCTTCAAAAGTGATGTAAATTTATCAATTGAAGAAAACGTCTGGTGTTGCACATCATTGAAAAGAGCATCATTGGCACTCTTTAGTTCGTACTACGTATTTCACTTACAGTATCCCAAAGGCCTAGCAAAAACTATGGAATATATCCAAAAAATTGTTTTTGGAATTGACTCGCGGAAATTATCCGTTTCAGCAGAAATATATGACTTTACACGAAGTTCACTTCAATAATGGTTAGTACCGTGGACATCATCTATGAAGAGAAAACCCGAAAAAAAAAATTTTGCAAGAGTGAAGAGGCGTGAATTTTTTCCCCCTCCCGACGCGCGCTAGTCGCGAAGAGAAAAAATTTTCCTCTCGAGAGAGAACTGTGATAAATGGTCACTGCGGGATTCAACTGTATTTCGCGCAAGTGAGAAGCCGCTGCATAAGATACAACCATGATACGATTGTAAGAAAAGCTCGACCCGGTAGTCACGTGTTCGAAGCCACCAATGAAACAGAGTCATTTCGCGGGAACGCGCGCCTTTATTTCGAGCTTTGGTCGCAGCAGTTGATCATGTCGGCTCTGTAAAACAATCTCTTTAGTTTGATTACCTAGTTTAGCTTTAAAATGAATTTGTATAGTAAATCCACTCAATGTAATCTGAATATATTAGCTCCAAAACCTTTATCAAGAACTACAAGGGTAAAATCAACCCTAACTCTAGTAGAAAAACCAAGACTAAATAAAAAAACAAGCAGTACTCAGACGGTTATGAAAAAAAACCAAAAGTTATTTAGAAATGAAGCTTCTCAGTGTTGCATTATTTCAATTGGCAAACCAAACCTAAAGAAGGAGAACACACACAGCAAGCGTTTGTAGCGGAACGCTACATTTGGGCTTTCACAGACAACATCCAAACATCTAGACTTACCCATCAGGCCCCAAATTATATCTCACTGAACCCTAAGCCTACATCCATCCTAATCAGATGGAGTCTCTAGCTAGAGGGGAGCACTATTGCACTACTTGAGCGCCCCCTAGTCTAGATAGGCCTAACTAGAGATAAGGGAAAAGTATATATAGCCTGAACAGCCTCGGGAGCAGTGGTTAGTTAGTTGGTTAGTTCATCCGTAGTACTTCGGTTAGAAAGTTAGTCAGTGGGATCTCCTATTTAACACCCGAGTGATTGACATCTATCACCGGCAGCAATAGACGGTCGCCTTTCCGACCCTCTAACGGTTTAGTTTGCAAATTAGTGAATCCCGCGCGCTTCTCAGTCTAGCCGCCTACCGTTTAAACAAGACCAACAGACATCGTTCACGTGGCTCTTCTAAATACTGTAAGTGTAATGTTTCTTTAACGGACTTTCCCTACTGGCGCTTCCCCGAATAAGTACTGCATTGTATATAGCCCATCATCATAATTATTACGAAATTAACTAACCCATAAAATTATTTATTATTTCAATGTAAAACACTAACCTAACCAGAACCTGGAAATAAAACGGGATAGAATTTTGTCAACTAATTTTGTCTCATTATTTCTGACTCTGTATACCTCAACTTTTTAATGCAAATCGGTTACACGTTTACCACTAATTATTGTTTAGGGCAGTTAAATTAATTTTAAATACATTGGGTTTTTTTCAGACATAGCTACACAGACTCTTACTTTGAAACTTAACAAGACCGTTCAAACAAATAATTGTGTAACAGTGGCATTTGAATCAGGCTTTCTAAATCATTCCTCCCCAACTAAGTTTGCTTTTGAAGATTTAATTTACAAGTTCCAGTCGTCAGATCTACACTTAAGAGTCAGTTTAAATGCTTTTAAAAAATAATCGGAAGTATTAAATTGGTCAATTTTTTCATGATATTTTAGTTTTCATCTAATTATAATGGAGAAAATTTATTAATGATCTCAAACCCTAACATGGCCAAGCATTTTCAAGTAGATATCGATTTGATTCAAGTGTATATCACAGAAACCGGAAAATGCACACCTGCCATACCATTTCATGCCGTCGAAGTCAAAAATATTTTTACCATCATTGATTCAAAAGTGATTGTTGATCACGCTTACATTGATGACGTTATACATTTATTATGTGGAAAGCAAGTCGCATTTTGCCCAGGAATTTCTGCAAATAACGAGATAGCCTTGGGACTTCCTAGTGTGGAATCATTTACCAAGCCCTTAACACGGTTACAGTCGAAGTTATGTCCAGTGGTGTACAGAATTGAGAGAAGTTCAAAGAAACTCCAGTGTCGAGGCTGCTCTATATCGTCGAGAACCATTTTAAATAAAAGAAAGAGAAAGCTAGACTTGACTCCATCATCTAAAGCTAAACGAACCAAGGTAGAAAGCCGCTGTCCAATGAAATTGCTCACTCCAACTAGCCACAAACAGAGGATCACTAATGTGAGGCGTATTCGTAAGGCTTTAAACCATAGAGTTGCTCAATTAGAAGCCCAATTAAATCACAAAGACATGTTACTTAATGATGATCAATCTGATGAATTGGTAAAAGTGGTGGATATGCTAAATTCAAATTACCCAAGAGAAGTTGAAAACGCTATAAATGAAGAAGAAAATTCAGATCTATTACGTGCAGCTTTGGAGAGAGATAGTCGGAAAAAACTGAAGAATGATAAATTATCTTTTTATAAGGACCAATTAAATAATCAAGAAGGCGATTTAGGAAATCGTTGGAGCCCGATAACGATCAGGATTGCATTAGCTATCTATTCAAGAAGTAATGCTGCCTACAAAGCACTGAAATCATTTGGAATTTTTAATCTACCATGCGAAAATACACTGAAAAAACGATCTCAGGTTTATGACAACTCGCCTGGTGTCAACCATAAATATTTGGCCGAACAAAAAGAGAAATATTTAAATTTCAAAAGCACAAAAAAACAGAAAGGGCAACTTATTCCTAAGGGTGACGGTGCACTAATCTTCGATGAAGTGAAAGTGATTGAAAAGTTGATATGGAATTCGAAGAGTCACAGATTTATGGGCTTTGCGATGGAAGACTCCGAATTTGCTTTCCTAAAGGATGTTAGTAGAGAAGATAAGGAACCAAGCCCAACGCAACACGTCCTCCATTTTTGTGGAGGGACTTCACTTCCGGTTTTGATGTAATCGGGCCGTACTATACATTTAGTGCAACAGCCAAACACGCCAAACTAATGTCTTGCATAATGGAAGCTCTGAGAGTTTTTAACGCCTATGCGTTTGAAACTTCGATTATTGTTTGTGATGGAGCATCGCTAATCTCACGACCATTAAAAAAACCTTGGGTGGAAACGAAACTTTCAATTACAAGCTTTCCGACGCTAAAAACTTGTTTAAAGTTAAAGCCAGCTTTGATAATCCTTTTATCAGACAAATATTTTGGTTAACTTGCCCATCCCACGAGTTAAAAAGTTTAATTAACAGTCTCTGGTCCTCGCAAGAGTTCAAAACCAAAACATTTCATCGTAACAATTATGTCTTTGGGTGGAAAAATATTGTAAATCTTAAGAAGCGTGAAGATGAAAGGCAAAATATGGGGTTGTTAAGATACGTGCCTAAAATGCATACAAGTTTCATAATTCGGGATGCATGGACGAAGCTAAACGTTCGACCAGCAAAAATCATGCAACAAAATGCAGTACTTTCAGAGTTATTTGCTTATGTTAATGACGATACTCAAGATCCTGAGAGCCGGAAAAGTACATATGAATGCTACCGCTATCTTAAAGCAAGTAATGAGATTTTTGAAAATGGATTTCTTTCAAAGGCCAAAGTTTTTTTCAATTAATGATAAGGAAATAAATGCCATTAAATCTGGATATTTATACTTCGTACAATGGTTACAAGAAATTCTAACCAACGACCCAAAAGCGGAGCTGAAGAATCCAAAGGAGAAAGATTTCTTGGCTTGGCAAACTTGGGATCTATTACGGATTACTGTGTTTGGATTCTTAAGATTTGTTGAAGATTTTTGTCACGACACCCGCAACATTTTATAAGCCCAATTCGCATAAATGGTAGCGCGCTGGTATCTCTTTTTTCCCAAATGAAATATGCGTCTGGAAGCAAATTAGACGGCATAAACGTTTCAACATCCTTAAAATCTGTCAAGATCTGCAAAAACATTACCAGTGGCAACTTTGCAAATGCCCAATATAGAGATGAACTATTAAGCCTTTTTGAAGGAGAATAAATTTTGCAATTATTTCATTTAAATGTTTAATTCGTCATTGACATTGTATTTATGTAAATTTGTACTATATTGGTAAACAGACTTAGTTTCACTAGAAAATTGTTAGGGTAACGTTTTATTATTTGGTATTTTAGTAAAATGAGCTTGCTTGATTAGAAATATTTTGACTAGAATAATTTTTACACTTTAATTTTGGGAAATTTAGTAGATTTTGGGCTTAATATCAATGTATCACTAGATTTTCTACCAGTATAATTTTTCTTCATTGACATGCCCTGTGAGGTAATACCAGAAAGTTCATGACCTTCACGTGTTTGAGTATTCCTCTTTGTTGTCCTGCCATCAGAATGCCTGGATGGCTTGGAAGACTTTAGCTTCTTGGTTTTCTTGCTGGCTTTAGTTGTTGAATTTGTTCTGGAGAAGTGTTTCTATTTTTGGTGGTAGAATTACTCTTGCTAGGTACTTTGTGTAACGGTATCACATTTGCTTTCTGAGATTCTTGAGGTTTTTTTGGATAAGTTTTTTTTTTCAATTTAACTATAGTAGCGTATAATTTATCACGCAAGTTTTGCCCCCCCCTGCACAGATTGGCACTTTTTGTTGATAAGAACTCTTGCAAAGGAGCGGGCAGGATTTTCCTTAGCCAAATGTGTTAAAAAAAACTGAATACTCTCTTCAGTGTGGGCTTCAGATACACCAGGTAACTTCTTTATTGCTTCTTCAAAGAGAGATTTTATTCTTTCGTTGTTTTTAACTTCAGAAATGCAAACCTTAATCATGTTACCCTTGTGTAACTTTAAAGCTTCAGAATTTGCGTTCCTACGAACAGTGTCATTCACCTCTTTGACGAAAGGCCTTAAAACTTCCTTTGGGAAAAACATTCCACCTTCATCTTGTTTTTTAAGCTCTATGCGCAATTCCTTTTCTTTTTCATCTTCATTGAGCGACAATTTGAAACAAAACCTATAGGCACTTTTATATAATATTTTCGACTGCATCGTTAAGCGTTTCGATTCTTTAAGTCGTTTTGACACTTTCCAAATTTCGCCAAGGGTTCCACCTCCCAATCTTAAAATTCCGCTTAAAGTTTCCTCCTTGAAATTTACTACAGAAATGGAATGCTCTTCAAAATACCCTAGTGTTTGACAGACATCTCGTCCGTTTCCATCGTCACCTTCCTCTCCTCGACAGGTTCCTCCACATACTCATCAGTTTGTGTATTATCAACATTAGTTTCATTCATGTGCCAACACAAAAAAATTATTATTTAAGTTAGCAAAAATTGTAATTTTTGACAGCTTATACCGAGGGGTCGGACACTAACCAAATCCCGTACACTTTGGTCGAAATCCCAAAATCTCTAAATATATTCAATGGGAAATTAACATGGAAATCTTAATTGAAATCCCAAAATCTTTCTCAAAATGCAAAAATACCATACCCAAAAACGCCATAGGTCGGACTCCTCGACTTAAACTATAATTCACTCCCGGATGTCAATTTGATCGTCATCATTTTCCTAAAAATCAAAAACGAATTCACTCCGAAAATGGTTTGAATTTGCAAGAATGAGAAAATTTCGTTATGTATGGCAAGTTTTGAAAATTCTTTTATATAGAACTGGAAGCGCGGTGACTCCATAATTTGCTCATGTAAACGAGCGCGAGAATGACTTACATGAAGTTCACTTAATACTTCTTTCTTAATTCTGTTCAATAGGTTCACCATGTTTCGTTACGATTCGCAAACATTAGTAGTTGCTCGTACGAGCTTCAAGGAAAGTAAACAACCGGGCCCTCCCCAATACCACACCCGGAAAAAACCGGTTTTACGCACATTTTTCTCACTACGCGACGCTATTGTTTTTATTTTCACCTCTCTGCCTCGCTGTTCGGGAGGAACGCTACCGTTTCTAGCCTGTAAAAATACTTCATATATGATGGCCGGCGCGAGGTAGGGAGAAGTGAACTTCGTGTAAAGTAATATATTTCTGGTAACAGTCAGCCCCGATAATTAGATCGTCATCATTTTTCTCTTGATCCGCTGTACCTGGCGGGTCAACCCTTTCTAACCCCTTTGATTTCATCATATCTTCTATATCTTGACAATTATAAGTCGTAACCGCTTCACACAGATATGGTCCTTCTATAGCTATGATCTCTACACTAGTACTAGGATCCTATTTGTTTTTCTGAAAGTTTTACCTTTTTCGTTTTGATTGGGTTGGTTTAGAATCTCCAAAACTATGTATAGTGATGACTTGATCCCCAAATACGGGTAAAGCTAATTCCCGAGATAATTCTTCCCTTATGGAGGATGCCTGACTACCGCTAAAAGGCATCTCACTTCTTTACTTCTTTCTCTTTTCACTGAGTTTTGTGCCAGCGCCCGAGCCGTTTGTAAAAGGACCACTCCCCGTTTTCTTTCTTTGTTGGCGTCGAAAGTAGACGCTACCACCACGGTTAAATTTTCTCCACTCGCATCTTTACCCCCTTCGACTATAGGATTTTTGGCCCCTTCCCTTTTCTGATTATTAGCTTGATTTTGGCGCAAATTGACACGTGGTGTCTTCTTGAACATATTTTACATGTTCTACACTTGGCAAAGCACCTGTTCATCACCTTTTTTTCATCTAAATCAAATTTTGTGCAGCTAACTGAAGAATGGGAATCCTCATCACAAAATATACAGAAAACGCTACTACTGGTATTTACACCTGTGGCTAAAGCGTGAGCTGAAGTAAAGTATGGTTCCTTAGGTTTAGAATCGTGTCTGTTTGTTTTACCGATAACCTTTTCGCGATTGGTAAAGGGTTGCCCTATTGAAATTCCCAGACGATTTGCCGTTTCCCTTCCTCTAATTGTTTTTCTATGAACTGAACCAACCCGTCGTCGACGTCCCAGTCTGCTCCCGCTTGACGACTTAAACTATAATTTAACCTAATATCACTAGGCAAGCATTTAATTATACCTGGAAATATGGAAAAACCGCTAATTGCTGTGTCCATTCCTAACGATTTTAAACTAAATAAATTAGCGTTACAAGTATTAAGAAGTTGGCGTAAGGCCTTAACATCATTAGAATTTTGAACTGGTTGTAAATCTCTTAGTCTTGTCATGTGCTCTTGAATCATAAGATTCCTCCTATCATATTTAGCAACATAACCGCTTCGACATAATTTTCATCTGACGCATGCAAGCCAGCTAACACATCTTTGGCTTCGCCAGATAAAAAAGAACTAAGATAATTAAATTTTTCGACTTGCGCTATTGATGTTTTGCTGTCCACTGATGATGAGAATTTACTCGAGAAGGCCGGGCATTGTGTAAAGTCACCGCTGAACTTCTCAATTTCAAGCGTTGGTAGTTTCGCTTCCGTCATACCGCCTATTCCGGTTCCGTTGCCGCTTCCGCCAGTTGATCCAGCTCCACTGTGGCAAGCCGTGTTGTTTACAGCATTGGTGGTCAAAGATCCCGCAGATGAGTTTCTTAATCTTTCAATACGTCTGTACGTCTTGAACTTTACGATGGTGATTTTATTTTGATATTCTTCCGCTGTGGCTACTTATTTTTCTACTTCCGCTGGATCCGTCATGAGATTAAGTATCTGTTCATCATTACTCTAATAATGATTGTTCTTTAGGCGTTAATAGGCCCAAGTGATCGAATAGATCATCTTCTGTAGCATTGCTGCTACCAAGCAGAGTATCGAGTTGGTTTACGTATTTCGATGTGTTCTGTCTCGTTACCCTACGTGCCGCTTTACGATTTGTGATTTCCGCCGTCCGCTAATCCGCTAATTCTTCTTGTGATTTGGCCATTTTGTTTATTTGCAGCATTATGTTCCACACCGCTTTTAAAGTTCAGCACCGCTGTTAGAATCGTTCCGCTTTTACTTTTCTGTGCATTTATCCCCTTAGTACCGATGGGGCTCCACTAAACTGTTACAGATTCCGATTGATACCAATTATCATTAAGAGTTCGCTTACCGCATTAATTTTAATTGTCCTGGGTTTCGGCACCATGTTGCGAAAGCTCTTATTTGTAGGGAAAGCAGGTAAGGAAATTACCACATCTCTTAAGCCGACTGAAACTTTTAAGCTTCGGTTATAATGCCGTTGGTATCGTTTTTAGAATAAATTTAAAACTCGGTTTAACAGTAACAACATTTTATTTCGCTGCGATAGAGCGACAGCTCGATTCAAAGAATACAGAAAAAGTGTGGTTTCAACTGAGCCTGGGTTACGTTCTTTAATCCTTTGACCACCCAGGCTTTACAAAAAAGAAAAATGATTTTCCATAGAGAAGCAGAGTTCCGCGACCTATCGAACCTTCTGTAAAATTTTCCACCTTGTTATCGTTTCAATCTAAATTCGATTGTTGACGAGATGGGAACTCCCCTTTCTCTATACAAATACAAAAATTACATCCAATAAAGATATGTCTTGGACACATGGGAATCAGTAAATGGGGAAAAAAACAGGAAATGAAGTGTAAAAATTTTGGAGATATATAACCTTTATGTGTTTGAAAAGGTCCAATTGTCTACGCCTCAACTGTTAACCCTATATTCCCATAGCTACATTTAAAACTGGTTTGCAGTATAAACACTATTGTCGCGTTTCTCATCAACGATATTCTTAATTTGCAAACATGAGTGTTAACGTTAAATATTACCAAAACTGACTTGTGGTTAGACGCACTGAAAGTCAATGCGCACCATAACAAGAATAAAACTTCAAAGCTATAACCTGATTACGATTAGCCCTTTCTTTGATCTAATTGCTACCATGATGCTTTCTTCTTTTATAAAATCAAAACCTGATTATTTAAACGTGTATTTAACTTTCGGCTCACTCTGAACCGTTAATGTCCTTCATTACAGACACGAACATCAAAACCCAAAGTTTACTACACCTCAGGTCTCAATTATTTACTCTTTGATTCACTACGCCTATAGCGGATAATACATACCCGACAGAGTCCAGGCCTTAGCCTACTTCATGAAATCACTTAATCAAGGATTATTCTACATAATGATGTAGTATAGCTTAATTAATATATAAACAGCCATTTCAAATAATAATATTAAAAATATCCCTGGAATATCAAAATGAAACAGAGCTTTGAAGCTACAAAACTACTAAAGGCATCGTATTTATCAAATTTATTTCCACATATTCACTTTATATTATGGAAAAAGTGAATATTGAGGCTCTGTAGGATTTCTTTACACACAAAACAAAACGAACTTCTATCGCAGCGCACTGCGGCACTAGTGTAATAACGGACGGACACACATAACATAGACTGCTTTTTAACTCTTTCTGTATTAATTTTGAATTGAGAAACAAGATTATCTTAAATATTAAAATAAATATAATTAATGTTTAATATTTTCTTCGTTAGTTATTCGCCTTATTAAACGTTACATCGTTTTAAAAAAGAACAATTAAACATTCTTGAGAGACTTGACTAATATTGGCGTTTGAAATGAAGCATACGCCGGTTGCTTCGCCTTACTAAAATAGGTAGTATATAAGGGTTTCGAATCGCTGCTGTGGATAAGAACAGCGCAATTGAGTGAACCTTTGGTGGAAGCCTCACCTTAGGGAGGCCGGACGTTTCTCGTAACCCTGGCCGGTCGCCGCGTATGTCTTAACCTTAAGGATGATGATGGATTAGAAGCCAGGTGTGCAGACTGGTGTCCATGTGGGATGGACAAAAACAATGACCAGAAGATGGTGGTGTGTAGAAACCAGTGTGTACAGACTGGTGTCCATGTGGGATGGACAAAGACTAGAAGATGGTGGGGATTTGAAGCCAGTGTTTACAGACTGGTGTTCCATGTGGGATGGACAAAGACCAGAAGATGGTGGTGTGTAGAAGCCAGTGTGTACAGACTGGTGTCGAAGTGGGATGGACAAAGACCAGAAAATGGTGGTGTGTAGAAGCCAGTGTGTACAGACTGGTGTCCATGTGGGATGGACAAAGAGCAGATGAAGGTGGATTATAGAAGTCAGTAAGATGGACAAATGGCCTGAGGATAGTGGTGTTAGATAGGCGATGGATAATAGCCATTGTAAGTGGAATACAATTTTCCAAATTTCCGGGAACTGTAAATGCGGTCCGGAATTTGGGAAAACGTTTGCTCCGATTTGAAAACTGCGAACGCGGTCCCCTGGGGTGTAAGTCAATAACAACAGACTGACACACACACAGACAGACAGACAGACACGTCGAAATTAGAACCTCTCCGTGACATACGTCACTCGGAGAGGTAAAAACTTAAGTAAAGAATGAAAAGGTAACGGCAGAGATAATGCAGAAAGTCTGAATGGAAATCTCACAAAGCATCTGAAATCAACCCTCTTAAATACACCAAGCCAAATAAAAGGATGAGAATATTTTGTATTTACTTCTACCTTTTAAAAACGACTGTTATAACCATGTTTATGTCGCACTTGCAAGTGGCAGGCGCTTGAGACTATCTTCATCGAGAAGAGGAACACTGAGCAGCTTTCTTCTGCATCTTCACTGAAAACAGTTGGAACACTGTTTGAGCAGCATGCTCCTGGATCTGATTCTAAAGGAAAAAATGTAAATGACATGGTAAATACATTACGAGACATTAGCAACTTTTCACCTTACCAAAATGTTGAAAACGCCAAGCTATGTCATTTGCTGTAGATGCTTCCAGATCTTTACTGAAAAAAGAAGGACCGCTGTTTGAGCAGCTTGCTCCTGGATCTGGAACTGTAAGAAAAAAGTCAGTGACACGATCAATACATTACTAGACATTAGCAACATTCCATCTTACCATAATTAGCAAAAAACAAAGCTACATAACAGGTGCATTCTTATCGGTGCAGCTATAGGGTTCAGCACGACAGGAGTCAGTAGGTAGCCTACAATTGTTTTAGAACATAATGCACACACTCCAGTTTGTAACAATTTCTCAGGCCATGAGGAAATTCTGTAGCTCTTTTAGCGTGTTATCACAAGTGATAACTGTCGATTGAGGAGGTCAGCATAAGTAGGCAATTAGTCTTGGGTGTCCTCAAACCATGAACAGTAAGTGGTGGATGACTCGCGTTTCCGCTCGTGCTGATGAATACATTTAAAATTTTACTACCACGACAGTGATCACTTATTGACCATCTTAAGTTACCACTCGTTAAGTTACCACTCGTGAAAATGAAAGACTATAAACACTAACTTTGACAATCTTGTTGTTTTTAGAAGAACGAACGTAATCGCGACACAACACCGCTTTTTATTCAAGGTTTGATAAAACCCCAGAGTAATTGTGTATTAACACCAAGCTCTGCCATAACATTATTCTGCCGTTTAAGCGACACTAATTACATGATAACTCACTGAAAACGTTACAGAATTTGCCCCATATCCGTTAAGGCCCGTTTACAAAGGCGCGAGAAACCGGAAAAGTCGAAGCTGAAAGCGGAGAGATGAAGAGTATTTATTTTTTGATCTTTCGGCTAGGCGTTTACAAACGCGCGGGAAATTCAAGGCCGCGCGTTTTGCTTATAGATGAAGCCGATTTTCGAAATAAGCTTTCGATCTGCCGCGACAGAATCTCTCGCATGAGTTTCTCTCTCGCAAGTAGTCACGTGACTGCGCAAACCAATGAGAGGCGTTGTTCCTGAAATATATCTTCGTTCGTTTTCTTTTGTCGTCTGCTATTTGGCGCGAAAGGCTAAATTTCGAGCTGTGAGACACAAAGTAGAGTTTCGAATAGTAAATAGAAAAATGTCGTTAAAGGACAAAAAAGAGCAGGATAAAATGTTAAAAGCGTCCCTCTAGCTAAAAGATATTGAAAAAAAGGAGTCGCTAATTAATATAATTATAAATTATCCAATGCTATGGAACAAAGCCCATGCAGAATACAGGGACCGTAATGTTCAAAATGTTAAATGGTCGGAAATCGCCAATGCAATGAATATGTCTAGTAAGTTAAATCAGTCTTGTAATTAAAAGATTTAACAAGTAACCGAGACTGATGCCGTTTTCCAGTTAAAGATGTAAAATCCATGTGGAAATACCTTAAAGACCAATTTAGAGTAAATTTTCATGCTATAAGTAGCAAAAAATCAGGGCAAGAGTACATTGAAGAAAATGACATGAACTTGGTGAAATGGCCATTTTTTCCGCAACTAATGTTTTTAAAAGATGTCGTTACAAGAAGAGAGTATGTATTTTATATGCTATTAACGCTTCATTAGCCAACTAACAAGGAAACGCTTCTTTGGATTAGTACTTGCTCCAACATTCAATTTGCTGCGAACTTAAATAACCCAAATGATGGCGATGAGGACGAGACAGACAGAGTAATACCATTGAAAGAGTTGAATTTACAATTATTAACAGTAAATTCTTTTCGTGATAGCTTTTCAATGAAATGAATCAAATGACCAAGGTAACT
Source organism: Phalangium opilio (assembly GCF_054372755.1). Taxonomy (NCBI): domain Eukaryota; kingdom Metazoa; phylum Arthropoda; class Arachnida; order Opiliones; family Phalangiidae; genus Phalangium; species Phalangium opilio. The sequence goes on from NW_028324172.1 coordinate 70,863, forward strand.
GAAGGAATCACGAACGAAGATGAAGACGTGGTCGAAGAAATAGCTATTAGCAACGAAGATGCAAATGATCGAGAACCAATTGCCTCAACATCCAAAGATACAGAGACATCAAAAGGCCCAAGTTGCCAAGAAGCAGTTGCCAATGCAAAAGAAACGGAAGCTTCAACAAGAGCTTCAACTGCAAAGACTTAAAACAAAAGGAAACGAATTGACGACACAGTTGATGAAGAAATAGAAATCAACAAAGTCGATAGGTGCGTATTAATAATAATACCAAATGGAAATACCAATTTTCAAGATGAAAATTAACCTGAGATTGCCTTTGCTATACGGTTAATTGCCCATAACATCAAAGTCTTTAATTGCAGTTTCTTAACCGCCACAATTGCTCATGAATGCCAGAAAAGTGTTGAAGGCAGGTCAGAAAAGTATTGTAAATATTTAGCTGAACTGCTAAAGTTAGTTCATGTTGACCTTCAAAGAAAATGTGAAGCGGAAATGGCTGACGTTGTTGACAGATATATTGAATTATCAAAAGAGCAGGAGCATTAAAACATTTTTTTATTAAAACATCTATTATTTTATTTCCTTTGAAATAGTTTAAATCTAACATTATTTTAACGCGTTACCCCAGACATATCCCATTGCCACGGAACGGCACCCTCGTCTGACCAAAAATAGTCAGTATATACCTTCCTACAATATTTTGCAATTTCTGTGGAATTCCTCGCACTTGTGGGTTGTAGATTAAAAAAGCCACTGTGTGCCTCTTTATTCCAATTTCCATATCTATAATTCCCAAAGCTATCTGTGTAGTCGGCATAGCCAGAAGGACAGTACACCTTTTGGGATTTTTTCAGGTTTTTCTCTATTGATATAAGAAAGTTGTGAAGCACCACCGTCGCCTTGATTATTCTATCTACATTTTCGGGGGCAAGACCTATGGTACGCTGGAATATTTTCCATCTCGCACCCAAAATGCCAAAAGCGTTCCCGCTGCAACGCCTGAAAACATAAATTACACAAATATCAATTTCATTTATTATTGGTTCACTCAATATTTGAACCAAAACTGACGGCGAAGCACTTTGTGTCGTGAAAATTTATCACCCATTCTATGAAATATTTGCCTCGACAATCATCTTCAGCCTCTACTTTGCGCCTTGTTGTAAACGAGCCTTTAGGAACGAACTTTCTTCACGAAACATTTAAAGACACTTAGTTTCACAGACTAATTAGCACAAATGGATAAGGCACTGATCGCGTTCTTTTGTTTTGAGGTGATTATGAACGCACTATCGCGATTCACGACGAAACGAGGTTGTTTACACGAATGTTACTACGCTTTAAAAATGAGCTTGTTATCTACGGAATCACTTTTTTTGGGTACAAGTTGATAAGCCGTCGATAATACCTCTCACACCTGAACAATTCTTCTCTTGTGGTACCATTTCAGATGCGTGTTCCGAAATTTTAGTTTTTTCTTTTTCCAGGAACAAATATTTAACTACAGATTCCTCTTGTGAGGCAGTGTTTCCACACTCCAAACAAGTGTATGCAGCCATGAAATTAGTATTGAAACCCTCGCCTAAATATGATAAAATTAAGTTAAGAAGATCTAACGGGTCCTGCGTTTTAGAAAATTCTAACATTCATCCTGATAATGTTTCTAAGTACTTTAAAAATGACACAACTTGGGACGCTTTTATAGGAGTAAGCGAATCTACTTTAAGTTTTGAAAAAAAGTCTAAGATAAAGGCATCAGATATGTTGTTTAGATCAAGGGCGGTTGATTCCGTAAGTATTTGAAATAAGGAAGATAACCAACAATTTCGAAAACAATTTTCAATTCCTCGCCTCCAAACTGGTTTTTCACAAATTGGACATTTAATCTAACCTGATCCTCTGTACTAGGGCTCTCACTTAAGCCTCCGCATCTAAAATGGAACCACTGTTCACATTTTGTACACTGAAAAGGTAATGTTTTATCATCTATTTTTTGACACAAGCAAAAAACCTACTTAGTTGTTTTGGAAAAAGTAGGGTAAAACATATCTAGATCTCGTTTAGGTATTATTGGCCTTTCCGATTTCCGAACTTGTAGGCCTACATATTTAAGATTTAAATTAACCTCATGATTAAAGCCATCTTCTGCAACGTTTTGGAGAGATGCAGCTTGGTAGTCTAGAATTTGGACAGGTAGGGTTTGGACAGACACGTGATTACATAGTGGTTCAACAAGTAAGGTTTGTGTAGAAACGTGGTTACATAATGGTTACACTATTAAGGTTTGGGTAAAAACGCGGCTACTACTGGTTCAACAATTAAGGTTTGGGTGGAAACGTGGTTAAATACTGGTTCAACAATTAAGGTTTGGTTAGAAACGTTTTGGACAGGCATAATTTGGTCGTCTAATTGAGCTGGCAGAGTTTGCATGGTAAATTTTTGGTCAGGGACGTATTTGGAAGTAATAGTTTTTACAGGGACAGATTCAGGAGTAATAGTTTGGTCAGGGAAATATTCGGAAGAAACATTTTGGTCGGGGAAAGATTCGGAAGAAACACTTACGTCTGCTACGGTTTGGGTAGTTAGCGATTGGATTTCTTTGATAAGCACGAAATGGGTCGCTACGTCTGTTACGGTTTGGGCAGTTAGCGATTGGATTTCTTTGATAAGCACGAAATGGGTCGCTATCATTTGTTCAACCATATGTGTAACATAATCTTTTAAACCCCGATAGTTTAACTGATACCGCGAATGGAAGCAACGTGAAGCTTTGATGTAGGCATTTGATTTAACATGTTTGCTCTTAACACAACATAATATCTTAACTACTTCCTTCCACACTGGTCTGAAACTACCAGAAAACTCTTTTACTTTCTCAAAATCATAGTTTATCGCTTTTAGCATCGCAGCGAATAGCTGGTCATCAGTAACTTCTCTGTGATTATTTAGCAAATACACCCATGCTTATTGTTTTCTAACGACTACCTACAATTTAACAGAGCTTCCAAATTTCTATGACTATAATTATTATTAGATGAAAATTTCCCAACGAATGGGAAATTGAGGTTTTGCTATACTTTAAAGATGCAATTATGTACGGCTATCACTATGATTATTGATTAACTAATTATGATAATGGCGAAACGACACTAGTTTATAAATTTTGATTAAAAACTTACGTTAGATTGAAGAAAGTAAAATCTACCTCGTAGACAACAGCAAAAGTACTCGAGTAACAACGCTACCCGAAATCGTCTAGTTTAAAGAACTGTGAACATCTCAATATCTAGTCAAGCAAACAATGACATGAAAGGTCCCAAGAAAATAGTGGTCAGAATGGCAAAGCAAATCCTTTCACTACGGAGAGCAAAGGACTAGCGAGCCTGGTTTTATTGACACGGGAATCTGAGGGGTCGGATAGTTAGCGTTTTAGTGTACAAGATCTTGAGATTATTAGATTTTAACACGATTTTGGAAGGCTTTTAAGGTACAGAAGTCAGAATTTCTAGACCTTTAAGTGAGGTTTTTAGATTTTGAGATTTTTCAAGTGTGATTTTAATCGAGATTTTCCAAGAAGTGAAAGGGATTTTGACAAGTGTCCATTCTCTCATAAAAGTAAGGATAAACGTGAGTTTTCTTTTACCGCAAATAGTAGCCCTCTCATTGGTCGAGGATAGGAACCCTTTGTATAAACAACCTATAAATACTAGAATTTTCTGTTGCACACTTCACTCTCTTAACTTTGACTCTCCGAGCCAATTTAAATACTGCCAAAAGTGAATAGAAAGATTTATTTTCATACTACTGTGTAAAATAGTTCAGAACTGAAAATCGTCTCTTGAATAATGTGAGTTTGTAATTACTTGTTTGTAATTTAAATAAAGCCTTAACTGTATATTATAAGGAATTTTATTGTTCATCAGCCAACAAAAACTAAATATTTTTATTTTTGATTTAAGGTTTTTGTTCGTATCCTCTTCGGAGATTTCCTGCTTTCTGCGGAGGTTTCGGGAAATATTGACGTTACCAGTATTGGCACGTGGATAAAAGTAAAGCCTCATCTTTTGAGCCCTTGGATCAAGAGTGGAAATTTTAATCATATTGGCGTGACCAAGTCTGTAGTTACACTGTTAAAAAAGAATGTTCTATATTGAACAGGGTGGCGTTCATTGGAGTGTCCCCGTACGAGCACGGCGTTTTGTTCAATGCAGAACACAAAACAAGTGTTCAAACCTGAACGCTAAACAAGTGTTCAAAACTGAACGCCACAAAAAGTGTTCAAAACTGAACGCTACAAAAAGTGTTCAAAACTGAACGCTAAAGTGTTCAAAACTGAACGCTACAAAAAGTGTTCAAAACTGAACGCTACAAAAAGTGTTAAAAACTGAACGCTAAAAAGTGTTCAAAACTGAACGCTAAAAAGTGTTCAAAACTGAACGCTAAAAAGTGTTCAAAACTGAACGCTAAAAGTGTTCAAAACTGAACGCTAAAAAGTGATCAAAACTGAACGAGAAACAAGTGTTCAAAACTGAACATGTTCCTAGTTGTAAGACGCACGTTAAGTTGTTCAATAAAGAACTCGTGTTTGATCAACCAACAACTCCACTCTGTTCTATGGCGCGCGGGTTTTCGTTCTTAATAGAACCCGTGTTTGTTATGACGCACAGAGGGTTTAGCTTTTGAAAGAACACGTGTCTGTTCCGTTTCGTGCGGACTTTCGTTTAATAAAGAACTCTCATTTGTTCCATGGCTCATGGCCTTTCTTTCATTAAAGAACTGACGTTAGTTCTATGACGCACGGTCGTCTGTCCCACTTAGCACGATAATTGGTTCTACTGTCGACGAAGATTTGTTCTTTGGAAAACAGTTCGTTCTTACGTGTAAATAGGCTTATATGAAAATACCAAAAAAATTATGAACCCTCAAATTTACAAAATTTATTTTTAAAAGTGACGTTACATTATTTGATTAACTATTGACCTTACTGAACCACTTATTTTTTCTGAATTTATTTTGAAAACAATTTTTTGAAGGTATTCAAGAGTTTGTTTTAGACCTGGCGGATATTGTAATTGAAAAGCGTAGTATCCAGCAAACATTCTGATCACAGCTGTTTCAATTGAGCTGACATCGAAGCGGACACCTTCAATTTGAACTTCTGGGCAACTACTAATAGCCCAGGACTTTTAGGGTTTGACCTAGAACATTTGAACATAAAGATGAAAATTGGTACATGTGTTTTTTTTTGACCCAACAAAAAATATACTAAAAGTCCCCTGCTGTAGAGCGCGAGCTTTCGCCGCCATCTTGGAACATGGTCGCCGTGAATTACAGCTACAATGTATTCTACATTCTTCTTCAAAAATTATGAAAATTGGTACGCATTATGAATGGAACCATTTGAACTTCATGGCAAAGTTTTACAGCTCTGTGTTCAATAGTTTGGTCGCCATATTGGACAATGGCCGCCGTGAATGCTAGGTACAGTATATTTCACCATGTTGATGGAAAATTATGAAAATTGATAGGTATTATAATCAGAGCTGTGTAAACCTCATAGTAAAATATTGAAGCCATTAGTCGGTTAGTTTGGCCGCCATGTTGGAAAATGGCCGCCATCAATGTCATTTAGTTACAGTATATGGTTCAAAAATTATGAAAATTGGTAATAATTATGTTGAAGACCGTGTGATCATCATACTTGAATATTGAAGACGTGTTACTGATAGTTTGGGCGCCATCTTCGAAAATGACCGTTTGAAATGCCAAATATATTACCGATATATTAATTTTTTTCAATATTTTTTTATTGAGTAGATGATTTTCATGAACGTATAAAACGCCATAAAAATAACTATTTTCGAGTCTAAATTATCGACCCATCTTCAAAAATTCTCTCTAAAATATTACTATCCTAAAATCTGGAAAAAAGAAAAGGAAAGCCATATTACTCGGATTTTGGTTAGGAAAAACCGTTTTATATGGGGTATATACATTCAAGTGTCGTTAAGGATTAGATTTAAGACACATTTTTAAATTTTCATTCATATTTCTCGTCATCCTGAAGATTTTTTATTACGGCTTATACCTTGACAATGACCACACAATGACCAGCAAGCTAATCCAGATCGTCTACATTCACAGTTCTTTATACAAGATGTTCTGTAGACTGCAGGTACAAATAATGAGTGTTATAAGTTCATCTGATGCCGGAAGGAGAATGGTGTGAATGGGTCTTCGACTTTCGCGATCGCGAACCAATCCCCACTGTTCGGGATTAAATCGATTCCTAGTTATTGTTGGACTTGAAGATACGCTCGGGAAAAATGTAGTTTTGTGGCGTCGGTTGTTGGATGAAGCTTAGCGAGATCAAATGAGGACTTGACAGTATGTGTGGCAAAGATTCCATTATACGTGTAATCAAGATCTCATTCAAGTAAAGAGAGAAGGTTCGAGTCAGTCTAATCCGTTTCCATGAAGTCAGAGTTATCTTTTTTTCTGGGAGGGGCCTAGTTTAAGTCGGTTTAGCCATAGCCCACTCTATCCGCGTTCCGAGACGCTGCGCTGCTCGCGCTTTAGCTATAGCTATAGCTATGGCAGCTTGCGTCGTGAAGCGCGTGATCGAGTGGGGTATGGTTTAGTGCGCCACCTACTAACCGGAAATTACTGAATAAAATGTTAAATGGACGCGGCCAGTAGCGACTCGAGAGTCGGCCTAGGCAAGAAGTCGAAAGAAACTATCGACAACAATGTTAAGTATTAGTATACAATTCAGATTAATAACATCGGATCGGCCTTATTAAAAATATATTTTTTATCAATCGGGGTAGGGACAGATAAAAATAACGTGGTATCATATTAAAATATGGCTATTTACCTGAAGTTTCAAACGTAAGCCTTGGTTGTTCTGACACTTAAGGAAAATAATAGTGACCTTTCTTGTTATAATAATCGAATAACTATTGTCTATTTTACTATTTACTATTCGGTCTATATTTATATCGACATAACCAGCACTATCAACTGTTGCTCTAATAAACATTTCTACTAATTCTGGAGTCAGTCTCCCTCACATCGAGATCGAGAACGACAATTTCGATAAATAATGAATGGATAGTCCACCAGGCGGTTTTAGTGTATCGATAAAATGGCGGGATTTTTTTTAGGGAGGGGACTAGGTAGTACTTGATGGTAGCGAAGATGAAGGTAAACTCGAACGTTCTCTCTTTACGCGAATGAGATCTTGGTTTTATTTATACACGATCCCAATTGAAGGCCATTTTTCAAAAAATTCCCAAGTTATCTCTATGGACAAATATGGTGTTTTTCACCAATATTATTTTTCTCCAATTTTCGGATTCATTTTATGGATTCTAAAACCACCCTTAGCAACTTTATTATTTTCAAAAATTACTACTGCTCTCTTAGAATATACATTTATACTGATGTAAGAAACAGTAAAAATTTTAAATATAGATTAAATATCTTGCAATATCGAGTAATTAATTTTCAACGTTTGGAAGCTTTCCATTTTGAAGCAAACTGCCTCTTTTCTTTTTCCTTAAAAATAATAGATACTGTCAATCTTTTAGACTAGTGTTAGATGGCGGTATATTTTTTTTTTAAAAACTGTGCTAACTTTTTGGTATCAAACCGGTTACCGAATACCAAAAGATTTTCCTTATCAAATACCGAATCGAATAGTTTATTCTAAATCGACTACCAACTAGTTAGGCCATGGTAAAATTTGACTAAGCCATTAATCGTGAATAGTTAAGCGTAGTATTCGCGAATAGGTAACCCTAATTCTTTCGAATACTAGGCTTAACTTATCGCGATTAATCGTGTAGTAACCCTAATATTCGCGAATAGTTAATATAAAGTATGGAGAAAAAAAATTAAGATGCTCCTAAATTTCAAAATACCTCTCCTCATTGGTGGCCAAGTATTTCTTAAAATTTTCATAGGCACTTGCTGGTAGTTTTTGATGGGAGACAAATAAAATTGGGATGACATTTTCTAAAATAAGGTGGGTGTCTCTAGTTCAGATGACCTAAATTTATGGTAGTCGATATTAACCGAATAGTCAGTTCGGTATACGATATTCGTATCGAATAGTGCAAATAGGCTTATCGAATTATTCGGTTCGGTATTCGATCGAAATATTCGATTGAAACTGTTACCCGCACTCCTTTACTTCAAATTTAAACCTTTTGATGCTTATTGATTTCGATTTGACCACAGTAGTCAAATTAGGAGAGAAAACGACAAGGGCTCTGCACATTGTACTGTACGTTGCAAAAGTGAGAAGCTCTTCTAACTTAACAAAAAGTTGCAAACATCAATTACCGTCCTGTAGCCTTGCAGTATTTATACGTTTTCACCGTAATAATGCTGAATGTAGAACTTTGTATTTTCTAATCGCAGCCGATTTGCTTCAGACCAATATGTTCTTAATATTACTCTTTGTTGATAGAAATCTTTTCTCCGAAGAGAACGAACGATGCAATAGCAAGACCCATTAGCCACAAGAGAAAAGATCGACTGACTACTTTGATTGTTGAAGGTAAAGTTTCCTCTAGAGGTCGTCTCCATCTTGACATCTCGTAAATAATCTTCTTCGGAATTGATTTATAGTGGATAAAATTGCGCTCCATTATATTCAGAACCCTGCGGATTTTGAAATTAAATCTTTATTTCACACTATTTATATGCCCTTTAATCCAAAAAATACATTGAGATTTCTGGCCATGAACTAGAACTTTCCATTTCAAAGAGGACAATGTATTTTCGACCCGTTTACTATGAGTGCAGGGAAAACACATCGGTCTCTACACTACTCACGTTAATACCATTAAACAATGATTTGAAATTATAAGAGACCGTTCTACACTAGATCCAAATCTCTAGGAGTGTTCGAATACCACTTTTTGGGTATCGAACCGGTTACCGAAAACCAAAAAAGTTCCTAATCAAATACCGAATCGAATACTTTATTCCAAACCGAATACCGAATAGTTCGGCCTTTGGGAAATTTTTTACTAACAGATTAGTCGTGAACAGTTAAGCCTAGAATTTGCGAATAGTTAACCCTAATACTCGCAAATACTAGGCTTAACTTTTCTCGATTAATCGGGTAGTAACCCTAATACTCGTGAAAAATTAATACAAAGCAAGGAGAAAAACATTTTGAAGCTCCTATACTTCAAATTACATCTCCTCATTGGTGGCCAAGTATTTCTTAAAATTTTCCTAGGAACTTGCTGGTAGTTTTTGATGGAAGACAAATAAAATTTTTGGGATGCTATTTTTTAAAATAAGGTGGGTCTCTCTTGTGCCAAGGACCTAAATTTATGGTAGTTGAACTTTAACCGAATGGTCAGTTCGGTATTCGATATTTGTATCGAATATTGAAAATGGGCTTATCAAATACCGGATCGAATTATTCGGTTCGGTATTCGATCGAATTATTTGATTGAAACGGTTAACCGAACGCCTCTACTAATCTCTTATTGCTTGTGCCATGGTTTCTCACTTGCTATAGCGCCCAACCTCATTCCTTATAAAATGTCGGTAAAGTCAATGTCATAAGCAAAGCACCGTATCTAGCTGACATATTCTGAGAGATTTTAGTCAATGATACATGAAAAAAGTCATCTTTCGAAGCTGATCTTTCTGCTAAACGTGGTCAATTCTTTCAGCGCCACTGCAAACCAGTGGCGCCGCCAGGATTTTTTTACAGATAGGCTAAGGAAAATTTGGGGGCCCCTTATAAAATTTCAAGAGAAACATTTAGTTGCACAGCGTCGATAATATTAAATTAACAACTATTTTATTATATTATTCATATAGAGAAGTTTAATATATTAAAGTTCAGTATTGTAGACAATAGACATATTATTATATAAACTATACTTTGCGAAAATAATAAAAACACGGAGTCGGAGAGGGGGATTTTCATTTAAGCCCCCTTTGAGGTCTCTGTGCACTGTCGATGTGCTGAGGAAAAGAGAAATAGGTTTACCAAAAGTAGTCTGACCTCGTAGTTTTATGCGACCAGAAGGAACGGAAGAGAAGAAGATTAGGTAAAGAGCGCGAAAAAAACAAGATGACCCAAGGGCTGGACTCATAATTTTAGCCACATCGTAACGAATAGAAAAGTTCAGTGAATAGCCCCTCGATGCGCTACCTTTAAGTGTGATATAATGATTACTAGTAATGCTACCTTCAATTCATTTTCTTCTGTTATAATTATAATAGTGCGACACAAATAGGAAACTTGCGCACCCTTTAACAGTGCAAAAATGATTAATCGTAACACATAAGTAAACCCTAAATTGAAGTACAGAAAATTAGACTGATTGGTCCCTCGATGCGCTATCTTTAACTGAGTTAAAATGATTGCCCGTAATCTGTACATCAATAATTTAACTTCTTTTATAAAATTTTGTAATAATGCGACACAAACAGAAAACTTGAGTGAGTAGCCCCATAATAACGCATACCTAAACCTTAATTGAAGAACAGAAAATCCACGTGATTAGCCCCTCGTTTCCCTGACCTAAAAAATAATTACCTGGGCCGTAATCCTTGCGTTCATAAATTTACTTCTGTTTAAATTGTAATACAACATATTAAGTATATAAAGATACTATATACTTCCTTTTGCTTTTAATATTATTTTAGCTTTCTGGAGAAATACACGTAAATTCTGGGATCATGATAAACACCGCCTAAAGACCATTCAAAAAACAAAAAAAAATATACCATCAGTATTTAAGAATTGATTTTGAAATAAGTGCTGCTACTTCATGGAGAATAGTTTATTAAAAACTAAAAATTAAAAATTATTTTCGGGGCCTTTCGAACCGTGGTTCTTCCTCAGCCGTACAAACTTAAAATGAATTCATTACATTTCCATATCAGTAACAAAAAACAATATTACCCCATTTTTTAAAATTTAAACGCCCCCCATGCGTTTATTTTTACTGTTCCTTCGTCTAAATTTAAGCTGCCTCTATCTCTTATGTACGCTGCTTCTTTAAAGCATCTCTTATACCACCCCGCCTCCTGACACAACACCTCTAGCGATTCCCAATCTATTTCATGCTTCTTGTTATTTTTAATATGTATTGCTAATCCGTTATTTTCTATTTCATTTTTTACACAATTTTTATGTTCTGTTCGTCTTTTTCCTAACCGTCTTTTTGTTTGGCCTTCGTATTTTTCATTACATTTACATTTAATTTCGTAAACTACCCCTGTATTTTTTAGTTTGTCTATTTTAGGTCTATATTTTACCAATTCTGTTCTAAGGGTGCTGGTCGTTTTACTTACTAATGTTACACTGTATTTTTTAATTGCCTAATTGTTTTTTCCGTAATACCTTCTAGATTAGGTAGTGATATAACAAATTCCGGTTTTTCTTTTGTGCTGTTATTTTTCACTTCGTGATTATTAAATATGCTATCAACTAATTGTTTGAGATATCCGCTTTTTATGAATTGTCCCTTAAACATAGTCTTGTCCTTTAAAGGATTTAATAATGCCAATTTTAATTTTTTTGTTATGTGCCGAATTAAAATTTAAAAATGATTTTGCATGGGTCGGTTTTTGATACATAGAGCATATACATATTTCATTATTATGCTTAATTAAGATATCTAGGAACGGTAAACTTCTATTCTCCTCTCCTTCAAATGTGAATTGTATATTTTCTAACGTTTATCAGTATATACTTGCTTTAGCATTTAAAGTTAACCTCGATTTCCTTGAATGTTTAAAAAGCAGAGCGGGATTGAATGCGTGAAATCCTTATTGTGGGCGGGTGACAGAAATATTGACGGGAGAGTTTAACACCTTCCATTATATTAAGGCAATCCAATATTAATTTTTATTAATTATAATCCAATAATCGTTTCTTTCGCTTTAGATATATCGTGAAAACGTAAAACACAATTCACAATCATTAAACCCACTTGTACGATTAAGTGAAACGCTTCAACTTTCTATTACAATCCGCATCCATCTAAAAAAATAACGACAAATATCACCTCACACAGTCGTCTTTCATTCACTGTCCCTCAGGGACGGATTAAGGACTATAGAGGCCCTAAGCTATAAGACAAATTTACGGCCCCTGTCTACACAAAGTGAAAAATGTATAGTGTTTAATGACAAAATTCTTCCAAACATACAAACAATTCACTGAATTCTTTAATATTAGAACATTTTTTCGTCGATAGGAGCGTCGAAAACTTTGGCACGTGTTTTAGGTGCAGCACGAGACTTAAAAGTCTACGTTTTAAGCCTAATTATTACGAGTTTTAAAAGTGAATATAAAAATGGGTAAAAATTCTTTATAAACGAAAATAAATAACTAATTCGAGCTGAGAATAAAAGAGATTTAGATGAAAAGATGGTGATTTAGTTAAAAAAGAGACATTATATGGAGCTTATCGCCACACAGATTTAAAGAGAATAAATGAATGGAAGTAGCAACGAAAATGGAGATGAACATTTACTGAAAAATTAGGCTTAACGCTCTTTTTATGCACGTTTATCGCGCACATGAAAACGGTTGGCAAAAAAAGTATCGCTAGCGCAAGCAATAGCGAGAAAAAGAAAATTTCTTGGCGAAAAAGAAATTGCGTGGTCCGCATCTCGCTAAAAAATAAACTCAACACGCGCCTTTGAAAACGCACCTTAAGCGGGAAGGGGAAGCGCAACAGTTTTTAAGGCTGCTAAACCCTTCCCTTTCACTCAACACACTTCCCAAAACATTTCTAGGTGAGGTCGTGAGAGGCACTCATTCGTACAACACTATTATAACATGATAATTGTAAAAGCCGCAAGCAACATAAGGGTTTTTTAACAATAGAGGCTCTAGAGGCGAAGGCAGAGTCACTCGTGTCGAATTTAAAACATTTATTATCCAAAACCGATCGCCGACATATTTTTTGATTTGAGAACGGTATGCTTCGTGAAGAGAATCGCGGCAAAGCAGAGAGATAGGATGGTGAGGTTAGTCAGTGGTGTATAAAATTTCGGGTTACTGAACGCGACCCTTATGGGAATCTCGAGGTCGCTCGAGGTGCTGAGGCCCTTTACAGGGCAAGGCCCTAAGCTGCAGCTTAGTTAGCTTGTTCGGTAATCCGGCACTGCTGTCCCTTGAATGACGAACCAAAAATTTTACACTACTACTTCTACGAGAATGACAACAGGGCAGGTCAAACTAAAACCCTCATCGTAGATGTACATCATACGATGTGGCTAAAAATCAAAAAGCGAGATAACTTTTCTGGCTAGTCAAAAACCTTTACATAACATGAAAATAATAACCCATTTTGTAGAATATTGTAAAAATCAGATTCCAAAAGGTTCATCATCCCTGTGAAACTTTGTCTAAAGTAAATTGCCTTGTAGGCCTAGATCAAAATATTTTAATAATGGTATTTTAATATTATGAGAACCTAATTTCGGGGCCCCTCTGAAATTTACGGGTAGGCTGTAGCCTACCCAGCCTACCCCCTGGCGGCGCCACTGCTGCAAACCGCAATTATATATGATATTTCTTTAAGCAATAAATATGAATATAATCATAATTTAAATCAAAGGTGGCACAGATCATATGCTAAAGTTTCTTATTTGTAACCTGAATTTAACAACTATACCAGATAATCGGCATAGATAGAGCTCTTAAAGCTTCGAATATCATGTTTATGATAAAAAAGACTAGTGGTCAAACTGGAATAACATCATCGTTTTCTTGACGCTTTTAAGTGTTTGAACCTAGGGTGGACGTTTTGGAAAAAGCGTACGAGATTTCCAAATCCAATTTGATTTCTTCCGATTTCGTTGGTTTTCATTTTATTTCGTCGGATTTTGCTCGATTTCAAAATTCTATAAAAGACAACGTTTTTCATGGGATTTTGAGATTTACCCCGTGATTTCGTCGGATTTTGCGATATTTCCTTTGATTTTGTTGAATTTTGGGGTATTTCTCGTGATTTCCTCGGATTTTGAGATTAATTCCGTCATTTCAATTTATTTTCTGATTTATTTATTCTGGATTTCGTGATTTCTTTGCTGATTTTTTGATTTTGCTTCTGATATCTTTATTCACATTGTGATTTCTAAACGGATTTTTTGATTTCTTAGCTGATTTTGTGATTTCGATACTGATTTCGGATTTTCCATGGGATTTTTAAATCAGCAAAAATAGGTTTGATTTCTGATTCTGTTATGATTTCGGATTTTCCATGAGATTTTGAAATCAGCAAAAATAGGTTTGATTTCTGATTCTGTTATTGATTTCGGATTTCTTAAATTGGAATTCGCGTTTAGTGTACGGGATTTCGTGTATGACCGACCCCTCATCTTGAACGATGCTAAGGGATACTTTCCTAAATTCCGATTTTCTAACGAATTATAAGACCAGAACACTATGTTATGAAAGACCGATATTTCGGCAAAAATTCCACAAGGCTCATTGTGACAATATTTATATATGTTTGACTTCTATTGAGTTCTAGGATGTTGCCAAACTAAATGGTTTTTGGGTGCACCATCTGGCGGCCAAGTTAGCCTTCTAGTAGGTTTAAGTGTGTTTTGACGTTAGTGATGTGTAAAGAGGTACATTTTTATGGTAAGTTAAAAGTTCTATTAGTAAATATTACTTAATATTGGAGATACAGAGAAACAACTATCTATCGAAAATTGCACAAAATGATTCATTTTTGATCAATGATTACTCTTAAACGCGCAAGTGAATTGCGACGGGCTTTTCATTAAAATGTAGTGCAAATGCCATACTATAAAAATAACGAGAAGGATATTTGCGGTTTTGGTTGGTCTTCTAAAAGTTGGTGTTCCAAAGTCTTAAAAAAGAGGAACGAAATATGCAAAAAGTAAACGACGCACTTACCAAACATACAGCACCTTTATGCCAACAAAAAGTGCAACATCAAGATTCTAGATGAGACAGAATATGTTTATTAAACTTGGATTACATGTTGGTATGATAAGACTATAACATTGGATATTCCCGAACCCAGGAATTCTACTGAAATTGTACACTTGGAAGAACATAAAATAGAAAATATATAATTTCTGCCGAATTTCGATTGTACCAGTTTGAGCACAGAGTGAAAAATGGACATGAAGTAACTGATTACGTGTAAACTAATATAGCTTTATCATACCAATATGTACTGTCAGTTTAAAAACCATATTCTTTTTCTTCTTGAATTATGATGTTGAACTTATTGTTGGCATAAAGGTGCTATATCTTTCGTAATTGCGTCGTTTAACGTTTTGCATATTTCACTCCTCTTCTTTTTAGACTTTGGAACACACATTGTTAAGAGACAACCCCCTTCTGCTCCCTTGGGGTCGTCGCCCCTTGTCGTTGGAGTAGAGCAAAAGGCAATGTCGTGGCGGGGGGGGGGCCGAGTTCGGTGTGCCGGTTCCTAGGGTTCGCCCTTGGTTCGGACCTTTCCCTGCCCCGTTCCGCAAACGTTTTGCTCGGCCGCTTCGCCCCCGCCCGGGTGTTGCTTTGGCTCATTCCCAGCTCTTGGCAACCCTCTGGGGGTCGCGGATACATTCTTGGGCCGTATGGCACTGGTGCGTTCGGAGGGAAATCCCTCGTCCCCTCGAGCCTTCTGCTGCCTTAGTCCTGCCCTATCAGCGACCTCCTCCTGGCTGGGCTCGCCGCCGACGGTGTAGCGTTCTCGTCACCTACTTCAGGGGCGTTTGTCGCGTCCGCTGGCTGTAGCCCGCGTGCCTTGACGGTGGTTTCGCAGGTTCCATGGGTACAGTGATGCTAGACGTTTGGGGGGCTCTGATAAGGCCCCCCAGCTAGGTGCAGTGCCTAATCAAATGTTATCTGATGTTAAAAGACCAGCCAAAACCGCAAATATCCTTCTGGGTATTGCTTTAGTATGACAATTGTACTGCATTTTAAAGAAAAGCGCGTCGCAATTCACTTGCGCGATTAAGAGCAATCATTGATCAAAAATGACTCATTTTGTGCAATTTTCGTTATTATTTTGATGTATCCCCAATATTAAGAAATATTTACTAGTTGAACTTTTAACATACCATAAGAATGAAGCACACATTACAAACGTCAAAACACACTTAAATCTACTTGGAGGCTAACTTGGCCGCCAGATGGCGTACGTGAAAACTATTTAGTTTAACAACGTCCTAGACCAAGGTGGAAGTCGAATACGTATAAATATTGCCACTATGAGCCTTGTTGAATCTTTGCAAAAATTTCTCATACACGACTTTGTGTCACATGAGACCACTATTTTTTTCTGGGAGATGTAGTTGAACCCAGATATAAAATAAATAGACTAAAACCAAAGTAATATGGATTTTTTTGTTCAAATTCTACATAGAAAAATATGCAATTGTAGCAAAAGTTTCTTAACCTACATTTTACAATAGTCCTGTTAAACCTGACACAAACAGTGCGTCTTTCTCTCATGAGAAACACTTACGATCGGATTAATAATTCCTTGATATCTTGTCTGACACGAAAGGACTTGATGTAAAGGTAAGTATATTCACTCCGGTAACTGTGAGCCCCAATGTAAAAGTCCAACTGCTGTTTTCCCTTGCACTTGTATTCAGCCTCCATTAAATCGTGAAGTTCATTCTTGGTAGTTAAGCTGAACCACGCTTTATTCTCGATGGCCGGATCGTATTCGCATCCAAGCACTTCAATGGCGTCGTCTGTCATTATACTAAACCTGCAGATTGTGCTTTGTGGATCGAAGTACTCGTACGCGTTCGTGGGCTAGAATTTCAAACATTAACACACATGGTAGCTAAGCATATTTGGTTTCTGTTTTTTATTTTTTATCTCACTGGTATTTCCAAGTTGCAAAAAAATATGGTCTCAGAAAAGAAATATTGAAAATTTAGATGTATCCGTTTAATGCTCATGTTTAAAACATCGCTTAAGCTATCAACAACCAAATATTCTTTAAGAGTGAAATTAGTTTTCAAGTATCCTGACATTTCGAAGGTCACAAGAAGAGCTCCGATTAGCCAAGAACCGCACAAGAATTTCCATATGTAGTTCTTAGATACTGTACTGAAAGCTGAAATGACATTTTCTGATGTCAAACAATGTTATATCAAGAAGAAAATTACATTATTATTGAAATGCAATTCATTACATTTTAAGAAAAAAATCGAAATCACTTCCATAAGCAAGAGAATTATATCCGAAATCAGAAATTTTCCATCCATTTTTAACACAATCTTGTCCTTCGTCTTCCACAACAACAGGCAGAAAAGTAAAATTGCAGAAAGAAGAATAATACCTGCCTATATTAATTAAGTTTCATTTAAAATAAATCATTTGCATAGAATAGTGACATGACAAGGAAAAAAATAGGGAAACCAACAAGTTGCCCCGTCAAAAAGGATACTCGTGCGGGATATGTAAGATAATAAAAAAGTGAAACAATAGGGGCTAAAAAAGCGAGCATGAGGTAAAACTTTCTTTCCAAGACGCCATACCTCCAGTTCTGAGCGAGTCTGATAAATATTAAGCTAACAGTAGAACTCGCAGCAGACAGTTTAAGTCTTTAGAAGGAAAGCCTGCCCCTAGCACCATCCCCAAACCACCGCGACTCGGAGTCAAGTCAGCCCTAGCACCATCGCGCGCCTCGGCGGAGGCGGAGTCTATTTACCCTCTTTTGTGGTTTCAACTAAAGTTCGTTCTGGTCGAGTCAACAAATAAGTGTTTACTTTAAAAAAATTGAAATCGGAATGATGGGGATGAAAAGCCTTGAACCCACGGTATTCCTGTCCGCATACATTGCCAAAGCTAGGGTATGAGAGACCTTGAAAAGCCGGTGCAATACTCGTGCAAGGAGGATTAAGAATGGTCTTAAGGTGGTGTTTATTATTAGAAGTAACGTTTATATATCCACAAATCGAGAAGAATTTTTAAAGAATGTACTAGCTTGCTGCAATTGTAACGTAAGTAAATTTATTGATGTAAGGATTAAGGGTTATAGTTCTTTGTTAGGGAATCGGGGGCTATGCACTCGAATTTGCTGCACTTCTTTCAATGGGTATTTACGGGAATTTCATTTTACCACTGTTTAACATCGTGGGGGTACTCACTCACGTTTTCCGTTCGTGTCACACTATTATAATTATAACGGAAATAGAAAAATTAAATTTATCATTTTAAAACAGTTAAAAGAAGCGTCGAGGGACTTTTCATCAAATCTTCTGTACGCCGGTTAAATACGGTACAATGTGGCTACTATTACGAGCCCAGCCCTTCGGTCGTCTTGTTTAGCTATATTTGCTGTTTTTCTTCTTTATTGTTAAGCAACTACAGAAGTTAGAATTATTGAACTATTCAAGCATTATCCAAAGCTATATTCACAACTAGAGTGGCGTGTAAACACTTTCCTCTCGTTATGTCTCAGGGATATTCTTAGTTTGAATGCGTGGGTGTTAAAGGTAGTGTTGGCGACGATTATTGCCGCTCGCGTTGGGAGCGGTGGCATAAAAGTTGAAAAAGGACCATACCCTACCCCTCAACCTGGACTCTACGTATCAATGTAAATGAAGCTCTCCTAGAGCGCAAAATCTTGCAGTCCATTTTTGCATCCCTTTTCCTCATTCTTTCGTGACTACGAGGAGCGGTTTTTCCCACCTGGGAACTTCTTTTTTTATTATTTGAATATTTTTGGCACTATGCTGTTAGTAATAGGAGAGGGTGAAGGGGCTTATGCGGAAATTAGGGGAATTGAGAAATCATTCGACTTGGTTGGGCACGGTTAGCTCGGTTAAGTACCTTTCTTCGGAATTTCAGAAAGACTGTTTTAGTAACAAAAAAATTGAGCTTTCTTCATATCATTTGAAGTTAACAGTGTTGGAAACTGTTTTTAAGAAGATGAAAGGTAACTATAAATTAAAGCATCAAAAAATCTTTGCCTAGTTCTAATTCATGCCTTGTTTTATCAAGAAAATAATTTTAGTGGCGTTTTGCGGTGTTTGGTATTAAACAACAAAACTAAAATGAGGTAAAAATTGAATGTTTAGTTTGACCAATCTAAAATTTTAGGGACTTAACATTTTGAGACTTTTATATAGTCACATCCCAGGACGTTACATGATGTGTGAATAATGTTTGAAATGATTGAGGTGGGAAAAGTTGCTTCCTTCTCTCAGCTTTAACTTCAGGGCCATGTTGTGATTATGAGACCTTCTACATCAGCCAAGATGGTCAAGTACTAATTGAAACTGAACTGCTAGCCTTTCTCCCTACAGCCTCCTGGCTTACTAGTAGCCTGGAAATTCTGAACTGGACGCTTTACAAAATTTAAATGGACAATAGTTATATTTTAAATGGACACCCGCGATATTTGAAGTGGACACTCGCATTAGTTGGAATATTTTTTCAAACTTTGTATTTATAAAAACATTGTGAGGATTGATTGTATATCGGTCCTGACTTTCACTAGTCTTACAACATCAGAACCAGATTGTATACCTATACATGTAAATAGACAAGACTTTTGCAAACAGGGTTTCCTCTACAATGTAGCGATTCTTTCTCGTATAATCGAGGCTAATCATATAGCTTTTAAACTGCCTGCTTCAAGAGAGAAAGTGTGTAGCGCTTTAAACTATTTAAGCTCTCAATCGCGACAAGTTTGAGAAAGAATAGGTAGGCTAAAGACATATTTTGTACGATTAAGGAATGGAGAAAAAATGTATGCTAAACTAAACATAGCACCTTAAAGTACCAAGCTCACTGTATCCCGCAAGTATTGAATGGGGCAGGCATTTCTCAAATTTATGTGGCACTCTTTGTAACCGAGAGAGTAAGGATGACGGTATAAACCCAAAAATTTTACCCCCCTTCTTTCCCCCCTTTCAGGGGGAGGGGTAAAATTTTTGGGTTTATACCGACATCCCAGGGGTGGGGGGGAGATGGGGGGAATTGATGACGTCACGTGATGGTGTTGCGGGGGAGGAGAGGGGTGAATTGATGACGTCACGTGATGGTGTTGGAGGGGGGAATGTGGGTTGAATTGATGTTGTTGGCGGGAAATTTGAATTGTTGAGCCACCTGGTGGTGGTTTTCTTGATGACGTCACAGCTAATTTTTGATGACGTCAAGTGTCTGGTACCTGTAGGGATAGGCTTATGCTATTGTAGATCCTGGTAGGCTTATGCTATGGTAGATTCTGAAAGGTAGGCTTATGCTAGGTTATTCTAGGCTTATGCTAGGTTATTCTAGGCTTATGCTAGGTTATTCTAGGCTTATGCTAGGTTATTCTAGGCTTATGCTAGTTGTAAAACAATCGGATTTTAAATCAAAAACATTTAATTAGCGTGATAATAACATACATAATTAAGTTAAATTAATAATAAATTGGTTAAATATTTAAAAAACCTCCTCCTTAAACTTGATTCAAGCCGTATCTGAAGATGTTTTTTCTATACCGGACTAATAAAGTGCCGTTGGTAGGAAGTCGAACCCTGGAATGGAAACTCAAATGTTGTTGAAACAACACAGAGCTGGACGCATTACCACCAGGCAACCACACGGTTTGTTAATAAGCTCCTTTTACACTTTTTTTAGTCGTCGTATATGATTTTGAAATTGTTTAGCAATTTTCATATCGTTAATTTTTCGATTTGCGGTAAAAGCTTTTAGGAAAGCTTTCGTACTTTTCTTCTTACTTCTATGAATAAGATAGAGGGCGCTATATTGCCCGCATACGCTACTTTCTAGCCTCTGAAGATGTCGCTTACCAAAAGTCCATTTTCTGCAGTTTAAAGATAAAAATCTTCGTATACTAGGCAGAAATGATGGTAAACCGTAGCTATCGAAATAATACCCTACACGAGCTCCATCTATAAAGACCGATACCCAGTGAGAACTCTTTTCATAGTGCTGATCTAAATTTATAATTAACGGTGCGGGATATCTGGTAACCTTGCTGACATTTTAATATTCTACAATAACGTTTCTATTTTTATCGATTTGAATCATGCTTTGAAATTCGGCGTATGCAATGCAGACTGCGGCTTCGGGCAAAGGTTTAGCGAATCCCATGTCCAATCTTAATTGTCCTTGCTTAACGGGGTTCCAGTGGTTTGTTTCGCTAGCCGATAGGTCCGGTGTCAGATCAAAAGCTTAGAGGGTTAAGCCGTTGGCAAACTCGTTGGGAGTAATATCGTTACCGTCGTCTTTATAATGAATACCCGTGCCCGCGAACAATGTTTGATAAGCTTGTATATACAAGTTTTTAGCGAAATCAGGAGTCAACGGTTTCGAAGGTATTTTTTCTAGTGATGCCGCGAATATTGATTTTGCCGAATACCGAATACCGAATATTCGGCCATGCTCTCGGCCGAAGCACCGAATATTCGGCCACGAGATATGTGCAACTCGCGCGAAACCGGTTATGAGCTGTAACCCGTTCCGCGAAATACGTACATCCCCCGCACGGACCGCAATGGGACAGGTCTCATCATGGAAGAAGAAGGGTATGGAATGGTGAGGTGAATAGGCAGACGGCTACGCGAAATGTAGGGTCACGTGGCACTAGCTGTAACGCGATTTTTGCTCTGCGCAATATTGGCGCGCAAGCAGAGAGCAGTGTTGTTCTTAGCAATTTTGGGAATGTACTTTTAACTTTCACCCCCATCGCGCCATCTAAGATACAAAATATCTTAAATATAATTATAAGATTATTTTTGATATTAATTTATGGAATATTATTTATTTTATTCTAATTGTTTTATATAATATTATATAATATAAATTATTTACCACGATAATTTATACTTCTGTTTATGTTCAGATGTTATAGTGTCAAAGGTCAAAGCTAAGGCTCAGTGAAATTCTATATAATATCTTGTAGTCACTTAGAAAACGGGAACATCAAAAGTCTCAAGCGTTAAGGAATGCTTAACCTCTCTACTCCGATAGCAGTAACACGTTTAGTCGTTTCCCCCGGACCCCCACTCAAGTTTCGCGCCACTCTGGAAAAAAAAATTCCTGGGAAAGGGTTCAAAGGGTACAAAAGAACGATGGGTGATTGGCTCATTTTTCCTTTTGGCTTTTTTGCCATGCGTAGAGACTTATTTTTTTAAAAAAAGGAAGTGAGTTGAAAAATAAAACAAGGTGTCCTCCAGATTAAGTTCGTCCAAAAAAAAAGAATCTTCTTTTTTAAATACTGAGAGATTAATTTCCTCGTCGTTATTCAAAAAAGTGCAAAATCGTCCCCCAAAAAATTAAAAAATACTTCCCATTCTAGAAATTCTAAAAAGTACTAAATAACCTACCAAAAATACAAAATGTTTTTTTCGTACTCGAAATTTGAAAATGTACTAAAAAGTACATTTGTACTACCAAGAACAACACTGGCAGAGAGAGGGATACACTGTTTAGATCCGCTCTCTACCGCCTCTGCTACAGCGCGCCTGCGCGGAAGCTTTCAAGGTTGGTGATAAACTCGGGAAGGAGGGAATGAAAATGGGGAAGTTACGATTTTTCAACGCGCTCTCTTTAACACTATGGGACCCGTCTATAGCGTCTTTAGGTTTTTGGTTAATTTACGAGTAGATCGTGCCACTATATGCTTTTTTTATTCATCACAACTTACCACTGGTAGATTATAAATATAAAAGTAAAAATTGTTATTGAAATAAATAATTTTTGAGTAATTTTTCCGTTTTTTTCCTTCATGATTGGAGATTCGGTATTCGGCCGAATACTACGAAATATTCGGCCGAATACCGAATACGAAAAAAAATGGCCGAATAGGCCGAATACCGAATAGTAACCGAATATTCGTGGCATCACTAATTTTTTCGTTATCGAGGTACAGAGACAAAAAATTTAAATCGTAAGTTTTAAAGTTAAAGGGATTCAGAGCGTAACTCCCCTTGAACGCCGCGTTGGAAACTATTCCAGTAATGACGCGATTAGGCTGAGGGCCTAGATATATATTGTTAAAACTCTCGGTGCTACTTCCGCTAGAGATAGTTTTAGTTTTAAGTTCGGTGCGCGTAAAATTATATTTGGCAGTACCGTTATTAAGCGCTGCTTCATGCGCTAACAATATTTTAGGACTGAGTTTAACTTTACGTACCGCGAGTGCAGCGTCTAGTATCTTGACTTTACAGTTTTTGAGAGTGGCTGTTTCTTCACACATTAAGGGAAACTCGTCCTTGTTTCGAGTAAACACGACTTTAAGGTCCACCCCGTTTAAGAGATATTCGGGAATATTAAACACGTCACTAAACACGGGTGTAAAAAATTCAATCACGGCCGATTTAGCAGTTTTAGCCATTCGGGCGACGAAATCTTTATTTGAAAAATCGTCAAACTTTCCGGCTTCGTCCTTTTCCCATCCGGCCATCATGAGGTGAGATTTTTTGGCCGCGGGTCCGTAATTTGAGACAGTTTCGATAAAAGAAGTGAAGGCGTAGTTTTGAGCGGCTGAAGAAACTCGGGTGTTGTTCAAGAAAACGTCGCAAGTTCTCCACAATGCGTGGCCAGCGTTGTTCACGAAAGCTACCACGGCGGCATCGGGAAGATCACTTCCATCTTCGTTGGTGATTTTGACTTTGTTGTAATGCATGGTGTGGGCTACATCGATGTAGCTATCTCCATTGCCCGAGATGAGGTATTCGAGGGTAGAGCTATCACCAATGGCCGCCAAGGGTTTGGCCCATACACCTTGAGCATGTTCGACACTAGTTTGAATCGGCACGGGGGCGAAAATGTCCAATTCACTCTTAAGAGCTTGGAGAGAAAACATGATTTTTTTTCAGGAGCTAAATATATCGCGTGGCGTCTGCTTTGTATGACGGTGATAAACTGACAGGCGTTTAACTTTGCGTCTCTTTATCTTTAATCCTGAACCTTGCTGTGCAGCAGTCATGTTCTCATAAGTTTCCTGCAATCTCTTTTTCGCGGAACTTTTCACATTCTGACCTTGCATTACGTCACCAAGAATCGTTTGTCCCGTACTAATGGCTCTAGGTGCCAAATACGTTGCACCTCTAATTAATAAGGGGCGTGCCCATCTAAATAACCCTTTCAGGGCGCTCCCAATTCCGTGACCTTTTTGGTGGGGGGTCCCGACAAATACTTTTGACACCCCTCCACCCCTACCTGATCTAAATAATGTAACGTGCCAAACGTTCGGCGACACAGTAGCCTAGGCTTAACTTAGGTTAGGCATACATCGTGCTTACGTTAATAACTATCCTGTAGGGGCTTATCACTAATAAATATATAAAACAATAAGATATTTACGATCAATCTTCTTTAATATCCAAAACATTCACCGTTTCCAAGTAACTTTTCAGCGACTAACCTTCCGACTCAAATTCCTTTGTTCAACTGCCCTTTCCCGTTCCGAAAGCCGCCTATTAACCCCCTAGTTCCCGATCGGGGCGCCCCCTATTGCTGACGGGAAAATGCGATCGTCTGCTCTAAGGTCGGCTACATATTCCCCCCAAAGGAACTCTGAGTCGGGAGGCCATTAACAAAGAGTTCGGATTATAATAAATCTATACACAAGAAAGCTGATGTATTTAGAAATTAAAGTTAACAAAGTTAATAATGGGAACAAATAATTTATAATTGTCCAATATATTCCCTCCTACTCCGGGCGTAGACGTCGAGGCAACATATCGGTTGGCAATTCCGGTAGATCAAAGGCTCTCCGTTGGGCATTGTTCCGAGTTACTCGTCGCGGATGGGGGCAAATTCTGGCCAAATGGCCGGTGCGTCGACATCGATAACATCTGCGCGTATGGGGACAGGCGTTCGTTCGATGCCCTTCCATGCTGCATACCCGACATCCTATATGGCGGTCTGGTGGCTGAGGTGATGATCGAGAGTGTCGGGGAGAGCGGGATCGACGAGAGGGTTCCAGGCGTGGTTGCCGCTGGACGGGTGAAGAATCCCTTGATGGACGTCGGATTAGTCTGCGCGGTGGTACAGTAGTCTGGGGCGTTGTACGAGATCGACGTTGTGCACTGTAATGTTCCGGAAGGCGACGCTCAACTCGATGATATCGTTGGTCCTCAGACGTGGAAGAAGCGGAGGGTGATAATGCCGGAGGTGAGGATGAGGGGGACGGTAACAGGTAAATACGGCTGCCCTCATCGGTATCGATGTTAGAGTTGGTGGTGACGCCTATGGAGCGGGAACCATCAGCAGGGCGTATGGAAACGACTACGTCGTTAGTCCAGGGTTGAGAAGCCATCTAAAGGGGTAAACACAGATTACAAGAAGGCCTCCTTTTAATATCATATATATAAGGTGCTTATCCCCGGGCGTCCCGATAGATCTCTTGACCAGGTGGAGCTCCGGGAACCGGGTCTGGGCCAAAATCCAGGTTGGCACGAGACAGCCCTGGATATAGATGCGAAATATTTACGTAATCGGGCCAGGACCGAAGTTTCACAGAACGCGGCCCCGTAGTATAATAGTATACGGCGTGTGTTTGCCCAGTGGGAGAAGGTTTTTTTCACTTAACCACCTCCCTTGTCCAACCCCACTTGAACGGAAGCAGGAGAGGATTGTTAACCGGTCCGATTGCCTCGTCCTCATCTGGGCCAAGTGGCGTTACGTCCCCGAGCAGGGAGTCTTCCATATTGGATGAGTCCAGAGCTGGGCCGGATATCGGGACCAGGGAGTCGGCGGAATCGATGGGGTTGGGGACCTCCCCAGACAATGGTACTATTTCTCCGTCGGTATTGGTACTAGCCTCCTGCTCTGGGTCCGTTTCCTCTGGGTCCGTTTCCTCTGGGTCCATTTCCTCTGGAATGCAGAGGGACTCTCCTTCGGACTGGGTTATGAAAAGCTTCAGCTGGCTAATATGCCACGTTCCCGCATTCCGACCGGTAATTTCATGGCGGAGACGATAGGTCTGGGGACCCAATTTCTCTATAACTCGGAACGGCCCTTCCCACGTAGGGGCCAACTTTGCGGTATAACCAACCGCAGCCTGGGATAGCTTATGAACTCTCTTCCATACCAATTGCCCCAAGTTCAATTCAATGTCGCCATAGTGCTTGTCATAATACTTCTTCTGTTTGGCTTGGGCGACACGGGCAAAATCCTCAGCGTCACTACGGATGGCTTGTAGATCTTTTAACGGACCATATTCGTATGCGGTGATGTCGGGAAGAGTGCCCTGGAAGGCGGTGAAATCCCGAAGACTCTCATCTTGGTCCCATGGTAATCGGGGTTCACGACCATATGTTAGCGCAAAAGGAGAAAATCCTGTAGTCAAGTGTATAACGGAATTAATAGCTAATTGGTGCATTTCCAGCCCAAGGTCCCAACGATTATGGCTGTTCCCCACGTATATACTCATCAATTCCCCAAGTACTCGGTTGACACGTTCCGTGAGATTCGTCTGAGGGTGATACGGGGTGGTGAAAGTAGTCTTAACTTTTATCAACTGGCAAACACGGGCCCAAAGAGCAGAGGTGAACTGGGAGCCGTTATCCGAGCAAACAGCGTCCGGGGAACCATGGCGAGATATATATTTAAGGAACACATTCCCGACCGTTACAGCCGTAATGCTCCGGATGGCGGTAATCTCAACATATTTGGTGAAGTAGTCAACAATAACTACGAGAAATCGATTCTGTCGGGCCGTAAAAGGTAGCGGGCCCATGAGGTCGATTCCCACTAGCTGATTTGGTCCATAGGTGCTAACATTGGAGACCATCTTCCCTGGTGTTCTCTCGTTACGGGACTTGTATTGCTGGCAAACAAGACATCGTTTGACATACCGTCGGATTAAAGGGCGGAAATTCGGATAGTAAAAACGAGCCGTTAACTTCCGTTCGGTGGCTAAAGCACCCCTATGTCCGGAAAGAGGGTGATTATGGTAGATATCCATGAGCCGACTATGAATAGACTCAGGGGCCAGCTTCTTTGCGGTCTTCGATGCCGTACTTTTGCGGTATAATTAATCGTCTTGTAAGCAGTACAAGGGATGATCTTTGCCGTCCCGAAGGTCGGCCAATATCGGGGACCATGTTGGATCCTTCTCCTGTGCTTCCCGGACTTCGAGGTTGGTGATAGGTTCTACCTCGTGGTCGTCAGCTACTATAAAGACGGAAAGAAAGGTTTTAATGTCCGTACGTTCACGGCCCTGGAGATCAGCTACAGGCCGAGACAGGGCATCCGCAACCCTGTTCGTTTTCCCCGCGCAATGGATAATATCGAAGTCGTACTCTTGAAGCTCGATGGCCCACCGAAGGAGTTTGCTTCTCTGATCTTTCAGGGTGAATAACCAAGTCAACGCCTTGTGATCCGTGACAACGGTAAAACGGCGACCCTCGAGATAGGGCCGGAATTTGCGTATGGAGTCCACTACAGCCAAGCATTCTTTTTCCGGAATGCCATAGTTAGCCTCAGCTCCTTTAAAAGACTTACTATAGTATGCCAAGGGTACTTCCTGTCCCTCCTGGACCTGGGACAACATAGCTCCCAGAGCATATTCGCTCGCGTCCGTTGTCAATATATAATCCGCATCAGGATCGGGAACATGCAATAAGACTGCATTGGCAATGTGTCTCTTGATTTCCTCAAACGCCCGGTCCTGCTCTTTCCCCCACGTCCAGGGAACACCTTTCCGCCGCAACCGTTGTAAAGGAGCGACGATGTCCACGAGGTGAGGAATGAAACGTGCGTGCCAAGTAACCATCCCCAAGAATGTGGACAATTCCGGCACGTTCCTTGGTGGTTGAAAATCCCGAATCTCCTGCACCTTGTCTTCATCGATGGCGATGCCGTGGGCGGAGACGCTATATCCGAGGACTTTTACTTGGTCGCAAGCGATACTGCACTTAGAAAGCTTCAGGGTGAGACCGGCTTTTCGTAACCGTGTTAACAGGTAACGGATGGCCAACACATGTTCCTGCCAGGAACGAGAGACGATAATGATGTCGTCGAGATAGGCCGCAATCCCCAGATGTCGGCCATGTTTAAGGACCTTATCCATTAACCTCTGGAAGGTTGAGGGGGCATTTTTGAGCCCAAACGGCATGACATTAAATTGGAACTTGCCCTTATGGGTGATAAAAGCGGTATATCTTGCACTCTTTGGGTCCATCGGGATTTCCCAGAACCCTGATCGCAGATCAAATTTCGAAATATAAGCGGGCTTTTGGAAGGTATCCAATATTTCATCAATCCTGGGTAGAGGATACGGGTCAGTCTCGGTGATCTGGTTCAACCCTCTGCTGTCCACGCAGAAACGACCCTCATTACTGTCCTTTTTAGGTACAACCACTACTGGGCTAGCAAAGGGACTATCCGATGGGGAGATGACGCCTTGTTGTTCCTCCAGTTGATCCTCAATGATTTTCTTGACTCTAGGGCTAGCTCGGTATGGTCTTTTCACAACGGCTTCGGACCCGGGGATCAGCTTTATCTTATGTTTGACCCAGGTGGTTCGTCCCGTTTTATCCGTCACTACCTCAGGAAAAGATTTTAACAAAGTTATTAGTTCTGTTCGTTGATCGGCGGAGACTGACGGTCCAATGATGGTATCTAGTTCCTCCATTATGTTAAGAGGCATTACCGTGGGGACCTGATAGGGTACATCCATCTCATGCAGGGCCACCGACCTTCCATCCACTGTCAGAATCTTCTTTCCCCAATCCACTATACTACCATTGTTAATGAGCCAATTACTACCAAGGACGATGGGATAGGGAAGATATTCTGCCACTTCAAATTTTATGTTCCTCAACTTCATACCATCCTCCAAAGTCACGGGTAAGCGTATAATGCCAACCAGGGGTACATCAGAGATGAAACCGGTGGCGGAAATATCTTTCTTCCGGACCATTAAATGGTACAGATCCATATGACGTAAAGTAGTTAAGTTAATAAAACAACAATTAGAACCGGAATCCAAAAACGCTATATTAGTAATATTGTTAATAATGATGGTTATGCCAAAACCCCTGCTATTGGCGAACATAACAGGCATCGGATCTGTCCTGGGGTTACGGAATCCTGTCACTCCCGCTCCCGTTGGCCGTTTCCCGGAGACGAATGGGAAGGTCCGGATGGACCCAAAGGTGTAGATCTCGGTGGTGTTCCAGGCATAGTCCGCCGGCCCCGTGGACTAAAAGTTATCAGGCCAGGGTTCACTTCTGAGTTGATGCGACCCGGGCTTCGTTCGCCCTGCCCACCGGTCTCTTGATGCTGCGACCTTCCGCGATTTCCGAACCGATTACGGGAACTCCGGCCTCTCGATCCCCGAAGAGAAGTGGCAGTCGCTGGAGTAGACGTACTCCACTGTGCGCTTGGGTCCTGATATACTGGAAAAGGGGAATCATCCTGGTGCTGGAAGGATCCTCGCGGAGTATCTGCCTGGAAATGGACCCTCCTAGAGGGGGAATGGTAGTGTCCGGATGTGGATTCCCGGGCCATAATGCGCCGTGCTTCATTCTCGAAAACGTCCAGAGAATGACACCAAGCGGGGGAGATGGAAGACTGGTATTTGGATTCCATGTTAGATAACACTATCCGTAATACGTCCTCCATAGGATAAGGGTCTCGTAACGCCCTATTTAACTTCAGGATCCTCGACTCAAAATCGAATAAGCTCTCTCCCGGTCCCTGTTTCTCTTGATTGAGTATAGTCCGTAGCGTACGCTTCCGATCGGAAGAGAGGAATTTACCTTTAAAGGCCTGGACGAAACGATCCAATTGGAAATTAAACGGACCCTCCCGTGACTTAAACTCATCAAACCATACGGAGGCCCTCTCCGTTAGAGATTGTGACAACAGATATAATAGATCCTCCATTGTAGCCCGCTTTAGCCGGATATAACCTTCAAGATCCTCTAAGTACTCTTTGGGGTTTTCCTCATCTCGTCCCGAGAATTCAGGTAAGTTCATCTTATAAGTCCCCGGATGCGAGGTAGAGAATATAGGCAGGGACGACCCCAAATAACTCCCAGAGGGTAGAGAGTTAGGAATAACGCCGGAAGGGGTGGAGGTAGCGCACCCCGCGTTCCCCCATCCCACACCTGTGTGTGATCGGGCCTCAGAATCGGGTGCCAGAACCCCCGTTCCATCATAACTGCGAACCAGCCGGTCAGGGTCCCAATGTACATGTCGTTGATCGGATGATTCCGTACTCAAGCGTTGAGCACCAGTGGACGAGTCACACGAACTAGAGCTATACCTGGGAATCGAATTACCGAAATCCTCGGCCGAGACCGGACATTGACTGTCGGGCAACTCCTCAGTCTGGATGGCGACGGACGCGGTCTCCCGGGAACCCTTCGTCTGAGAGACCAACTGTTGAAGTAAAGCAACTATTGCGTCTGTGGCCAAAGGTGGTGACGTCGGACCAGCTCCTACAGTTCCAACGGAAATTGGCCCAAAAGCGGCGGTAGCTTGTCCCATTTGGCTGGGAGGACCTGAACCAGGTAACAGCGTAGTAGGCGAACCTCCGGGAGGAGTGACGGTTGACCCTACGGCCCCATATTGAGGTATGGGCGGCAATCCGGAACCCAAGGCCCATCTTCTATGGGTTCCGACCACATGAACGTTGAAACCGTTATAAACATGACGAATAAAGAACACAATTAGACGGTAAATACCGCGCCCCATAAACAATGTTACTTCAGGAATAAAGCTTATAATAAATTCCAAAAACCGTAACAAGTCACTTGTCGGTGCGCATGTAAGCAAGGAGGATATGGCAATTCGTAGCCAAAGCCAGTGGAAAAGCAGCTTAGTCGCCAAAACAATAGTCTTATTATACACCGCAAACGAGGAAAAGTCACACATTAGATTCAAAACCCAAAGGAAAAATACGGGGATATCAAAAACACAACCAGTAAGCCATTGCCAGCCAATAGAACCAAGGCCCACGGTGGCGTTATACATTATGGTACAGGGTGTACTACGTTACTAATATTAAAATGTTATATAAGATTAAAAGAACTTAACACAATAAGGGAAATTAATATAAAATATTAAAGTTATAATTAAATGAACAATAATCAAAACAATACCCTGTAGCAACGTGGTTAGGCTTACATATTCCCCCCATGGGCCACCATTATGTAACGTGCCAAACGTGCGGCGACACAGTAGCCTAGGCTTAACTCAGGTTAGGCATACATCGTGCTTACGTTAATAACTATCCTGTAGGGGCTTATCACTAATAAATATATAAAACAATAAGATATTTACGATCAATCTTCTTTAATATCCAAAACATTCACCGTTTCCAAGTAACTTTTCAGCGACTAACCTTCCGACTCAAATTCCTTTGTTCAACTGCCCTTTCCCGTTCCGAAAGCCGCCTATTAACCCCCTAGTTCCCGATCGGGGCGCCCCCTATTGTCGACGGGAAAATGCGATCGTCTGCTCTAAGGTCGGCTACAATAATACCTCCTATACTCGCAACGACACTCTAATGTTTGGGGTTTTGGCATTGTCTAAAGTGTAGTTTACAGGTCGACGTTCCAAACTCGAATGACGCGGCTTGGCCTAAACTATTCCTTATATCAATGTCTATAGTATCAAAGTAACGTTTAGCAACTTTAACGTAATGGTGATTGTTAAATGATTTAGTTATAGTCGAACCGTGAGGTTTTTCGCTGTCTACGCCTACTATACGAATTAGCGGGGCTACCGTATCGCCTATAAATTCATTAGCTACTATATCGGATTAAATAAACAATTGGTCGGGAATATAATAATTTAAATTAGCGGGAACAGAGCTTCTATACGATTGGCTGGTTTTATCTGAAGGGCAAGAGAAAGACGTACTTTGACCTTTTGGGGTTTTAAATCCTAATATCCTTTTCAAAGTGGAAGAAAGAGCCAAGATACCGTTAGGTTGAATAGTTAAAGAAATGTAATCAGAGAGGGGATCCGAATCAAATTTAAACTTTGAACCGTATTGAAAGCCGCTTAATCCGGAAGCTAATTGTTTAAGGAGGGCTTCTAATGATTTGTAATAACCCCCGGGAACTATAAAGGCCTCGGCTTTAACAATAGGCTGTGATTTTCCGTCCCGACCTTTTTTATTTTCATGCGAGACCACCTGCACGTGACCTTCCTCACTGGGTATGTTAAAAAAGGACATTGGGTACAAAACTTCTACAAGAGCAACCTCCCAGTCATCCCCGATCAGCTCTATAGCCTGGGGCAACTTGGTAGTGTAAGAGGAGGTCTTGTTGTTGTCATAAATTTTCATGCTAGCGTTGCTCGGTAGCGTTAGGTAAAAGGGAGACTGCATCTTTAGCCGGAATCCAAGAATTCATAGAAGGGGGATAGCCTAGCCACTTTACAAAGAGCTCCTTTTGTCCTCTACTAGTGCGCTTGCGAATTACTTTCTCGATCTTGTACGTCTCGGGTCTAAGTTCCATCCCGTAAAACACCCCCTTTATTGGTTCCCCGTTTAAATCTTCTAGTTTGAATACCGGAGGGCGTCTGTCAATTTTCCCCACTATTTTAAAAACCTCTATTGTGTAAGTTCACTCGTACCCTTTTTCAAAAATCATCTTATTCCTACTTACTCGGACGTATTCGCCCACCTTTAATTTCTTCCCGTAAACTTTCTTTACGCTAAAGTACTTTCCGTAAACATTTTTAAAAACCTGAAGGACATTGGTACCAGTAACTTCCAAAGGAGTCATTTTTATCGCGGAATGCACCGAGTTATTGTAAGCAATTACCAGGTCATCTAAAACATCTCTATATCTATTGGTATTCTTTTCTGTAAAATACCTGTACATGCGTGACTTTAAAGTTTGATTTAATCTTTCCACCATACACGCTTTTATATCGTTATTCTCAGTTGTAAAAAATATAACCCCTTTCTCCTTCAAGTATCCTTGTAATTGGGAATTTCTAAATTCGGTACCCTTATCCGTTTGTAGTTTCCTAGGAACCCTCTCTCTAAAGACAGACTTAAAAGCCTCAACCGTTTAAACACCGCTTTTTGATTTTAAAGGTACGGCCCAGGCTTTTCTGCTAAAGCAATCTATTACGGTTAATATGTATTTGTACCCGTCGTTGTACTGACTCAAAGAACGCATGTCGTTCAAATCCGCCTGATATTGATCCCCCATGATAGTTACAACCACCTTGTTTCTTTTAAACTTTCTAAAACCTCTCTTATGTAGAGTGTACGCGTCTTTTCCCTTTAAGCAATCTAGTACTTGTTTCGGTAGGATTTTACTTTACCTACCTAACCCAACCAACACTTGATTCTGACTAATTAGGCCACGGGGAGTTCGGAAAAAATAGTGAAAAAATTCTTAACCCCCCGCAAGTTGGTCAAAAAAATTTTTGAAAATTTGAAAATTGCATGTACTTACCGCCATTAAGACCGCTACGCGCCTAAACATTCTGCCCTCGATCTTGAAAAACTACCCGGGGGGTAAATATAATAATGACTCGCGACGGAAATCAAGGAGCACATACTGCGGAAATATAGCTATGAAATTTTAAACACCCACTGAAACATTTACAATTCTCATACCAGGGTAGAAAAATATTTGAAGCGAGCTCCAATTTTAAAAATAAACAACGATATTTTGCTAAATTGCGTAGATTATTTCGGAAGTAAATAAAGATAAACTATAATATTTTGGAAAAGGTGTAACATTATTTGGGAAGTAAATGAAGATAAACCACAATATTTTTGAAAAGGCGTAACATTATTTGGGAAATAAATGAAGATAAACCACAATATTTTGGAAAAGGCGTAACATAATTTGGGAAGTAAATGAAGATAAAACACAATATTTTGGAAAAGGCGTAACATTATTTGGGAAATAAATGAAGATAAACAACAATATTTTGGAAAAGGCGTAACATTATTTGGGAAATAAATGAAGATAAACAACAATATTTTGGAAAAGGCGTAACATTATTTGGGAAGTAAATGAAGATAAACCACAATATTTTGGAAAAGGCGTAACATTATTTGGGATGATAAACAACATATTTTGGAAAGGCGGTCACTTATTTGGAAAATTATATAAAATTTGCTTAAAATGTGGCACTTAGCGTTACCCGAGAAACACCACATGGAGGTGGCCACACGTCGTTTCTCATGGGGAGTTTTGTTTAGGCAGGTCCCCTTGCCTACTGCCGTATATATTTACTGAAATTCCACCAAATCTCGTAAAAATCGGTAAATAATAAATGAATTAAGATGACTCAATTCGAGAACCAAAATATCTAGTAGCCCCATCCAAATATTTTATAAGTCCAGAATGAATATCATATGAATAAAATCTACCCTGATTTTCCGGTTTTTTCATGTAAATGAAAAGATCTGCAACCTTACGTTCGTCCTGCCTTGAACAATCTTTCCAACGAATGATTCGCCAAAAATTGTATTCCAATATTCCATTCAATATGCAGAATGCTACAACTTGCATTCTTTTTACATATGTGCATTCGTCAAAAAATGCACACACAATATGTTCAGGAACGCTGCTAAAATCAGATACATCCTTTCCATTTAGCAACCTTCGCATCGCTGCAACGCGATTACTTTTGAAAGCCATAATTATCAACTTTATCTCAATAATTTTTATTTTTACAAACCGTTAATCCTTTTCACTAAATGGTTTGAAAAAAAAGATCTAGATCTACCTTTTATTGTGGGCAGAAGCAGGTTCGGTTAGGTTTTTGGTTTGGATAGCTTAGGATTTCACTTCACGTGGAGAAAATGAATTTTTGTTCTAGATTTAAAACATCCAAACCCACCGCCGGCACAATGGTTGTCATGGTAACGTGGCAACCTTCTTCTTTGCCATGGCAACGGTTCGCGCATGCGCGAACCGTTTTTAAGTAACAGGTGACCTTTTAAGACAATTCTTTATTACTCATCAGACGCGTTTGAGCGAGCTAAGCGAGAGGTTTAATAAAACTCAATTTTGTGGCATTATTTTGTTGGGAAGAGGTATTTTTGTTGGGAAGAGATATTTTTGGTGGGAAGAGACATTTCTGGTGGGAAGAAACACATTTTTGGTGGGAAGCATTTGGTTTTGTGGCTGGCCTTTTTTCAAAAATGGAAAATCCAGCTTTTGAAAACCCTAATTTTGAAACTGCGGAACAGTTTTTCCACAGTGTTTCGTTAAAAAATTGGGGTGGATTTTTTCCATGTATGAACGAAGAGTTAAGGGCCAAATCTGAAAGGGACGCTAAAACTCTGGTGATTTCATTGGACTTGGTTCCAAGCGTTACTTCTTTCAATGAAAGAAAGATCGCTTGTACTTGCGGAAATAAATCCGACGATGGAATTATCGATGGATTTCTTGTGGGGGTGTTTAACAACCAAAGTCGGTTTGGATACGTAATCCGATGTTCCACTGGGCAATCTCGAGCCAACAAGCGAAAGGCTTTAAGGGCATCGAGGAAAAAGGTTCCCGATCATTTGGTTTCCGAGTGTGTGAAGGCTTTCGTCCCCTCCAAAAACACATGGTTCTATAATCAAAATTTGTCGGTTACCGACAATCTTTTCCTCGTTTTCCTTTGGGTTTGTAAAATGAGCGTCACTGACGCTACAACCCATAGTGAATGTTCCTCACGAACAGTTGTGGATTATTTTTCCATGTGTCGTGAGGTAACGGAAATTGTCATTTCTAATAGGGCCGACAAAGTCCAGATTGGAGGACCAGGACTGTTTGTGGAGGTGGACGAAACCTACTTTCATACTCGCAAATACAACCGAGGGGCGGAGTTAGCCGGAGAAACCATTTGTATCTTTGGAATTTATTGCCGGGATACAAAAGATGGTCTATTTTTGAAAGTCAAAAATAAGTCCCGTGCTGTTCTGTGGACGCAAATGGCAAAATATATAGCCCCTGGGTCCATCATCGTGTCTGACGGAGCCCCTATGTACATGAATTGTACGTTAATGGGCTTTCGGGAGCACCTTACCGTGCTTCATAAGTACGAGTTTGTCAACTCGGAAGATTCTCGCGCCCATACGAACAACATCGAGAACCGAAATAGACACGTGAAGGATGCCATTAAGTCCCACAGAACAGACAGGTCATTAAGTAGCTATATGGCTTCTTATTGGTACCGATGCCTATTTTTCAAGGACCAGGATGGAAACTGGCTTCCTCCTGGAACCAATTTTGCTCGGTTCTTGGAAGACGTAAAGTCTTGCTACCCTGGACCGGGCAAAAAAGGCCTTGAATTAATTGAAATCGGGGTCTCGGAGGAAGAGCTGGCTACTCTCGATCCCGAGGCAGAACCAGCATTTTTAATTGCTGGTCAAAACGAAGAAAACACTGCCGAATTCACTGACGAATAAGGCAACGTTTTCTTAGTTTTTGGCAGTAGGCAAGGGGGCCTGCCTTATCAAAACTCCCCGGTTGGGTTATAGCGGCAGTAGGCAAGGGGGCCTGCCTTATGAAAACTCCCCGGTTGGGTTATAGCGGCAGTAGGCAAGGGGGCCTGCCTTATCAAAACTCCCCGGTTGGGTTATAGCGGCAGTAGGCAAGGGGGCCTGCCTTATCAAAACTCCCCGGTTGGGTTATAGCGGCAGTAGGCAAGGGGGCCTGCCTTATCAAAACTCCCCGGTTGGGTTATAGCGCCAGTAGGCAAGGGGGCCTGCCTTATCAAAACTCCTCATGAGAAACGACGTGTGGCCACCTCCAAGTGGTGTTTCTCGGGTAACGCTAAGTGTCACACTTTACTGCATAGCCATCGGTATAAACAGTTTTGCAGTTAATAGTGTATAATTTTTTAATATACACTTCCTTCCAACATATTGAAGCCTTTTTAAAATATTGTTGTTCGCCATCATTTGCTTCCCAATAATTGGCCGCCTTTTCAAAAATATTGCTAATTATCTTCATTTACTTAATATTGTGCTTTATCTTCATTTACTTCCCAAATAACGTTACGCCTTTTACAAAATATTATTGTTTATCTTCATTTACTTCCCAAATAATGTTACGCCTTTTCCAAAATATTATTGTTTATCTTCATTTACTTCCCAAATAATGTTACGCCTTTTCCAAAATATCATTGTTTATCTTCATTTACTTCCCAAATAATGTTACGCCTTTTCCAAAATATTGTGGTTTATCTTCATTTACTTCCCAAATAATGTTACGCCTTTTCCAAAATATTATTGTTTATCTTCATTTACTTCCCAAATAATGTTACGCCTTTTCCAAAATATCATTGTTTATCTTCATTTACTTCCCAAATAATGTTACGCCTTTTCCAAAATATCATTGTTTATCTTCATTTACTTCCCAAATAATGTTACGCCTTTTCCAAAATATTATTGTTTATCTTCATTAACTTCCCAAATAATATTATGACTTTTCCAAAATATTATTGTTTATCATCATTTACTTCCCAAATAATGTTACGTCTTTTCCAAAATATTATTGTTTATCTTCATTTACTTCCCAAATAATGTTACGCCTTTTCCAAAATATCATTGTTTATCTTCATTAACTTCCCAAATAATATTATGACTTTTCCAAAATATTATTGTTTATCTTCATTTACTTCCCAAATAATGTTACGCCTTTTCCAAAATATTATAGTTTATCTTTATTTACTTCCGAAATAATCTACGCAATTTAGCAAAATATCGCTGTTTATTTTAAAAATTGGAGCTTCTTTGAAATATTCTTCTTTGAGAATTGTAAATGTTTCAGCGGGTGTTTAAAATTTCATAGCTATATTTCAGCAGTATGTGCTCCTTGATTTCGGTCGCGAGTCCTTGTTATTATATTTACCCCCCCCCCCGAGTAGTTTTTCAAGATCGAGGGCAGAATGCGTTTAGGCGCGTAGCGGTCTTAATGGCGGTAAGTACATGCAATTTTAAAATTTTCTAAAATTTTTTTCACCAACTTGCGGCGGGTTTAGAATTTTTTCACTATTTTTTTCGAACTCCCCGTGGCCTAATTAATCAGAATCAAGTGTTGGTTGGGTTAGGTAGGTAAAGTAAAATCCTACCCTTGTTTCTTACTAATACCCTTCAATTTCACTGCTAAATATAATTTTTCAGCACCCCCGAAACTGGCAGGGTGGGAAGGGTTAAAGTGGATACCTTCTAAAATTTTGGAGATTTTACGTACGCTGCCCATTTCGGAGACTCGGTTTTAAGTTTTTTAGCTGCAGACTTGACACTAACTTTGGGAGCTCTAGTTCTTTTGATTTTAATTTGTTGGGGTATTGTATACGAGGTTAGAGGGGAAAAACTAGAAAGTAGGTTTGTAAATGCGTAAAAACCTCTAGGTTTTGGGTCTTTGTTAGAGGAAGGCTTGACAAATTCTAAAGCTATATCTCTAATGTTCGAGCCGGGTATTATTGCATCATTAACTATAATTTCCCCACTATCTGTCCACCTAAGCTTTTCAGGGGTAGTGGACATCTGATCAACGATACTTTGTACATGCCCTATATATTTAAGGGGGATATCGTCTAACCAAGCCAAGTTATAATAGTCGGATGTCGGTTGGGGGACCGTGGGTATAGGTTGCCTAGCGATAATATGTAAATTATTATATCTTTGTAGAGTCTGTTCGTATAAGCGCCATTTTGAAGCTTCGTCTAAATCTTTACGAGCTAAAATAACATTCATTTCATTGTCCAATTCCGAAACTACTTGTTGTTGGGGGTGTGGAAAGGGGTCGTTTTTAAAGGTAGAGCTAGGGACAAGGACCATTTTCTGAGCGTACTGCATTTTTACTGACTACCTCCTGTTATGGCGCCGATAATAGAGGAAACGAGAGGGAAAAGGAAAGAAAAGAAACTACCACCCTCCTGAACTAGTATATCACGTTTTGTTTTCCAAGATATTCTCTTATTAGCAATTTTTCTAAGTTTTGCTGAATGCCTAGCTAATCTAGCTTTCTGACTTTTATTTAATTTAACGTTACCGTGTAAAGTATTTTCAACACACTCTGCGATTGCGTCAATTAAGGGTTTCTTGGCGTTACGTAAAATGATTCTACGTTGTTTTCGAGGGGATTTGGCAATAACGGAGAGCAAATTT
Organism: Phalangium opilio; assembly: GCF_054372755.1. Taxonomy (NCBI): domain Eukaryota; kingdom Metazoa; phylum Arthropoda; class Arachnida; order Opiliones; family Phalangiidae; genus Phalangium; species Phalangium opilio. Next base: position 109,937 of record NW_028324172.1, read on the forward strand.
CTTTGTGACCGAACGGCATAAGGCATAGTGACTAAATGAAGAGATGGCTAAACACCCATCTACTATTATAATTATTTGGGGATGTAAACTTCGCAAGGGTTGTCGGGAAATATTCCTGTCCTAAGTCTATGATTCTCGGGGCATCTTTGATGTAGATCGAATAATAAATATCCGAAAGGTAAACTAGTAGCGTCACGGTAGGCGTCGACAGCGAAACGCCATTTATCGGCAAACATTTGTCTAGCTATTATTGAACTTTGCAATTTGTCTCTAGGAGATTTCATAAGAATAAGATAATGAGCGTTCAAAGAAACATCTCTTGAGTCTTTGGATCGATGGAATACGTTTTGGACGATATAAATTACACTCAAGTTGCGATGATGCGTTCCCTTGGTAAAAAGAGAACCAACTTCTCCTTTGTTCTCGGTCATCAAGTCATCAATGATTAAAAGGCAAGGCTTACCGCCTGTATATTCTGATAAATCTGGCATACCTTGTTTGAAAACCACAAATTTTCTCAAACTTTCGAAAAAAGGTTGCCATTCACCGTAGAACCAATGATAGGTGGGGTGGCGTAGCGGTTAGCGCTTTCGCCTCGCAGCAAAAGGATCTCGGGTTCGATCCCGGACTGTGGCACCGGGTGAAAATCTGGGAAGAAATCCTTCTGCGTAGAGTTTGCAAGTTCTCTCCCCGCTTGTTAAAGGAGTTTTCCTCCGCGGTCTAACCCGGTTTCTCCTTTCCATCAAAACTTGCAGAGGTTAACGGTAATAGTTAGTATAGGGCGCTGTCGGTTAGCTGTGGCATAGGGGCTAGTCACCACCCCTCTATGCATTGTAAAGGCGTTAGATAAGTGGCAATAAGTCGCAAGATGACTTGGTCCAATTAGCTAGCTGAACTTAACTAACTAATTTCGCTTATATTAGGGGAAAACATGGCTTCCCTGTTCTCTAATATTTTTAAAACTAATTGAGTTTTCCCGCTTTGAGACGGGCCTGCTATCACCATGTTAAAAGGATGGTAGAAAGGATACATGACCTTACACTTTGACTTTCAACGAACGAATGAGATAAAGATTGTAAAGTGTTTGTATATATATATATAGAAGAGATCGACACGGAAATGAACAATTGCAATTTCGAAAATACATGGGATATTTAAGGAAGCATTGACGAAAAAATTAGTTAATCACAGGACATTTCACCGAGACGTAAATGACTAATTGATAATATTGATCAAAAACAATATGACTAGAGACTTTATATAACGACTATATACATGCTGACTAAATAAATATCACCGGGACTGACTAGATAAATAAATAAATAAAGAAAAAAAGAAGAGACCCCTCACAGAAACAGATACTGTCGAATGTGCTCAAACTCGATAACCGTAAGGTAGCGTGCGGAAATCTTCAATCAATCTGACCTTATCCACCACAGTTCTATAAACCTTGGACTGGTCGACACTTATAACAGTGTGATCAGCCTTTCGGCGTATTTGCTTGGGGATTGGTACTTGGATTGGTTCCGCCGGCGGTTCGTAAATGCCTATAAGCCCCATTAACCTATCCATGTTAACCAAATCTTTGGTGGTATGGTTAAGTCGGAACCCCTTAACCTTCATCTCGACGGCTGTCGATCCGGTATCAGGGTTCACAACTCGGTATGCGTAGTTCTTACATCCACCACTCGCATATTCTTCGATGTAGGCCTGGGGTCCGTACTTTTCAAGCTCATTGGTCATTTCACCGAGGAAATTCCCAGTTTCGAAAAATTGGAAACAAAGCTAGATAAGGGGGATGGGATGAAATTTAAACTATCTATAAATGTCAGATTCTCATATCGAATTTGCATAATTTTCGTTCCCGTCATTATCACTTGAGGGCGCCACGCTTTGATGGCTAACATGGCTTTGTACAGAAATTGTAAATCGTAGCCCTTCGCATTATGTGCTATAACGGTTATTTTGGGAGAATTGTGGAATTCTTGAAGATAATTTAAAAAATCCAGAACAGGATCATTCCCGAGAAACACCCGTTCTCGAGGCCCGCAGGTGGCGCAAGTAAAATGATCGGATTTCTCGAGAATGCATTGATCACAGATTTTTTGAGAAATACATAAGATAGGAGTGTGTAGGAAAGCATTATGGTTTGAAGGGTCTGGGGTATTTTGAACACATTCGAGATCATAAAAGATAGTAACCGAAGGATGGGTCTTAGCTTTCTTAGCCGCGGGGTGGGCTTTAGAGTCGGTAACCTGCATGAAACAATAGTGGGGGTGTGGATTGAACTTATTGCAGATGACGCAATAGACTTCACCGCAGTTGTGAGGTGACTTGCGTTTCCCCATATCTATTGTTTTCGCGCAACGGGGGCAATTAAAAACCCTTTGACAGACTGCTAGGGTTTTGCTTCCACTAGCCTTATGGGCGTCAAAGCATTCTTGCCCCTAAAGTCGCGATGACAGGTCTCGCATCTAATTTCTCCCCCTTCGCAATCTTCGGCCCTTTGACAGGAATAACAATACTTGTTGCAAGCGTGAGTGAAGTCTAAGTTGTTATATCCTACAAGGCACCTCTCGCAGAAATAATGAAAATTGAAGAGAGGTTTAGGTTTGGTGATGACGTCAAAATGATTTTGATAGTTAAAAAGGTATAGCCGCGGCTTTGGATTACCATCGGCACCGGGAATAAAATCGGGTTCCCCGAAAATACGGTAGGGGACGTTTGCTCTAACTGTAAATACTATTATTTGGTAATCAGCCAAGTATGATTGAAATCTAGGTAGAGCACCCGCCCCCGCGCATTCGTCCAATGGTATTTCCGCCGCCACGGCTAATTCCTCTGCCATCTTCCTAAGCCTCTCTCCTGCCTTTTTCCTAATATCAGGCCGGCATAGGGCTTTGCAATCCGCCTCGAGGCTTTTGTCAAGAGGATGCATTATATGATCCCTATGTATTTTAGCTAAAACTAAAGCATTTGGGAGACATAGCCGATCGTTGTTTTTGATTTGTATAATGCATTTCTTCTCCCTGACAAAAGTCTCGAAACTGCAAATTCCTAACCGTTTCGAACGGTAGGCGCCTTGGGGCAATCTCACGTGCTGTATGGTTATTCCTATAGGACCGAGAAAAAACCTTGACCCGCCTTCAGAATTATAGGCTTTATCAGCCACTACTTCTAGTATGAATCCAATATCTATTTGGTCTCTTCTTCTAAAACTAAAGTCCGCGGTTTGAATGCCTGGATTATTAATGCTTGTCATCGAAATTGCTATCATGTCATCGGGTAAACAATCGTCCAAAACGTATTCTAGGAAGTCGCTTACAGATTCAACGATGTTATTGTCAAATTGTACTTCCATTTCCCATCCATCAAGATTAAAATTGGGGAAGGACACTACCCCGCTAGAAAGTACGTTTACACCTGGTGGTGCAACTAGCGGAGATGGGGGTGGAGGTGGAGGAGTAAGAACCCCACCCCTACCTGTCCTTCCCCTTCATCCATTGACTCATGTTGAGATGGAGATATGGGGGGAGTACAATAACCGTCTAAGAAAGAAACATCGTCGTTTTGAAACGCCTCTTCAAGAGGCGATAAAGGAGGAAGAGCGCTATTGTTTGCCATAGACAGGGTGGGAGACGGAGATCTATTATTAGACGGGGGTGTAGAATAGTTTGCCATAAACGTGTCATCGGCATTTAAAAAGGCTATTTCTAACGAGTCTGGAAAGTCGACTAAAAAACTATCATCTTCAATAGGGAGTTCAATTTCTACATTAGAGTTGGCCATTGCGATAATTTAAAAATACAAATACCTCAAAATACTAATAATAAATCTGAATAAGCTTAAACAATAATATTAAAACACAAAAATATACTAAAATACTAAAACAATACAATACTAAAATACTAATGCTAAAACAATAAAACAGTAATGTACTTATAAAAAACTAAATTGAAAGTAATTATAAAAAATTGAGAGTACTTATAAAAAATTGAGTGTACTTATAAAAAATTGAGAGTACTTATAAAAAATTGAGAGTACTTATAAAAAATCGAAAGTACTTATAAAAAATTGAAAATACTTATAAAAAATTGAAAATACTTATAAAAAATACTAAAACACTTGTGAAAACTAAGTTAAAATACTAAAACACTTGTGAAAACTAAGTTAAAATACTAAAACACTTGTGAAAACTAAGTTAAAATACTAAAACACTTGTGAAAACTAAGTTAAAATACTAAAACACTTGTAAAATACTTATAAAAAAATTTAAAATACTAAAACACGTATAAAAACTAAGTTAAAAATACTAAAGCACTATGATATGGGCACGGAAAAACTCACAAGTTTTGTTTGGGATCAGAAGATTTCTTGGCTTGCATCGACAGCGGTCAGAAGTAAACTGATGAGTAGCCTAGAGTGATCCGCCCTTTTATACTTTCGTGATACAATTAGAAAAAAAATAGATACCCCTCAATGTCATAAACATGTCTTAACACGTTTGGGCTAGTCATAAAACACTCTAAATATAAATTCCATTGATAACAATACAACTGTTTCGACCACGCCCCCTTTTAAGGTACTAAACCACATGGTGTGGGGTCCAATTAAAGAATTGACAAAATAAATTCTTTTGGTCAAGTTCAGCCCTCTTTTATGGCCATAGAAGTCTTGGAGTGACCCAAAAAGACAAAGGGAATAGATGCTTTTGTTCAAGTTCAGCCCCCCTTTTCAAGGTCGTAAACCAACCTGTGGGGTGGCCCAATTAAAGAAAAATAAATTCCAATGCATCTCGGGGACCCGAGGTCATTCACCCCCTCCCTAAAGCCATAAATGATTTTGAGGAACTGTCAAGACTGAAAATAGGAATGATTTGAATAATTTAGTTAGAATTTATTTCAACGCTTTAAACATTTGAAATGTTTTTCTTCAAATGACGCTTTTCGTGTCAGTCAATTGCCACGTACATGACTGATTTCGTGTCGGTGGATTATTCAATTTCACATGTATTCCTATGGGATTTTAGAAATTTTAAATGACGTGTTTCGCTTTGGTCTTTGGCAATGTAAATGTTCAAAAACGTTTTACTTTTAACACGAAATGTGTTGATAAAAGCTAATTAACATCATACACTATAACCACTGAAAAGGTTTTGTCAAGACTGTAGTAGGTATAATAGTATTACAAAGAACAAATTAAGGAAAAAAATTATATTTATTTCGAGTTACATTTCAAGTTTTTTGATTGGTTCTTTTATAATTTAGAAACGTAATAAGGTATGGAATATATTACAATAATAGGATCTAACTTTCCTGTCTCAAAAGTTCTCGAATAAACATTTCAATTATAGCTTTCTCGAGATTAACGCGTTTAATTCTTAGTACCATATCGTCATTCGGAGTAAGTGTTGTTGGTATGGGTTGAGTTGGCGGAATGACTTTTTCTTTCTCCCACTCTTCTTGAGGGACATCTCTGTACTTTCTGTTTGGTGGCATGTCTTTAGTCAATGGGTTTTGGATGAATATAGGCATGTTATTTGTTGGTAATCCTTGAAGTAATGGACAGTCTGCCTTGAATTTCTGATGCTCTTCGAAAACATTATCGTTAGGTTCCCATCCTCGTAGCGTTAAGTCACAAAAATGGCATTTAACAGCGTCGGTTCCCGAACTTAAATAGTAAAACCCATGACGGGCTAGTTCTGACGGTTTTACAAACGTACTCGCAAATGCACCAAACGTTTCTAGACGGGTAATTTCTCGATTCATCTTATCCTGGCGGTGTCTAACAATCTAATGAGGTCCGTACCAAATCAGACGCTATTTATACCCCAAATAAGGGGATGAAAGGTTAGATTGTAACGGACGCTGTTACTAAGCAGACGTTAATTCGCGAAGCTCTTTCAAAGCCTGGGAAAATAGTGGCCGTTACTTTCATCCTAGTAACTGTATTCCTAGTTGAATTTGCATTTTGGTATTTTAAAAATATTACTTTAAATTCGGGTAACGCAACAAAGACATAACATGTTGAGACTTGTCAGGATAATGCCTTAGGGTCAAACACCTGGAAACAATTAAATGTTTCGTGGTAGGAAGAGTCACCAACTAACAATGCAATAAATCCGAAAATAGATTCCATACCCCTAAACCCATTAAAACACGTCTTTATAGTAAAAATAAAAACGGATGGGGATAAATTCTTTTGTTCAAGTTCTGCCCCTTTTTATGGCCATAGACCAGTCTGAACGATGTTACGTATAAATATTACGTATAAATAAAAAGCCGATGGAATGTCTTAACACGTTTGTGTGAGTCATAAATCACTCAGATTCCATTGATAACAATACAAATGGTTTAGCCACGCCCCCTTTTAAGGTCCTATTGGGTGGGCAATAAAAGGCAATAAAAAAAGAAAAGCATCAGTCAATATACCCTTAGGCTAATTATCAACCCCGCACTCTCAAGAAAATCACGCAATAAAGATCATTCAGTTGTAACCTTTTAAACCGTAAAGACCTGCCGTAAGAATGTCCGCCAAAGTAGGAGTTTACCGCGTGAACGCCCGTGTAAGACTAGGGGCTGATTGCTCGGCGGTGTTTGGGGTTACTGGGTACGAGCCAAGCCTGCTTTTGACAAAAAAGGACGGGACTATTGTTACAAACTCGGAAGACGTTTTGAAGGAATTTATGGAGGAGTGGACGGAGATATATTCAGCTATGGAAACTGGCGACTGGGGTAATTATCGTTACTTGAACTTGAAAATAAAAATAACCGTTATGGAGGGGAGTATAGTATTCGACGATGGTAGCGTATTCACTCTAACAAAGGCCGAAGCAGGGAAACTGAACGAGAAATTTAGTTTTATGAGATTTCACTTCAAGCTTTTAAATGATCAAGCCGAAGTTATTAAATGCATGTACGAAGCTATTGTAAAACGCATGAATGATATATATCAAAAATATTATATAAGTCGTGGTACTATGTCTCACAATGATTACGACCGTGCAAAAAATTTCCTAGCAGCGTGTATAGTTCCTTCGAGCATTTTCGAAGATTTTTGTAACTTGGTTCGTGACAAAAACTTGACGCGTAAGCTACAATTATATAATTTATTCTACATTTGCTTAAATAACGACGCGTACATTCGCGAATTAATTGGAATTGATTGTTTTCATTAAAAGTTTTTGACTAAAATTCGATTCGTAATAATAATAAGCCTAGAATAACCTAGCATAAGCCTATGTTTTTCAGAATCTACCATAGCATAAGCCTACCAGGATCTACAATAGCATAAGCCTATCCCTACAGGTACCAGCCACTTGACGTCATCAAAAATTAGCTGTGACGTCATCAAGGAAACCACCACCAGGTGGCTCAACAATTCAAATTTCCCGCCAACAACATCAATTCAACCCCCATTCCCCCCCTCCAACACCATCACGTGACGTCATCAATTCCCCCCCTCTCCTCCCCCGCAACACCATCACGTGACGTCATCAATTCCCCCCATCTCCCCCCACCCCAGGGATGTCGGTATAAACCCAAAAATTTTACCCCCCTGAAAGGGGGGAAAGAAGGGGGGTAAAATTTTTGGGTTTATACCGTCATCCTTACTCTCTCAGTTACAAAGAGTGCCACATAAATTTGAGAAATGCCTGCCCCATTCAATACTTGCGGGATACAGTGAGCTTGGTACTTTAAGGTGCTATGTTTAGTTTAGCATACATTTTTTCTCCATTCCTTAATCGTACAAAATATGTCTTTAGCCTACCTATTCTTTCTCAAACTTGTCGCGATTGAGAGCTTAAATAGTTTAAAGCGCTACACACTTTCTCTCTTGAAGCAGGCAGTTTAAAAGCTATATGATTAGCCTCGATTATACGAGAAAGAATCGCAACATTGTAGAGGAAACCCTGTTTGCAAAAGTCTTGTCTATTTACATGTATAGGTATACAATCAGGTTCTGATGTTGTAAGACTAGTGAAAGTCAGGACCGATATACAATCAATCCTCACAATGTTTTTATAAATACAAATTTTGAAAAAATATTCCAACTAATGCGAGTGTCCACTTCAAATATCGCTGGTGTCCATTTAAAATATAATTATATAATTACCCTTTTATGGTACTTTTGTTAATATTCAGTCCTCGCACGTGCTCTCTCGACAATATTGCAAAATTTCATGATAAAATATTTTGGGCAAATTTAATTTTGGTGAAAAAAAACGAAGATAAGTATTTTATTAAATAATTGATGTTTATAATGATGTCATTAAACTTAAAAATTTTAATATCTGGGACTTCGGTCATTCCATTTTCTTCTCTTATCGTTCACTTTTTCTAGTCTTTGTCTACTGAGACAGTTTTTTTATTAATATCTGTTCCTTCAGTCTTCATTTTAATTAAGTTTGTTGAGAAATTGTTAAGTTTTGCCCTGATTTGCAACACAAACCCCTACAGACAAAGGCATGAAGTGAAATTTCTCTTCTTGATGTAATCGTCATTAGAAGTAAACATTTTGACGGAACTCCCCTGACCTCTATCTTCTAAACGTGGTTACCAAAATTACTTCGTTACAAAACCGCATATTTTAAGATTATTCATTGCAACATCGATGATATTTGTTAGAGATGGGCCAATACCGATATCGGTTTAAACTGGTATCGGTATCAGTACCGATATTTGGGTAAACCGATAAATCGGTAACAGTACCGATATTTTGTTAAACCGATATATCGGTATCGGTACCGATATTTGGCTAATCCGATATATCGGTATCGGCCCATCTCTAATATTTGTTACGAAAGTTAAGGTTTAATTAGCTTTATAACCTGCGGGTTATCTCTAAAACTTACGATTGTTTTTTGTTTTCAATATTTCAGATGGAAAATTCGGTTAAACTATTTTAAGAAAAAATATCCTACCTAGAATGAACGGATCAAACCAAATAATTAGCAACGCTAAAATTTCTTACTTTCCAGTCGATCATTAGGAACTGTAAACTTGTAGTTTCTTTTATGATTGGATTAGAAATAGTGATAGCTTCCTCATAATCAAAGAAAATTGGCGCGTGATTTGTTCGACGTTTCATAGAAACGCTTTCCAAAATTTTACCAACAGGTAAAGCTTGTTTATCGATATGCAAAATCTAAGATAAAATTTAGAAAATCCCGTCAGTGATTTTCTATTTATACTCATTCCGAACCCTTAATATTAATCTCTATGGAGCTTCATATTGCGAGGTCAAAGAATTTTTGTGAGTTAGACCCAAGATTTTGCGATCAAGGGGGTACACTTTTTTCACAACCAAACTTTACAGCAGTGGTAAAGGCTGAAATGGTATAGCATTTCACTTCTCGTAGTGAAAAGTTAAGTTGGCCATTTTCTGTAGGTTTCAAAATTAATTATTTTTAAACCACGTGCCATCACGCGCTACAAGTTTCAAATCTCGCGCTCAATTTCACAATTTTGGTTCTCAAATTAAGGTCACGCAATTTTTTAAAACATTTTAGACCTACTTTTTGTCATGCTAAGCCTAAGGTTAAATGATGACAATGAAATAGCTAGGACATTTTTATAATTATCTTGAATTTGTCGGTTACTTTCACGCGGTTTCAACGAAAATATCTTGCATATTGCGCTTTGATACAGGGTAATGTATTTTCGACCATTCCCTAACAGAGAGTTAAGATTTAGTCAAAATTCATTCCATTAGTTTTAAAAAATTGGACGATTGAATTCGACAGTTTCCTAAGTAACGTTTCTCCCCAAAATGGGACAGATATTATACAAAAACGAGTTTTGCTTCAAAGTCCCAACTGCATTTATAAACAATCCTTGGCGAAAAAGGACATAGTTTGAAACTAACAAAGGGCCAGAAATTAGAAAATATTACATGTTTTGCAATTCGAAAATAACTTTAATGGAAATGAGAAATTTGGTTTTAATTACGTTGTTCAAATATTTGTTATGATTCGAAATTTTACAACAAAAACGGGTATAAATGCGACGTTTCGAGGTAAAGGGAGCTGAGATATTCATGCATGAAATTGTATAGAATCTGTTCTCGTAAAACTTATCCATGTCAAATAGTTAAGGCGAACTCATACAATATGAGCTTGCAGAATTTTAATTACTCAGAGTGGAACAGATGAGAACGCTTATTTCGAGTAAAATGTCGCTTTACTAAAATGAGATCCCTCATTCTGTTTCGTGGCTTTAAAAGCAGTGTCGTATTTCTGACACTTATCATACATTCAGAATAGGCAGAGGCGATCCCTTGGGGGATATGGGGGGAGGCTCCCCCGTTAAAAAATTGTTAGAGTTGGCAAATTGACGCTCAGTTGGCAAAACGAAAATTTTATGTTCTGGTCTGTTGGGCTCTTGTAGTTTTAATTTGTAGGGAAACTGTTTTAATAAGATTTCTGAAAATATCCCAAACCGAATTTTTGTTGCTCTAAATTCTCTCTGGCCTTTCTACTTTATGATCATGCGAGTGTAGGCGCGTTTCAACGGTTTCGGGCTTTCGGCCCTTTTCCCCGGGGAAAGACTACTGAGCTGAGATACACTGCGGGGGAAAGCGGGGGCATAGGTTTTTTTCCATATTTCTGAGTAAGAAGCACCGTCGCACTCATAAATCTCGTGAATCATATCGGCATTGTATTTTGTTATTGCTTTAGCTCTTTATTTCTTGTTTGTTTCAGTAATGTTACAGTTTCTTTTACTTAATACTTATCTCAAAGTTACCCGCGACATACTAAATTAAAATGAGTTCGAGGAGTAGTTATCGTTTTAAAGTAGAATGTTTGAGTTGCAAAGCAGTTTTTAACAATGACTATAGGAAACCTCTCGATGCAGCTTGTCATAATGGTAAGATCGTTACAGTTAAAACGGTTGGAGCACCTTCAAATCTATTTGACGCTGCAAAACGACGTAAAAAAATGAAGCTACTGATATTGAGGTACCTCAGAGTCACGAAGATTCATGAAAACCAAGTAGTTCTAATACCAAGGGCTTTAAGGGTTTAGGGTTAGAAAAGACAGAGCTATCTTCAAGTATGTCATCTATATGTCAGTCTGAAATTGGAAACAAAGCACAAGTACTTGATGAAACAAATCTTACTAGTCCTTTACCAGATATTAAACTTAGTGCCGATTTGGAAATTCTTAGAACCGTTTACAAAGAACTAGAATTATCAACTGAGTCTCTGAATCCACTATTTTAAAGAAAGATTTAGGTGAAGGTACATCTTCAAAACCCTGTGAAATCGCAGCTATTCCAATTAGTGACTTGGAAACTGAAGAAATTGAAAGAAAAAACACGGAAGATTCATTAAATATTTCATTAAAATGGACTGTCTGTGTTGGTAATTTTTCTCATCTCATTGAAAAAGTGTCCCATGGTAAAACAATATTGCGTTATCTAACAGAGACCACTTGTGTCAACGAGAAATTGTCTGTTATACAGATAATAGACTTTATCCATTCAATTAAAGATGACTTAGAATCACTTAATCATAGATGCGAAAGTTTGTTAGTGAGTATCGAGTTGAAGAACGTTAGCTATTTTAAAGACACTTCAGAATCAAAGTCAGAGTTAGATATAATAGTACATCATGACCTAGGAAAAAGGGACAACAGAACTTCATTTACGGATAATCAAAGGAGCTACCTATCTAATTTCTTTAGGCCCACACCAGCCTAAGTTAGCTACATTTCCAAGCGATGGAAAAATAGATTTAATGCCCAGTGGTATAATAAATTTGAGTTTTTACAGTACAGTACAGTTAAAAATGCAGTATTTTGTTTTGTGTGCTATCTATTTCCATCTGTTTGCGGAAGTGGTAAAGAAAAATCCGAAATGGCCTGGGTTCAAGAAGGTGTTAAAAATTGGGGAAATATGAAAAGCAGCACCAAGCAAAAATTTGGAAAACTTCAACTGCATTTTTCTTCATCTTCTCACAAAAAAGCTGTGTCCGATTACTGCCACTACAGTTTGAAAGAAGGTCACGTAGATGTACTATTGGACAAAAGTAAACGTTTAGCTCAAATTGAAGAACAGAGGGTTTTAGCTCACAACACAGAAATAGTCAAAATATTGGCTGATGTCGCAAGAACTTTAGGAAGGCAGGGGCTGGCATTTAGAGGATCTGAATCAGATGAAAATGGCAACTACAATCAGTTCGTTCAATTAATATCGAGACACAAACCTATATTGAAGCGATGGTTATCCGATACAACTATGCGGTCTTATCATGTGACCTACCTAAGCCCAAAATCGCAGAACGAGTTTATACAGTTGGTTGGAGCAGCAATACAGATTAAAATAGTACAAGAAATAAAAGATTGCCCATTTTTTACCGTTATGGCCGATTCCACGCCTGATAAGTCTCATAAAGATGTTCTGTCTGTCGTCGAGTACAAATCACCTCGGAATTCCTAGTGAGCGACTGTTAGAAGTTTTTGAAACTAAGGACAAAACTGGAATGGGAACAGCAAAAGACATTATAAAAAGTCTTCAGAGTAACGAAATTGACACATCAAATTTGGCTTTTCAATCGTACGACTTTGCCAGTTACATGTCAGGGTTGTTTAACGGAGCATAAGAAAATGTTTCAAAATTAGATGGCCATGCTGTTCCTTATATTCCTTGCCTTGGTTTCTAGTTGGCAAATTTAAGTGGGCTCTTCCAAAAAACCTAGTCCCTTCGGAACGTCCCTGAGAAAAACTGTCCTTATCTGTCTGTTTTTACACACTGTATGAATTTGAAACTTCAATTCGAGTCATAACCTTTCTTGATTTTAGCTGTTTGATCCGAAATGCCGCAGTCATACCCGTTTTTGTTGTAAAATTTCGAATCATAACAAATGTTTGAACTAAGCACTTAACACTAAATTTCTCTTATCGATTAAACTTAATTTCAAATTACATTACATAATAATTTTTTATTTCTGGCCCTTTGTGGGTTTGAAAAAGTGTCAACAAAGATTATATATTAATGCAGTTTTTAAGGACTGCGAATCAAAAGTCGTTATTGTATAACTTATGCTCTTGTTAATAAAGCATTTAGTAAAAAGTGGAACTATTACTTTGTTACTTTTTATTACTTGCTTTGCACTTACGTTATCTGAGAGATTGGAGTACTCCTTCAGTTCTAAATTTCTACATTCCTCAGTTTTATTAGGGATTAAAGTTTTTGCCACTTCAGACTTTTCCTAAAAAAGTATTCTTAAACTTAGTGTACACTAAGGGTTATATGATCAAGGCTGGCCACCACCTGAGAAGGGGTTATAGCAGAAGCTGATTAGGCTTTACACATGAAGCGCGTAACATGTGCCTGGACGGGGTCATCTTTTTAAGCTGAATTTTGGGGGAAACAAATCCTCTAGTTGAAAGACCCATATTATTTAAAGTACTTACAACGAATTTATAGACATTAGAAGAAAACTCGCATCCGCATATACAATTTATGTTCCTATTTGAAAATATTAGATTTTGTTTTTAGAGATCAATTTGTAAATAGTTTTGAAACTTTACACCAGGTTTTCAATGGACGAATTTGCAGCGATTTTCGCATATTTTTCGGAAAAAGATAAAACTGTATCCTATACTTTGGCGGATCCTATTTCTATTGTTGCGGATTTATCTGTAGGCGCGCTTTTTTCCACTGTAGGCAGAAACCAATAATAGGCGGTATACGAGTGACGAGGTTTTGTGAGTCCGCGTGGTCTGCTTTGTTGAATCGAGTTGCCATTTTGAACTTATTATTATCGTTCATCAAATTCCTTCGTGGCTTTTAATCAGTTCTACTTTTTGACATAATTTCAAAATGACTAAACTCGATTCTGATGTTTTAGTAGAAGAAATTAGAAAATACCCATATCTTTGGGAAAAGAAGCACTTTAGCTTCAAAGATGATGTAATGAAAAATAATAAGATGAGTTCCATCGCAACTATGCTACAATGGACAAGTAAGTTTCGTATTACGTTTTGTGTATAACATTATTAATATTCATATCATTAGAAACCAACTGACTTCGAAATGGAAAGGGCTTAGAGACCGATATCTCAAGTTGTGGAGGGAATTTAGTTATAAAGCGAGCGATAAATTATAGACCAATTTATGAATTTGATAATTTATAACTCTCGTGAAAATTAAAAACGGTAGAATTTCAATTTTCCCACCTTGTTTTTTACTAGCACGAGGGGAATTCGCGAGACATCCGCCACTTTTCGTTCAAGGTTTGATGTCACCTAAGACTAATCACCTAGTTAGACATAGCGCTCTCATAGAACACACGAGGTTGACATCAACCCTTTAGACGATAGTTATTACTTGCTATAACTCGTTTAAAAGTTAGAGAATTGCCCACAATAACAGCTTACTGCTAAAACGAGCCCGAAGGGTAAAAACTTGAAGGTGGTCTCTCTGCGCTGGTCTCTCGTTTATTTTCTATGGCAAAAACACTAACTTCGGGCCATCGAGGCTAAGCAAAAAAACAACAATAAAACAAGCAGTTGCTAGCTCGATCATTTACATAAATATTATTACCTAGGGCGTGATTAATGCAGCAAGCGAGTGATTGGGATATTGGGGAATTTTGTGTTTTAAGACTTATTATGAAGGAAAGAAAACATGCCTGTTTAATGAATTTTTGAAAATTTTTAATATCTTTATTGATAATTAGTTAAAAATGTACAAGTAGTAACAAAATTTGGACGAACATTTTCGAAATAACAAGACTTCCTTCGAGTTTCAAATTGAAGAATGTTCGTTTTCTTTATTGAACTCTTTCTTTTAAACAATACTGTCAATTTCAGTTTCAATTGTTGCTTAATATTTTATTGGACCTACCCTAGCCCATAACCACATTCTTAATCTTTAATTAAATGACAGACATAAACTCTAATGAAATTAGAGGAAAAGCATTATAATATTCAATATATTCGCCCTGTTCGCAGGTAGTCCTTTCTCCGTGTGATTAACCAGCCCACATCGTGACCGGTAGTAATATAAATAAGCTAATCAATATTCATGTCTAACTTAAATCATTGTTTTAGTGTATGGTTTCAGGTTCAGCACAACGATTGCCCAGCCCATGCGTCCCAACTCGTTGCAAGAATTCTGGAGAACGAAGGAATTTACGTTTCGGACTGGCCCACTCTCTCGCCCGACTTGGACAGGCGATTTAGTGTTTATGTCTGTCTTTTAATAAAAGATTAAGAATGTGTTTAAGGGCTAGGAAAGGTACAATAAAATATTAAGCAACAATTGAAACTGAAAGTAAGTCTTATTTATTGTAAATAGTTCAATAAAGCAAATGAACATTCTTCAATTTGAGACTCGAAGGAACTCTTGTTATTTCAAAATTTTCGTCCAAAGTTTAATAATACTTTTCTACTTTTAACTAATTATCAGTAAAGATATTAAAAGTCTTCCGAAAATTCTGTAAACATGCATGTTTTCTTTCCATTATATTAAAAATCACACCAAATTCCCTAATATCCCAATCACTCCCTAACTGCATTTAATAATAACAGCCAACTCATTCCATAAAGAAAAGGGGACCGATCAAGAAAAGAACCGTATCTTATTTCGACAGTTTAAAACTGAACTAAAGGAAAAATATCCAGACTCCTCCGGGAGGTGCTACTGATCTCGAAGCTTCCATTTACATGAAAAATATAAAACTTACAAAAAAGAAGAAATTTATCAGGTTAGTTTTAAAGAGTAAGTAAAAAGAAAATCAAATCTACCTTACATTGTGTATAAAAACAATGGTCCCGGAAGCTTTGGAACAGATTTTGGCTGTTATGAAAAAACTGTCTCCATTGAGGAACTCTATTTAGATAATATAGGAGTTAAATGGTGTATATTCGTAAAAAAATTAAATACCCACATGGAGCCTTACTTCAGGGTATAGTCCCATTGGACCGAAACCGCTTTTTGGTTTTTTTATGGAGAATATATTTAAATTTCCAGCCCAAAGGCGAGTTTCTGCTGAATGGGAATTTATTTGAAAGAATAAGTTAATTAAATAACTGTCAGGATTTCGAATCACCGCAGCAGCATGCTAGAATATCAGGCTTTTAATTCAGAGGCTTGGAATCAAACCCAGAGAAGGAAATTGTAAGTTAGGTTTGGTTAGATTAGGTCAGGTTAGGTTATTATCCTATTAATTAGCTGCCAGCTTTTCCAAAATATTCTCCTACTAATGAGCTGCAACCTTTTCCAAAATATTCTCCTAATAGTTAGCTGCCACCTTTTCCAAAATATTCTCCTAATAGTTAGCTGCCACCTTTTCCAAATATTCTCCTATTAATTAGTTGCCACCTTTTCCTAAATATTCTATTAATTAGCTGCCACCTTTTCCTAAATATTCTCCTATTAATTAGCTGCCACCTTTTCCTAAACATTCTCCTAATAATTCGTTGCCACCTTTTCCAAAATATTCTCCTATTAATTCGTTGCCACCTTTTCCAAAACATTCTCCTACTAATTAGTTGCCACCTTTTCCAAAACATTCTCCTACTAATTAGATGCCACCATTTTTAAAATATTCTCCTAATAGTTAGCTGCCACCTTTTACTAAACATTCTCCTACTAATTAGCTGCCACCTTTTCCAAAATATTCTCCTAATAGTTAGCTGCCACCTTTTCCAAAATATTATCCTAATAGTTAGCTGCCACCTTTTCCAAAATATTCTCCTATTAATTAGTTGCCACCTTTTCCTAAATATTCTATTAATTATCTGCCACCTTTTCCTAAATATTCTCCTATTAATTAGCTGCCACCTTTTCCTAAACATTCTCCTAATAATTCGTTGCCACCTTTTCCAAAACATTCTCCTACTAATTAGATGCCACCATTTCCAAAATATTCTCCTAATAGTTTGCTGCCACCTTTTCCTAAACATTCTCCTACTAATTAGCTGCCACCTTTTCAAAAATATTATCCTAATAGTTAGCTGCCACCTTTTCCAAAATATTATCCTAATATTTAGCTGCCACCTTTTCCAAAATATTATCCTAATATTTAGCTGCCACCTTTTCCAAAATATTATCCTAATAGTTAGCTGCCACCTTTTCCAAACCAATGGTTCCAATAGTTCGTTGCCACCTTTTCCTAAATATTCTCCTATTAATTAGCTGCCACCTTTTCCAAACTATTCTCCTTATAGTTAGCTTCCACCTTTTCCAAAATATTCTCCTAATAGTTAGCTTTCACCTTTTCCAAAACAAGGCAATTCTCTCCATTATCAATCACTCTTAAAATTAAATTTTGCATTTCAAACATCAATATATAAATTCAACGAAAACTGTAGGGTAAAAAAAATTCCTTAAAAAAAGTGAAAACGTTTGGTTTTTAAATTATGATATATTTTTTCTTAAAACCGCACACTTGGGCTGTTTTCGGTTGAATGGGAAACGCGTTCGGTCAAATGGGACACAAGGTACTACAGACCGTCAGTTACTGATTTATTTCGAAATTCGGGAGCTCGCTAGCAGGGTTAAAGGAAAAATTCACGTAACCTCTAGCTGGAAAGACCTGCTTTCTTCAAGGAAGAGTCAGTAATAAGGAATTGAAACTTTGGTCAAAGCCATGTCGCGGTTAAAGTTTGCCTGAGACTTCCTGTAATGGCAATCTCAACGTACACCGGAAGTCATAAGACAAACCCCTCACAAAGCCAATACAATATTTCGTTATATAGTGGAAGGTAGTGGACACAGTTTCCATTTCTTATCACTCTACCCTATTTGGTTTCTTTCCCCCTTTTTTCCCTGCACCCATGAGCACCACGGTCACGGCAATTGGATCTTTATTTATTTTTATTTGATTTTTTTGGCTTCAAAATATTTTAAAATTAGTTTGCGCTCTCTATGATGAAACATTTAAATTGTAGACATTTTATAATATTCCTTTAATAAATATGGAGGAATTCAATTATGTATGGTTTTCTTCTTTAAGGGTTGATTTCAAGTTTGATATCTTCCCTGCTGTGGAATCCACGGTGTTCACTTCAACACCAAAGAAATGTATTGAATACCAGACTTACAAACTCAAAATTACGAGGAATTCATTGATCTTAAATGATTTTTTAACAGCATTCACCGTTAAAAGATTTCAACCGTACGCTGCAAAATCCATGTATATACATTTATTTTTATCATAACATTTACCGAAGCTCTCAATCATTTTCTTTACATTAAAGGGTCAATGTTAAAAAGCCGAAAATAATAACGCTGGACGATGACGAAATGGATGATGACATGGATAAAATTTTAATAAGATCTATGGATATGGCTGAAGCACAAATTGTAAATGTGCTTGCACTAATATTTCGTTCCAAATTTAACTAATATATGCATTATAAAGTCACTAGAGAAGCAGGAAAAGGAGGAAACGAAACGAAAAGAAAATGGGGAGGAAGAGAAAGCGGAGGAAGAGGAGAAACAAAACATGGAGGAAGACAAGGAGAAAGAAAAATCAGAGACAACAGAGGAAGAGAAGAAATAGGAGAAAACGGGAAAAGAAAATATGGAAAAAACCTTTCAAACGTTATTGAAATAAAATTTTTATTTCAACATTTATGACTTACTTTGTATTCTAGCAGGGTCACATTTATATTATTTTTCAAGGTTGTAACCGGTAATTGAGTTAGGATCGCTGCATAGTACTAAGACGCTCTACCATTGTACCGTAAAGACTTGATAGATACTAAGTTTTCTTCCTTTAGTTTAGTCAAAGTGTCGGGGCGTCGGATATTTAAAGTTTGCGGGGTCGGTAAGGCCCAGCCCTTGGGCCATTTTTTTTTGGAATTTGATTTAGGCATAGTTAAACCCAAAATTTTTTTATTTCTTATTTTTATTCTCACGTTGAGATGTTAAGGGTTCTTCAATTCAATTTTAAGAGTAGGGGTTATTTAATTATTTATTACATTTAGAGCCTGTACAGGGTGTTTCTGTTACGTCTGCCATATATTAAAGGGTGCATGTGTTCTTTTGTGACTAAAGAGCAAATGAAACGACAAGCGAATACAAGATACTCTTCGTCACTTTCCCTTGTAGGGGGAATTAACGTATCCGTCTTTTACTAATTCCTACGTATTCCGAGAATCTTGGAAAAAATATGTCTTAATTATTACAAACCCTTTTTAAAAACCTTATGACTTTTGACGATTGGTATATATATAGGCTTACAAGACCTTTTCCCTTCTAATCTTCCGTCTTCGGTGGTATAGTAAACGGAGTTGTATTAATTTGGGAGAGCTTTTGGCTGGTCATCGGTGGCGTATGTCTACCAATTTTACGTTGTAGAAAGGAAATGGCTAGTCCCAAGACAATTAGAAGGGAAGGCGACATGGGATAGCGATTTTGTCTACGTTTCTGGCTCCAGCCAGTCGTGGGTAAACAGGTTAAAATGTCAACTTAAATAAGGGTAAGAGAGAGAAGAAGCTAAAAGTACCGCTCCCATTTTTCATCGTCCCTTCTTTACAATTCACCTTGTTGGCTTGAGCAAATAAAGTAGGAAAGTAAGGCAGTCCCTTTTTAGAGGTTCAAAGTTTTTCCTCTTCTTCGTGTCAACCAGTTTACTGTACCAGTTTTTAGGATTAAGCAGCAGTTTTTTTGGGGGGAACTTAAAATTTGACTATTTACTCGGAAATAGGTGATTACTATAAATATTATTCCATTCCAGTTCATTAATTTGTTCTTGTTCTTTAATAAATTTGTATTTCGATGATGAAAAGGACGAAATTTTAAACCATTTGGAATATGATCCAAGGGACGATCAAACATTTCTCATGGAAACTGAATGTTTTGAGGCCTATGAGGAGAGAATAATTAACGAGAACATTGATCTTGAAATGGAAAATCTAGAGGAAATGGAAAAGGAAGATGAAGAAAATGAAATGCTAGAGCATGCAATGATATTGTTTGAAGGTGCACATGGACTGTTGCAGTATCCATATCCA
This sequence comes from Phalangium opilio, assembly GCF_054372755.1. Taxonomy (NCBI): domain Eukaryota; kingdom Metazoa; phylum Arthropoda; class Arachnida; order Opiliones; family Phalangiidae; genus Phalangium; species Phalangium opilio. The sequence continues at coordinate 129,909 of NW_028324172.1, forward strand.
GTTCCATGCTGGAACGAAGGAGAAAATCAGCTAGAAAATGCTATTGAAGCTCAAGCAAACATAAACGAAGCTATTATGGGCGGTGAGGGCAGCGAGGATGAAGGGGTTGGAGGTGATATGTTTTAAAAGAAAAAATAAAGACTTAAGTTTTAACATTTAATACATTCATTGTCAGTATTGAGCCTTCGATTCCACATAATAAAATTTATTTCACCTCATTATAGTTATTAAGTTTTTGATTTTATTATATACAGTTATAATTTTATCACTGTTTAGAGTAGGGAATCGAGGGACTATTAACTCTGATTTTATGCACTGTAAATCATTTAAGCATTGTAAAAGATAGCGCTGTTCACTCATTAGGGTAAGGTATAGAGATGTTATCCACTCATAAGGGTAGGGTATAGAGGGGCTATTCACTCGTACGATGTGGCTACTATTACGAGCCCTTTGGCTGTCTTGTTTGATTTTAGAACAGCCATGTTTCAAACCCAAATGGTAGTATATTCTATCATCAAGTGTTGTTTAAAGAACCTTTTTTAAACCTAGAAAACTGTTGGAAAAAAGGGTTTCACCTGAAACCTTTTGGGGACACTTCAAAATTTTCCCGTTTGAAAACTACGCTAAACCCCACGACTCCTTATTCAAACCCCCGCGAATTCTTATTCTAACCCCCGCGTGTTCTTATTCTAACCCCCGCGTGTTCTTATTCTAACCCCCGCGTGTTCTTATTCTAACCCCCGCTTGTTCTTATGCTAACTCCCGTTTTTTCGTATTATATTGTTGTTGTTGAAGGGGGTGACGCGTCGCCGCGTCGAGCACCGATACCAAGGGTATATTGTGCGCCCCGAGCTAGTTAGACTGCGAAGAGTCCTGTCGCCTCGATGAATTGGAGAATCCGATTGGCCGAGACAGTAGAGAACTGGTGAGGTTCCATAGTATGCATGTCGAAATGCTCAAACCTCATGGCCGCGAGGTAGTCGCAGCTACAGAGGATATGGGAGGAGGTTTCCTCTACCTCCCGGCAGAACCTACAGAGTGGGTCATCAACGATGCCCAATAAGTGCAGGTGTCTATTCAGCCGGCACTGTCCAGTGAGGAGACTGGTGACCAGCCTAACTTTGTTTTTGGGGAGGGCAAGCAGTTCCTTTGCCCTAGTGATAGAAGGACCCGGGACAAACTCCTTGGCTTGTCTCTGCCCACCCATGTCAAGCCAGAGCTGCAGTTGAAGTGCAGACATCCGGCAGTGAATCCTATGGCGAATGATGCCATGGGGGATGGGAACCGCAGGCTCAGGTCCGAAGTTATATTTTTGCATGGCATACAAACTGATACATTTTGACGAATGCAGGACTCCGTTAAACGACATAGCTGAAAAACACTTTTTGATTGTCTATGCAACCCACCAATGTCTTTCAGTTGCGTAAACCGCGAATGCATATTAAAGGCATAATTATGCTCGTTTGGGGGCTCTTCGAGTGCCTGGAGACAGGTTTTGCAGCTTATGATTTTGCAAAGACGCCATACCAGCAATGTATAAAACTGAATTTTCCCGGAAAATGGATGAATTTTCTTGTTGAATGTGAAATTCTTTAATTTCATCATCTTCTTGATTTGACTGGCGGTCCGGGGACCCCGGTAGCTGGAGAGGGTGCAGGCGGTCCGGTGGGAGGGGAAATGGGTGCTGGCGGTCCGGTGGGAGGGGAAATGGGTGCTGGCGGTCCGGTGGGAGGGGAAATGGGTGCTGGCGGTCCGGTAGCTGGAGAGGGTGCTGTCGGTCCGGTGGCTGGAGAAGGTGCTTTCGGTCCGGTGGCTGGAGAGGGTGCTTTCGGTCCGGTGGCTGGAGAGGGTGCTGTCGGTCCGGTGACTGGAGAGGGTGCTGTCGGACCGGTGGCTGGAGAGGGTGCTGTCGGTCCGGTGGCTGGAGAGGGTGCTGTCGGTCCGGTGACTGGAGAGGGTGCTGTCGGTCCGGTGACTGGAGAGGGTGCTGTCGGTCCGGTGACTGGAGAGGCTGCTGTCGGTCCGGTGACTGGAGAGGGTGCTGTCGGTCCGGTAGCTGGAGAGGGTGCTGTCGGTCCGGTAGCTGGAGAGGGTGCTGTCGGTCCGGTAGCTGGAGAGGGTGCTGTCGGTCCGGTAGCTGGAGAGGGTGCTGTCGGTCCGGTAGCTGGAGAGGGTGCTGTCGGTCCGGTGGTTGGAGAGGGTGCTGTCGGTCCGGTAGCTGGAGAGGGTGCTGTCGGTCCGGTGGCTGGAGAGGGTGCTTTCGGTCCGGTGGCTGGAGAGGGTGCTTTCGGTCCGGTGGCTGGAGAGGGTGCTGTCGGTCCGGTGGCTGGAGAGGGTGCTGTCGGTCCGGTCGCTGGAGAGGGTGCTGTCGGTCCGGTGGCTGGAGAGGGTGCTGTCGGTCCGGTGGCTGGAGAGGGTGCTGTCGGTCCGGTGGCTGGAGAGGGTGCTGTCGGTCCGGTGGCTGGAGAGGGTGCTGTCGGTCCGGTGGCTGGAGAGGGTGCTGTCGGTCCGGTGGCTGGAGAGGGTGCTGTCGGTCCGGTGGCTGGAGAGGGTGCTGTCGGTCCGGTGGCTGGAGAGGGTGCTGTCGGTCCGGTGGCTGGAGAGGGTGCTGTCGGTCCGGTGGCTGGAGAGGGTGCTGTCGGTCCGGTGGCTGGAGAGGGTGCTGTCGGTCCGGTGGCTGGAGAGGGTGCTGTCGGTCCGGTGGCTGGAGAGGGTGCTGTCGGTCCGGTGGCTGGAGAGGGTGCTGTCGGTCCGGTGACTGGAGAGGGTGCTGTCGGTCCGGTGACTGGAGAGGGTGCTGTCGGTCCGGTGACTGGAGAGGGTGCTGTCGGTCCGGTGACTGGAGAGGGTGCTGTCGGTCCGGTGACTGGAGAGGGTGCTGTCGGTCCGGTGACTGGAGAGGGTGCTGTCGGTCCGGTGACTGGAGAGGGTGCTGTCGGTCCGGTAGCTGGAGAGGGTGCTGTCGGTCCGGTAGCTGGAGAGAGTGCTGTCGGTCCGGTGGTTGGAGAGGGTGCTGTCGGTCCGGTGGTTGGAGAGGGTGCTGTCGGTCCGGTGGCTGGAGAGGGTGCTGTCGGTCCGGTGGCTGGAGAGGGTGCTTTCGGTCCGGTGGCTGGAGAGGGTGCTTTCGGTCCGGTGGCTGGAGAGGGTGCTTTAGGTCCGGTGGCTGGAGAGGGTGCTGTCGGTCCGGTGGCTGGAGAGGGTGCTGTCGGTCCGGTGGCTGGAGAGGGTGCTGTCGGTCCGGTGGCTGGAGAGGGTGCTGTCGGTCCGGTGGCTGGAGAGGGTGCTGTCGGTCCGGTGGCTGGAGAGGGTGCTGTCGGTCCGGTGGCTGGAGAGGGTGCTGTCGGTCCGGTGGCTGGAGAGGGTGCTGTCGGTCCGGTGGCTGGAGAGGGTGCTGTCGGTCCGGTGGCTGGAGAGGGTGCTGTCGGTCCGGTGGCTGGAGAGGGTGCTGTCGGTCCGGTGGCTGGAGAGGGTACTGTCGGTCCGGTGGCTGAAGAGGGTGCTGTCGGACCGGTGGCTGGAGAGGGTGCTGTCGGTCCGGTGGCTGGAGAGGGTGCTGTCGGTCCGGTGACTGGAGAGGGTGCTGTCGGTCCGGTGACTGGAGAGGGTGCTGTCGGTCCGGTGACTGGAGAGGGTGCTGTCGGTCCGGTAGCTGGAGAGGGTGCTGTCGGTCCGGTAGCTGGAGAGGGTGCTGTCGGTCCGGTGGTTGGAGAGGGTGCTGTCGGTCCGGTGGCTGGAGAGGGTGCTGTCGGTCCGGTGGCTGGAGAGGGTGCTTTCGGTCCGGTGGCTGGAGAGGGTGCTGTCGGTCCGGTGGCTGGAGAGGGTGCTGTCGGTCCGGTGGCTGGAGAGGGTGCTGTCGGTCCGGTGGCTGGAGAGGGTGCTGTCGGTCCGGTGGCTGGAGAGGGTGCTGTCGGTCCGGTGGCTGGAGAGGGTGCTGTCGGTCCGGTGGCTGGAGAGGGTGCTGTCGGTCCGGTGGCTGGAGAGGGTGCTGTCGGTCCGGTGGCTGGAGAGGGTGCTGTCGGTCCGGTGGCTGGAGAGGGTGCTGTCGGTCCGGTGGCTGGAGAGGGTGCTGTCGGTCCGGTGGCTGGAGAGGGTGCTGTCGGTCCGGTGGCTGGAGAGGGTGCTGTCGGTCCGGTGGCTGGAGAGGGTGCTGCCTGTCCGGTGGCTGGAGAGGGTGTTGTCGGTCCGGTGGCATACGGAGTTGTAGCTGTCGAGGGGTGCTGTCGGTACGATGGCGTGCGAAATGACTGCAGGCGGTCCGGTGGCATGCGGAGTGGGTGCTTGCTTGCGTCTTCTTTCGCCTCGCGCCGTTTCTCGCTGTCGCATCTCTTGTTCAGCATTTGCTGGTAGAGTTCTTCACCTGTTAATTTATTTGTTGGGAACTCCATTAGTAACGTCATTAACAAAAATTAGTGAGCATGTAATCATTCTTTAAGTAATTATTACTTATAATAGTGGGTCCAATTGAATTTGTATCACTCGTTACGTGAAATTCTCCTTCACAGGGCCGACCTCCGGGCAAGCTAACTATAAACTTGGTCACGACAATATGATTAAAACTTCCACTCTTGGTCCAAGGGCTCAAAAGATGAGGCTTTACTTTTATCCACGTCCCAATACTGGTAACGTTAATATTTCCCGAGCCCTCCGCAGGAAGCAGGAAATCTCCGATGAGGATACGAACAAACCTTAAATCAAAAATTAAAAAAAATATTTAGTTTTTGTTGGCTGATGAACAATAAAATTCCTTATCATTTAATTAAAGTTTAGACTTTATTTAAATAAAAAACAAGTAAAATACTCACATTATTCAAGAGACGATTTTCAGTTCTCAACTATTTATCACAGTAGTATGAAAATAAATAGATTTTTCTATTCACTTTTGGCAGTTAAACTGGTTCGGAGAGTCAAAGTAAAGAGAGTGAAGTGTGCAACAGAAAATTCTGGTATTTATAGGTTTTTTATACAAAGGGTTCTTATCCTCGACCAACGAGAGGGCTACTATTTGCGGTAAAAGGAACTTTCATACATATAAACCAATAAGAGGGTAGCTTTTTTGGGTAAAGCGTAGAAAACTCACGTTTATCCTTATTTTTATGGGAGATCGGACACTTGTCAAAATCCCTTACTTTTTTTGGAAAATCTCGATTAAAATCTCACTTGAAAAATCTCAAAATCTAAAAACCTCATATTAAGGTCTAGAAATTCTGATTTCTGTACCTAAATAGCCTTCCAAAATCGTTTTCAAATTCTCAAAATCGTTTTAAAATCTAATAATCTCATATTAAGGTCTAGAAATTCTGATTTCTGTACCTAAAAAGCCTTCCAAAATCGTTTTCAAATTCTCAAAATCGTGTTAAAATCTAATAATCTCAAGATCTTGTACAGTAAAACGCTAAATATCCGACCCCTCAGATTCCCGTGTCAATAAAACGTGTCCTACGCTCTCCATAGTGAAAGGATTTGCTTTGCCATTCTGAACACTATTTTCTTGCGACCTTTCATGTAATTGATTGCTTGACTAGATATTGAGATATTCACAGTTATTTAAACTTGACGATTTGGGGTAGCGTTGTTACTCGAGTTCTTTTGCTGTTGTCTACGAGGGAGATTTTAGTTTCTTCAATCTAACGTAAGTTTTTAATCGAAATTTATAAACTAGTGTCGTTTCGCCACAATCATATTTAGTTAATCAATAATAATAGTGATAGCCGTACATAATTGCATCTTTAAGGTATAGCAAAACCTCAATTTCCCTTTCGTTGGGAAATTTTAATCTAAAATAATTATAGTCATAGAAATTTGGAATCTCTGTTAAATTGTAAGTAGTCGTTAGAAAACAATAAGCATGGTGGTGCTAACAATCACAGAGAAGTTACTGATGACCAGCTATTCGCTGCGATGCTACAAGCGATAAACTATGATTTTGAGAAAGTAAAAGAGTTTTCTGGTAGTTTCAGACCAGTGTGGAATGAAGTAGTTAAGATTTTAGGTTGTGTTCAGAGCAAAGATGTTAAATCAAATGCCTACATCAAAGCTTCACGTTGCTTCCATTCGCGGTATCAGTTAAACTATCGGGGTTTAAACGATTATGTTACACATATGGTTGAACAAATGATAGCGACCCATTTCGTGCTTATCAAAGAAATGCAATCCCTAACTACCCAAACCGTAACTGACGCAAATGTTTCTTCCTAATCTTTCCCTGACCAAACTATTACTCCCGAATCTGTTTCTGTAAAAACTATTACTTCCAAATACGTCCCTGACCAAAAATTTACCATGCAAACTCTGCCAGCTCAATTAGACGACCAAATTATGCCTGTCCAAAACATTTCTACTCAAACCTTAATTGTTGAACCAGTATTTAACCACGTTTCTACCCAAACCTTAATTGTTGAGCCAGTTTGTAACCACGTTTCTACCCAGACCTTAATTGTTGAACCATTATGTAACCACGTGTCTATCCAAACCCTACCTGTCCAAATTCTAGACTACCAAGTTGTATCTCTCCAAAACGTTGAAGAAAATGGCTTAAATCATGAGGTTAATTGTACCAAAAATAGAAATATTTTAAATCTTAAATCTACAGGCCTACAAGTCCGGAAATCGGAAAGGTCAATAATACCTAAACGAGATCTAGATATGTTTTACCCTACTTTTTACCTCTCCGAGTGACGTATGTCACGGAGAGGTTCTAATTTCGACGTGTCTGTGTGTGTGTGTGTGTGTGTGTGTGTGTGGGTGTGTGTGTGTGTGTGTGTGTCTGTCTGTTGTTATACCCACGTGACCGCGTTCGCAGTTTGCAAATCGGAGCAAACGTGTTCTCAATTTCCGGAAATTTCGAAAATTGTATTACACTTACAGGCTATTACTCCATTGCCTGTCTAACATCACCAGCCTCTGGTATTTGTCCATCCCACATGGACACCAGTCTGTCCACACTGGCTTCTAATCACAATCGTCTGCTGCTCTTTGTCCATCCCACATGGACACCAGACTGTACACACTGGCTTCTAATCCCCACCCTCTTGTGGTCTTTGTCCATCCCACATGGACACCAGTCTGTACAAACTGGCTTCTAATCACCACCGTCATCTGCTCTTTGTCCATCCCACATGGACACCAGTCTGTACACCTGGCTTCTAACACCACCATCTTCTGGTCTTTGTTTTTGTCCATCCCACATGGACACCAGTCTGTACACCTGGCTTCTACTCCATCATCATCGTTAAGGTTAAGACATACGCGGCGATCGGCCAGGGTTACGAGAAACGTCCGGCCTCCCTAAGGTGGGGCTTCCACCAAAGGTTCACGCAATTGCGCTGTTCTTATCCATAGCTGCGATTCGACACCCTTATATACTACCTATTTGAGTAAGGTGACGCAACCGGCGTATGCTTCATTTCAAACGCCAATATTAGTCAAGTCTCTCAAGAATGTTTAATTATTCTTTTTCAAAACGATGTAACGCTCAATAAGGCGAACAACTATCGAAGAAAATATTTAATATTAATTATATTTATTTTAATATTTAAGATAATCATGTCTCTAAACTCAAAATTAATACGGAAAGGGTAAAACAATAGTCTATGTGTTTGTCTATATGTGTCCGTCCGTTGTTACACTAGTGCGCTGCGTTAGAAGTTCGTTTTTGTTTTGATGTGTAAAGAAATCCTTCAGAACCTTAATATTCCCGTTTTCAATAATATAAAATGAATATGTGGAAATATTTTTCGTAATTATGATGCATTTAGTACTTTTGTAGCTTTAAAGCTCTATTTCATTTTGATATTCCAAAGATTTTTTTTAATATTATTATTTAAAATGGATGTTTATATATTACTTAAGCTATACTACATTTGTTTATAGCATAATCCTTCCTAAAGTGAATACAAGCGCAACGCTACAATGTTGGTCAAATGAACTGTTATTTGTTAATGGGCCTAGTGAACCAAAAAGTAAACGCTTGGGTTTGGTTTTCGTTTCTGTAATGCAGAGACATTAACGGTTCAGAGTGAGCCGAAAGTTAAATACACTATTAAATAATTAGGCTTAGATTATATAATCATGGTGGAAATCTGGGCCGCGTTCAGCAGAGCCCAGCGCTGTTAGCAGTGTCATACATAACGGGATTTTGTTTTTGAATTTTGACGTCACGGTGCTTAGCGCTGAGCTAGCGCGGTCTTCAAAGAAAATAGTCGGCCTTTTGGATAACGTGACGTAAAACGTGTAGTTCTCAGCTTGGCGAAAAAACCATGGATGAATCAATACAAATAGCTCTATGGGACTATAGCTATTTAATTGGCGTGAAACCAGTTGATCACGCGAGAATTTTAAGATATATGTTAGTTTCTAATTTTAATTATAAAAGTTGTTATCTATCTCTATAAATATGTTATCATACAATTTTTGTTAAGCCTTGGTACCTTGCACGCTTTATTGCGCTAGCGTCATTTATAAAACGCCGATGACCGGAGAAAAGCTATGACAACAGAGCTCACCGGTAAACATTTCCAAAATCCGCTGTCTTTTTTGGTGAGCTCTGCTGAACGCAGCCCAGACCAGTGAAAGGTCTGATCGTAATCGGATAATAGCTTCGTGTTTTCATGCTTTTCATGGTACGCATCTACTTTCAGTGTGTGTAGCCACAAATAAGCTTTGGTGTTATGTAACGTTAACAGTCATGTTGACAAACTAAGAAAATCGTTGAGGTGAAACGAGAGGATAGTGTTTATATGGCAACCCTGTTGTGAATATGGCTTTGAACATAGAGGGCATACAGTTGAGGAGTAGAAAATTGGGCCTTTACAAACACGTAAAGGTAGTATCCCTCCAAAGTTTTATCTATTCATTTCCCGTTTCTCCCCCATCGGATGATTTTAATGTGTACAAGTATATCATTATTGGATGTAAAATGTCGTCTGATTTACAGTATATTTGCTATGCTTTGTATACTGCTTTCATATTTCATAAATTTTAACTTAAGAAACATTTCCATATCTGGGTAAATAAGTTTGTAAGTAGTCGTCTTGACTCGGAGAGGTAATATTTTGGTTTTCCCAACTTGTTTTCAAAAGAACTAAGTAGGTTTTTTGCTTGTGTCAAAAAATAGATGATAAAACATTATATTTTTAGTGTACAAAATGTGAACAGTGGTTCCATTTTAGATGCGTAGGCTTAAGTGGGAGCCCTAGTACAGAGGATCAGGTTAGATTAGTCAAAAATGTCTTGATAAGAATCAAGACCTAAAAAGTAGCGATAAAACAGGGACCGAGTAATTGAGTAAAACGTGAACAAACAAACCCCTCTATACGAAATGCATTAGACTATACTTTGCAGGCTCGTAACTCTGTGTCTACTAGAGATACGGGGATGTCCTTTGAGTATGTTATAGCCCACTTTGTCCACCATCTAACCATACTAAAAACTTTGGGCTCCGACAAACAGGGGCCGAGTACTTAAGCAAAACGTGAAGAAACAAACCCCTCCATAGGAAATGCATTAGACCGGATTTTGGGTGTTCGTAACTCATGTTCTGCTAGTGGTACGACGATGTCCTTTGAGTATGCTATAGACATATTTACCCCCATCCAACCATAATAGAAACTTGGGGATCGAGTAAACAGGGGCCGAGTAATTGAGCAAAATGTTCCCCTCCATGGGATTAACCTAAGACCCGTTTTTGGGGGTTCATAACTCATGTTCTGCTAGTGGTACGACGTTGTCCTTTGAGTATGTTATAGACAAATTTACCCCCCATCCAACCATAATAAAAACTTGAGGATCGAGTAAACAGGGACCGAGTAATTGAGCAAAATGTTCCCCTCCATAGGAATAACCTTAGACCCGTTTTTGGGGGTTCATAACTCATGTTCTGCTAGTGGTACGACGTTGTCCTTTGAGTATGTTATAGACCAATTTACCCCCCATCCAAACATTGTAAAAACTTGGGGATCGAGTAAGCAGGGACCGAGTAATTGAGCAAAATGTTCCCCTCGTTATGAATAACCTTAGACCCAATTTTGGGGGTTCGTAACTCATGTTCTTCTAGTGCTACGACGATGTCCTTTGAGTATGTTATAGACATTTTTACCCCCCATCCAACAATACAAAAAACTTGGCTATCGAGTAAACAGGGACCGAGTAATTGAGCAAAATGTACCAGAGATACGGGGATGTAAATAATGTGACCTTGACACAAATGTTCGAATGATTATAAAGACCTTTACATATCTCAAGCGAAAAAAAAACTTCGCGGTTTCGAACCTGTGGCCTTCCGGGAGTGAGGCGGATGTGTTAACCACTACACTACAGATATGTGATTATGGGTGACTGAGAATACAGGGCCGAGTAATTAAGGAAAAAGTAAACAAACAACTCCTTCCATAGGAATAGCATTAGACCCAACTTTGGAGGCTCGTAACTCTGGTTCTAGTAAAGATACGGGGATGTTCTTTGAGTATGTTATAGCCCAATTTGTCTCCCATCTAACCGTACTAAAAACTTTGGGCTGCGACAAACAGGGGCCGAGTACTTAAGCAAAACGTAAAGAAACAAACCCCTCCATAGGAAATGCATTAGACCCGATTTTGGGTGTTCGTAACTCATGTTCTGCTAGTGGTACGACGATGTCCTTTGAGTATGTTATAGACATATTTACCCCCATCCAACCATAATAGAAACTTGGGGATCGAGTAAACAGGGGCCGGGTAATTGAGCAAAATGTTCCCCTCCATGGGATTAACCTAAGACCCGTTTTTGGGGGTTCATAGCTCATGATCTGCTAGTGGTACGACGTTGTCCTTTGAGTATGTTATAGACAAATTTACCCCCCATCCAACCATAATAAAAACTTGGGGATCGAGTAAACAGGGACCGAGTAATTGAGCAAAATGTTCCCCTCCATAGGAATAACCTTAGACCCGTTTTTGGGGGTTCATAACTCATGTTCTGCTAGTGGTACGACGTTGTCCTTTGAGTATGTTATAGACCAATTTACCCCCCATCCAAACATTGTAAAAACTTGGGGATCGAGTAAGCAGGGACCGAGTAATTGAGCAAAATGTTCCCCTCGTTATGAATAACCTTAGACCCAATTTTGGGGGTTCGTAACTCATGTTCTTCTAGTGCTACGACGATGTCCTTTGAGTATGTTATAGACATTTTTACCCCCCATCCAACAATACAAAAAACTTGGCTATCGAGTAAACAGGGACCGAGTAATTGAGCAAAATGTACCAGAGATACGGGGATGTAAATAATGTGACCTTGACACAAATGTTCGAATGATTATAAAGACCTTTACATATCTCAAGCGAAAAAAAAACTTCGCGGTTTCGAACCTGTGGCCTTCCGGGAGTGAGGCGGATGTGTTAACCACTACACTACAGATATGTGATTATGGGTGACTGAGAATACAGGGCCGAGTAATTAAGGAAAAAGTAAACAAACAACTCCTTCCATAGGAATAGCATTAGACCCAACTTTGGAGGCTCGTAACTCTGGTTCTAGTAGAGATACGGGGATGTTCTTTGAGTATGTTATAGCCCAATTTGTCTCCCATCTAACCATACTAAAAACATTGGGCTGCGACAAACAGGGGCCGAGTACTTAAGCAAAACGTAAAGAAACAAACCCCTCCATAGGAAATGCATTAGACCCGATTTTGGGTGTTCGTAACTCATGTTCTGCTAGTGGTACGACTATGTCCTTTGAGTATGTTATAGACATTTTTACCCCCCATCCAACAATACAAAAAACTTGGCTATCGAGTAAACAGGGACCGAGTAATTGAGCAAAATGTACCAGAGATACGGGGATGTAAATAATGTGACCTTGACACAAATGTTCGAATGATTATAAAGACCTTTACATATCTCAAGCGAAAAAAAAACTTCGCGGTTTCGAACCTGTTGCCTTCCGGGAGTGAGGCGGATGTGTTAACCACTACACTAAAGATATGTGATTATGGGTGACTGAGAATACAGGGCCGAGTAATTAAGCAAAACGTGAACAAACAAACCCCTCTATAGGAAATGCATTAGACTATACTTTGCAGGTGCGTAACTCTGTTTCTACTAGAGATACGGGGATGTCCTTTGAGTATGTTATAGCCCAATTTGCCCCCATCTAACCATACTAAAAACTTTGGGCTGCGACAAACAGGGGCCGAGTACTTAAGCAAAACTTAAAGTAACAAACCCCTCCATAGGAAATGCATTAGACCCGATTTTGGGTGTTCGTAACTCATGTTCTGCTAGTGGTACGACGATGTCCTTTGAGTATGTTATAGACATATTTACCCCCCATACAACCATAATAAAAACTTTGGGGATCGAGTAAACAGGTACCGAGTAATTGAGCAAAATGTTCCCCTCCATAGGAATAACCTTAGACCCGTTTTTGGGGGTTCATAACTCATGTTCTGCTAGTGGTACGACGATGTCCTTTGAGTATGTTATAGACATATTTACCCCCCATACAACCATAATAAAAACTTTGGGGATCGAGTAAACAGGTACCGAGTAATTGAGCAAAATGTTCCCCTCCATAGGAATAACCTTAGACCCGTTTTTGGGGGTTCATAACTCATGTTCTGCTAGTGGTACGACGATGTCCTTTGAGTATGTTATAGACATATTTACCCCCCATCGAACCATACGAAAAACTTGGGTATCGAGTAAACAGGGACCGAGTAATTGAGCAAAATGAACCAGAGATACGGGGATGTAAATAATGTGACTTTGACACAAATGTTCGGATAATCATAAAGGTCTTTACGTATACCAAGCAAACAAAAAAAAAACTTCGCGGTTTCGAACCTGTGGCCTTCCGGGAGTGAGGCGGATGTGTTAACCACTACACTACAGATATGTGATTATGGGTGACTGAGAATACAGGGCCGAGTAATTAAGGAAAAAGTAAACAAACAACTCCTTCCATAGGAATAGCATTAGACCCAACTTTGGAGGCTCGTAGCTCTGGTTCTATTAGAGATACGGGGATGTCCTTTGAGTATGTTATAGCTCAATTTGCCCCCCATCTAACCATACTAAAAACTTTGGGCTGCGACAAACAGGGGCCGAGTACTTAAGCAAAACGTAAAGAAACAAACCCCTCCATAGGAAATGCATTAGACCCGATTTTGGGTGTTCGTAACTCATGTTCTGATAGTGGTACGACGATGTCCTTTGAGTATGTTATAGACATATTTACCCCCCATCCAACCTTAATAAAAACTTGGGGATCGAGTAAACAGGGACCGAGTAATTGAGCAAAATGTTCCCCTCCATAGGAATAACCTTAGACCCGTTTTTGGGGGTTCATAACTCATGTTCTGCTAGTGCTACGACGATGTCCTTTGAGAATGTTATAGAACAATTTACCCCCCATTCAACCATTGTAAAAACTTGGGGATCGAGTAAGCAGGGACCGAGTAATTGAGCAAAATGTTCCCCTCGTTATGAATAACGTAAGACCCAATTTTGGGGGTTCGTAACTCATGTTCTGCTAGTGCTACGACGATGTCCTTTGAGTATGTTATAGACATTTTTACCCCCATCCAACAATACAAAAAACTTGGCTATCGAGTAAACAGGGACCGAGTAATTGAGCAAAATGTACCAGAGATACGGGGATGTAAATAATGTGACCTTGACACAAATGTTCGAATGATTATAAAGACCTTACATATCTCAAGCGAAAAAAAAACTTCGCGGTTTCGAACCTGTTGCCTTCCGGGAGTGAGGCGGATGTGTTAACCACTACACTACAGATATGTGATTATGGGTGACTGAGAATACACGGCCGAGTAATTAAGGAAAAAGTAAACAAACAACTCCTTCCATAGGAATAGCATTAGACCCAACTTTGGAGGCTCGTAACTCTGGTTCTAGTAGAGATACGGGGATGTTCTTTGAGTATGTTATAGCCCAATTTGTCCCTCATCTAACCATACTAAAAACTTTGGGCTGCGACAAACAGGGGCCGAGTACTTAAGCAAAACGTAAAGAAACAAACCCCTCCATAGAAAATGCATTAGACCCGATTTTGGGTGTTCGTAACTCATGTTCTGCTAGTGGTACGACGATGTCCTTTGAGTATGTTATAGACATATTTCCCCCCATCCAACCATATTAAAAACTTGGGGATCGAGTAAACAGGTACCGAGTAATTGAGCAAAATGTTCCCCTCCATAGGAATAACCTTAGACCCGTTTTTGGGGGTTCGTAACTCATGTTATGCTAGTGCTACGACGATGTCCTTTGAGTATGTTATAGACATTTTTACCCCCCATCGAACCATACAAAAAACTTGGGTATCGAGTAAACAGGGACCGAGTAATTGAGCAAAATGAACCAGAGATACGGGGATGTAAATAATGTGACCTTGACACAAATGTTCGGATAATCATAAAGGTCTTTACATATCCCAAGCGAAAAAAAAAAACTTCGCGGTTTCGAACCTGTGGCCTTCCGGGAGTGAGGCGGATGTGTTAACCACTACACTACAGATATGTGATTATGGGTGACTGAGAATACAGGGCCGAGTAATTAAGGAAAAAGTAAACAAACAACTCCTTCCATAGGAATAGCATTAGACCCAACTTTGGAGGCTCGTAACTCTGGTTCTAGTAGAGATACGGGGATGTTCTTTGAGTATGTTATAGCCCAATTTGTCTCCCATCTAACCATACTAAAAACTTTGGGCTGCGACAAACAGGGGCCGAGTACTTAAGCAAAACGTAAAGGAACAAACCCCTCCATAGGAAATGCATTAGACCCGATTTTGGGTGTTCGTAACTCATGTTCTGCTAGTGGTACGACGATGTCCTTTGAGTATGTTATAGACATATTTACCCCCCATACAACCATAATAAAAACTTTGGGGATCGAGTAAACAGGTACCGAGTAATTGAGCAAAATGTTCCCCTCCATAGGAATAACCTTAGACCCGTTTTTGGGGGTTCATAACTCATGTTCTGCCAGTGCTACGACGATGTCCTTTGAGAATGTTATAGACCAATTTACCCCCAATCCAACCATTGTAAAAACTTGGGGATCGAGTAAACAGGGACCGAGTAATTGAGGAAAATGTTCCCCTCGTTATGAATAACCTTAGACCCAATTCTGGGGGTTCGTAACTCATGTTCTGCTAGTGGTACGACGATGTCCTTTGAGTATGTTATAGACATATTTACCCCCCATCGAACCATACGAAAAACTTGGGTATCGAGTAAACAGGGACCGAGTAATTGAGCAAAATGAACCAGAGATACGGGGATGTAAATAATGTGACTTTGACACAAATGTTCGGATAATCATAAAGGTCTTTACGTATCCCAAGCAAACAAAAAAAAAACTTCGCGGTTTCGAACCTGTGGCCTTCCGGGAGTGAGGCGGATGTGTTAACCACTACACTACAGATATGTGATTATGGGTGACTGAGAATACAGGGCCGAGTAATTAAGGAAAAAGTAAACAAACAACTCCTTCCATAGGAATAGCATTAGACCCAACTTTGGAGGCTCGTTACTCTGGTTCTAATAGAGATACGGGGATGTTCTTTGAGTATGTTATAGCCCAATTTGTCTCCCATCTAACCATACTAAAACCTTTGGGCTGCGACAAACAGGGGCCGAGTACTTTAGCAAAACGTAAAGAAACAAACCCCTCCATAGGAAATGCATTAGACCCGATTTTGGGTGTTCGTAACTCATGTTCTGCTAGTGGTACGACGATGTCCTTTGAGTATGTTATAGACATATTTCCCCCCATCCAACCATATTAAAAACTTGGGGATCGAGTAAACAGGTACCGAGTAATTGAGCAAAATGTTCCCCTCCATAGGAATAACCTTAGACCCGTTTTTGGGGGTTCGTAACTCATGTTATGCTAGTGCTACGACGATGTCCTTTGAGTATGTTATAGACATTTTTACCCCCCATCGAACCATACAAAAAACTTGGGTATCGAGTAAACAGGGACCGAGTAATTGAGCAAAATGAACCAGAGATACGGGGATGTAAATAATGTGACCTTGACACAAATGTTCGGATAATCATAAAGGTCTTTACATATCCCAAGCGAAAAAAAAAACTTCGCGGTTTCGAACCTGTGGCCTTCCGGGAGTGAGGCGGATGTGTTAACCACTACACTACAGATATGTGATTATGGGTGACTGAGAATACAGGGCCGAGTAATTAAGGAAAAAGTAAACAAACAACTCCTTCCATAGGAATAGCATTAGACCCAACTTTGGAGGCTCGTAACTCTGGTTCTAGTAGAGATACGGGGATGTCCTTTGAGTATGTTATAGCTCAATTTGCCCCCCATCTAACCATACTAAAAACTTTGGGCTGCGACAAACAGGGGCCGAGTACTTAAGCAAAACGTAAAGAAACAAACCCCTCCATAGGAAATGCATTAGACCCGATTTTGGGTGTTCGTAACTCATGTTCTGCTAGTGGTACGACGATGTCCTTTGAGTATGTTATAGACATATTTACCCCCCATCCAACCTTAATAAAAACTTGGGGATCGAGTAAACAGGGACCGAGTAATTGAGCAAAATGTTCCCCTCCATAGGAATAACCTTAGACCCGTTTTTGGGGGTTCATAACTCATGTTCTGCTAGTGCTACGACGATGTCCTTTGAGAATGTTATAGAACAATTTACCCCCCATTCAACCATTGTAAAAACTTGGGGATCGAGTAAGCAGGGACCGAGTAATTGAGCAAAATGTTCCCCTCGTTATGAATAACGTAAGACCCAATTTTGGGGGTTCGTAACTCATGTTCTGCTAGTGCTACGACGATGTCCTTTGAGTATGTTATAGACATTTTTACCCCCATCCAACAATACAAAAAACTTGGCTATCGAGTAAACAGGGACCGAGTAATTGAGCAAAATGTACCAGAGATACGGGGATGTAAATAATGTGACCTTGACACAAATGTTCGGATAATCATAAAGGTCTTTACATATCCCAAGCGAAAAAAAAACTTCGCGGTTTCGAACCTGTGGCCTTCCGGGAATGAGGCGGATGTGTTAACCACTACACTACAGATATGTGATTATGGCTGACTGAGAATACAGGGCCAAGTAATTAAGGAAAAAGTAAACAAACAACTCCTTCCATAGGAATAGCATTAGACCCAACTTTGGAGGCTCGTTACTCTGGTTCTAATAGAGATACGGGGATGTTCTTTGAGTATGTTATAGCCCAATTTGTCCTTCATCTAACCATACTAAAAACTTTGGGCTGCGACAAACAGTGGCCGAGTATTTAAGCAAAACGTAAAGAAACAAACCCCTCCATAGGAAATGCTTTAGACTATACTTTGCAGGCTCGTAACTCTGTTTCTACTAGAGATACGGGGATGTCCTTTGAGTATGTTATAGCTCAATTTGCCCCCCATCTAACCATACTAAAAACTTTGGGCTGCGACAAACAGGGGCCGAGTACTTAAGCAAAACGTAAAGAAACAAACCCCTCCATAGGAAATGCATTAGACCCGATTTTGGGTGTTCGTAACTCATGTTCTGCTAGTGGTACGACGATGTCCTTTGAGTATGTTATAGACATATTTACCCCCCATCCAACCTTAATAAAAACTTGGGGATCGAGTAAACAGGGACCGAGTAATTGAGCAAAATGTTCCCCTCCATAGGAATAACCTTAGACCCGTTTTTGGGGGTTCATAACTCATGTTCTGCTAGTGCTACGACGATGTCCTTTGAGAATGTTATAGAACAATTTACCCCCCATTCAACCATTGTAAAAACTTGGGGATCGAGTAAACAGGGACCGAGTAATTGAGGAAAATGTTCCCCTCGTTATGAATAACCTAAGACCCAATTTTGGGGGTTCGTAACTCATGTTCTGCTAGTGCTACGACGATGTCCTTTGAGTATGTTATAGACATTTTTACCCCCATCCAACAATACAAAAAACTTGGCTATCGAGTAAACAGGGACCGAGTAATTGAGCAAAATGTACCAGAGATACGGGGATGTAAATAATGTGACCTTGACACAAATGTTCGAATGATTATAAAGACCTTACATATCTCAAGCGAAAAAAAAACTTCGCGGTTTCGAACCTGTTGCCTTCCGGGAGTGAGGCGGATGTGTTAACCACTACACTACAGATATGTGATTATGGGTGACTGAGAATACACGGCCGAGTAATTAAGGAAAAAGTAAACAAACAACTCCTTCCATAGGAATAGCATTAGACCCAACTTTGGAGGCTCGTAACTCTGGTTCTAGTAGAGATACGGGGATGTTCTTTGAGTATGTTATAGCCCAATTTGTCCCTCATCTAACCATACTAAAAACTTTGGGCTGCGACAAACAGGGGCCGAGTACTTAAGCAAAACGTAAAGAAACAAACCCCTCCATAGAAAATGCATTAGACCCGATTTTGGGTGTTCGTAACTCATGTTCTGCTAGTGGTACGACGATGTCCTTTGAGTATGTTATAGACATATTTCCCCCCATCCAACCATATTAAAAACTTGGGGATCGAGTAAACAGGTACCGAGTAATTGAGCAAAATGTTCCCCTCCATAGGAATAACCTTAGACCCGTTTTTGGGGGTTCGTAACTCATGTTATGCTAGTGCTACGACGATGTCCTTTGAGTATGTTATAGACATTTTTACCCCCCATCGAACCATACAAAAAACTTGGGTATCGAGTAAACAGGGACCGAGTAATTGAGCAAAATGAACCAGAGATACGGGGATGTAAATAATGTGACCTTGACACAAATGTTCGGATAATCATAAAGGTCTTTACATATCCCAAGCGAAAAAAAAAAACTTCGCGGTTTCGAACCTGTGGCCTTCCGGGAGTGAGGCGGATGTGTTAACCACTACACTACAGATATGTGATTATGGGTGACTGAGAATACAGGGCCGAGTAATTAAGGAAAAAGTAAACAAACAACTCCTTCCATAGGAATAGCATTAGACCCAACTTTGGAGGCTCGTAACTCTGGTTCTAGTAGAGATACGGGGATGTTCTTTGAGTATGTTATAGCCCAATTTGTCTCCCATCTAACCATACTAAAAACTTTGGGCTGCGACAAACAGGGGCCGAGTACTTAAGCAAAACGTAAAGGAACAAACCCCTCCATAGGAAATGCATTAGACCCGATTTTGGGTGTTCGTAACTCATGTTCTGCTAGTGGTACGACGATGTCCTTTGAGTATGTTATAGACATATTTACCCCCCATACAACCATAATAAAAACTTTGGGGATCGAGTAAACAGGTACCGAGTAATTGAGCAAAATGTTCCCCTCCATAGGAATAACCTTAGACCCGTTTTTGGGGGTTCATAACTCATGTTCTGCCAGTGCTACGACGATGTCCTTTGAGAATGTTATAGACCAATTTACCCCCAATCCAACCATTGTAAAAACTTGGGGATCGAGTAAACAGGGACCGAGTAATTGAGGAAAATGTTCCCCTCGTTATGAATAACCTTAGACCCAATTCTGGGGGTTCGTAACTCATGTTCTGCTAGTGGTACGACGATGTCCTTTGAGTATGTTATAGACATATTTACCCCCCATCGAACCATACGAAAAACTTGGGTATCGAGTAAACAGGGACCGAGTAATTGAGCAAAATGAACCAGAGATACGGGGATGTAAATAATGTGACTTTGACACAAATGTTCGGATAATCATAAAGGTCTTTACGTATCCCAAGCAAACAAAAAAAAAACTTCGCGGTTTCGAACCTGTGGCCTTCCGGGAGTGAGGCGGATGTGTTAACCACTACACTACAGATATGTGATTATGGGTGACTGAGAATACAGGGCCGAGTAATTAAGGAAAAAGTAAACAAACAACTCCTTCCATAGGAATAGCATTAGACCCAACTTTGGAGGCTCGTTACTCTGGTTCTAATAGAGATACGGGGATGTTCTTTGAGTATGTTATAGCCCAATTTGTCTCCCATCTAACCATACTAAAACCTTTGGGCTGCGACAAACAGGGGCCGAGTACTTTAGCAAAACGTAAAGAAACAAACCCCTCCATAGGAAATGCATTAGACCCGATTTTGGGTGTTCGTAACTCATGTTCTGCTAGTGGTACGACGATGTCCTTTGAGTATGTTATAGACATATTTCCCCCCATCCAACCATATTAAAAACTTGGGGATCGAGTAAACAGGTACCGAGTAATTGAGCAAAATGTTCCCCTCCATAGGAATAACCTTAGACCCGTTTTTGGGGGTTCGTAACTCATGTTATGCTAGTGCTACGACGATGTCCTTTGAGTATGTTATAGACATTTTTACCCCCCATCGAACCATACAAAAAACTTGGGTATCGAGTAAACAGGGACCGAGTAATTGAGCAAAATGAACCAGAGATACGGGGATGTAAATAATGTGACCTTGACACAAATGTTCGGATAATCATAAAGGTCTTTACATATCCCAAGCGAAAAAAAAAACTTCGCGGTTTCGAACCTGTGGCCTTCCGGGAGTGAGGCGGATGTGTTAACCACTACACTACAGATATGTGATTATGGGTGACTGAGAATACAGGGCCGAGTAATTAAGGAAAAAGTAAACAAACAACTCCTTCCATAGGAATAGCATTAGACCCAACTTTGGAGGCTCGTAACTCTGGTTCTAGTAGAGATACGGGGATGTCCTTTGAGTATGTTATAGCTCAATTTGCCCCCCATCTAACCATACTAAAAACTTTGGGCTGCGACAAACAGGGGCCGAGTACTTAAGCAAAACGTAAAGAAACAAACCCCTCCATAGGAAATGCATTAGACCCGATTTTGGGTGTTCGTAACTCATGTTCTGCTAGTGGTACGACGATGTCCTTTGAGTATGTTATAGACATATTTACCCCCCATCCAACCTTAATAAAAACTTGGGGATCGAGTAAACAGGGACCGAGTAATTGAGCAAAATGTTCCCCTCCATAGGAATAACCTTAGACCCGTTTTTGGGGGTTCATAACTCATGTTCTGCTAGTGCTACGACGATGTCCTTTGAGAATGTTATAGAACAATTTACCCCCCATTCAACCATTGTAAAAACTTGGGGATCGAGTAAGCAGGGACCGAGTAATTGAGCAAAATGTTCCCCTCGTTATGAATAACGTAAGACCCAATTTTGGGGGTTCGTAACTCATGTTCTGCTAGTGCTACGACGATGTCCTTTGAGTATGTTATAGACATTTTTACCCCCATCCAACAATACAAAAAACTTGGCTATCGAGTAAACAGGGACCGAGTAATTGAGCAAAATGTACCAGAGATACGGGGATGTAAATAATGTGACCTTGACACAAATGTTCGAATGATTATAAAGACCTTACATATCTCAAGCGAAAAAAAAACTTCGCGGTTTCGAACCTGTTGCCTTCCGGGAGTGAGGCGGATGTGTTAACCACTACACTACAGATATGTGATTATGGGTGACTGAGAATACACGGCCGAGTAATTAAGGAAAAAGTAAACAAACAACTCCTTCCATAGGAATAGCATTAGACCCAACTTTGGAGGCTCGTAACTCTGGTTCTAGTAGAGATACGGGGATGTTCTTTGAGTATGTTATAGCCCAATTTGTCCCTCATCTAACCATACTAAAAACTTTGGGCTGCGACAAACAGGGGCCGAGTACTTAAGCAAAACGTAAAGAAACAAACCCCTCCATAGAAAATGCATTAGACCCGATTTTGGGTGTTCGTAACTCATGTTCTGCTAGTGGTACGACGATGTCCTTTGAGTATGTTATAGACATATTTCCCCCCATCCAACCATATTAAAAACTTGGGGATCGAGTAAACAGGTACCGAGTAATTGAGCAAAATGTTCCCCTCCATAGGAATAACCTTAGACCCGTTTTTGGGGGTTCGTAACTCATGTTATGCTAGTGCTACGACGATGTCCTTTGAGTATGTTATAGACATTTTTACCCCCCATCGAACCATACAAAAAACTTGGGTATCGAGTAAACAGGGACCGAGTAATTGAGCAAAATGAACCAGAGATACGGGGATGTAAATAATGTGACCTTGACACAAATGTTCGGATAATCATAAAGGTCTTTACATATCCCAAGCGAAAAAAAAAAACTTCGCGGTTTCGAACCTGTGGCCTTACGGGAGTGAGGCGGATGTGTTAACCACTACACTACAGATATGTGATTATGGGTGACTGAGAATACAGGGCCGAGTAATTAAGGAAAAAGTAAACAAACAACTCCTTCCATAGGAATAGCATTAGACCCAACTTTGGAGGCTCGTAACTCTGGTTCTAGTAGAGATACGGGGATGTTCTTTGAGTATGTTATAGCCCAATTTGTCTCCCATCTAACCATACTAAAAACTTTGGGCTGCGACAAACAGGGGCCGAGTACTTAAGCAAAACGTAAAGGAACAAACCCCTCCATAGGAAATGCATTAGACCCGATTTTGGGTGTTCGTAACTCATGTTCTGCTAGTGGTACGACGATGTCCTTTGAGTATGTTATAGACATATTTACCCCCCATACAACCATAATAAAAACTTTGGGGATCGAGTAAACAGGTACCGAGTAATTGAGCAAAATGTTCCCCTCCATAGGAATAACCTTAGACCCGTTTTTGGGGGTTCATAACTCATGTTCTGCCAGTGCTACGACGATGTCCTTTGAGAATGTTATAGACCAATTTACCCCCAATCCAACCATTGTAAAAACTTGGGGATCGAGTAAACAGGGACCGAGTAATTGAGGAAAATGTTCCCCTCGTTATGAATAACCTTAGACCCAATTCTGGGGGTTCGTAACTCATGTTCTGCTAGTGGTACGACGATGTCCTTTGAGTATGTTATAGACATATTTACCCCCCATCGAACCATACGAAAAACTTGGGTATCGAGTAAACAGGGACCGAGTAATTGAGCAAAATGAACCAGAGATACGGGGATGTAAATAATGTGACTTTGACACAAATGTTCGGATAATCATAAAGGTCTTTACGTATCCCAAGCAAACAAAAAAAAAACTTCGCGGTTTCGAACCTGTGGCCTTCCGGGAGTGAGGCGGATGTGTTAACCACTACACTACAGATATGTGATTATGGGTGACTGAGAATACAGGGCCGAGTAATTAAGGAAAAAGTAAACAAACAACTCCTTCCATAGGAATAGCATTAGACCCAACTTTGGAGGCTCGTAACTCTGGTTCTAGTAGAGATACGGGGATGTTCTTTGAGTATGTTATAGCCCAATTTGTCTCCCATCTAACCATACTAAAAACTTTGGGCTGCGACAAACAGGAGCCGAGTACTTAAGCAAAACGTAAAGGAACAAACCCCTCCATAGGAAATGCATTAGACCCGATTTTGGGTGTTCGTAACTCATGTTCTGCTAGTGGTACGACGATGTCCTTTGAGTATGTTATAGACATATTTACCCCCCATACAACCATAATAAAAACTTTGGGGATCGAGTAAACAGGTACCGAGTAATTGAGCAAAATGTTCCCCTCCATAGGAATAACCTTAGACCCGTTTTTGGGGGTTCATAACTCATGTTCTGCCAGTGCTACGACGATGTCCTTTGAGAATGTTATAGACCAATTTACCCCCAATCCAACCATTGTAAAAACTTGGGGATCGAGTAAACAGGGACCGAGTAATTGAGGAAAATGTTCCCCTCGTTATGAATAACCTTAGACCCAATTCTGGGGGTTCGTAACTCATGTTCTGCTAGTGGTACGACGATGTCCTTTGAGTATGTTATAGACATATTTACCCCCCATCGAACCATACGAAAAACTTGGGTATCGAGTAAACAGGGACCGAGTAATTGAGCAAAATGAACCAGAGATACGGGGATGTAAATAATGTGACTTTGACACAAATGTTCGGATAATCATAAAGGTCTTTACGTATCCCAAGCAAACAAAAAAAAAACTTCGCGGTTTCGAACCTGTGGCCTTCCGGGAGTGAGGCGGATGTGTTAACCACTACACTACAGATATGTGATTATGGGTGACTGAGAATACAGGGCCGAGTAATTAAGGAAAAAGTAAACAAACAACTCCTTCCATAGGAATAGCATTAGACCCAACTTTGGAGGCTCGTTACTCTGGTTCTAATAGAGATACGGGGATGTTCTTTGAGTATGTTATAGCCCAATTTGTCTCCCATCTAACCATACTAAAACCTTTGGGCTGCGACAAACAGGGGCCGAGTACTTTAGCAAAACGTAAAGAAACAAACCCCTCCATAGGAAATGCATTAGACCCGATTTTGGGTGTTCGTAACTCATGTTCTGCTAGTGGTACGACGATGTCCTTTGAGTATGTTATAGACATATTTCCCCCCATCCAACCATATTAAAAACTTGGGGATCGAGTAAACAGGTACCGAGTAATTGAGCAAAATGTTCCCCTCCATAGGAATAACCTTAGACCCGTTTTTGGGGGTTCGTAACTCATGTTATGCTAGTGCTACGACGATGTCCTTTGAGTATGTTATAGACATTTTTACCCCCCATCGAACCATACAAAAAACTTGGGTATCGAGTAAACAGGGACCGAGTAATTGAGCAAAATGAACCAGAGATACGGGGATGTAAATAATGTGACCTTGACACAAATGTTCGGATAATCATAAAGGTCTTTACATATCCCAAGCGAAAAAAAAAAACTTCGCGGTTTCGAACCTGTGGCCTTCCGGGAGTGAGGCGGATGTGTTAACCACTACACTACAGATATGTGATTATGGGTGACTGAGAATACAGGGCCGAGTAATTAAGGAAAAAGTAAACAAACAACTCCTTCCATAGGAATAGCATTAGACCCAACTTTGGAGGCTCGTAACTCTGGTTCTAGTAGAGATACGGGGATGTTCTTTGAGTATGTTATAGCCCAATTTGTCTCCCATCTAACCATACTAAAAACTTTGGGCTGCGACAAACAGGGGCCGAGTACTTAAGCAAAACGTAAAGGAACAAACCCCTCCATAGGAAATGCATTAGACCCGATTTTGGGTGTTCGTAACTCATGTTCTGCTAGTGGTACGACGATGTCCTTTGAGTATGTTATAGACATATTTACCCCCCATACAACCATAATAAAAACTTTGGGGATCGAGTAAACAGGTACCGAGTAATTGAGCAAAATGTTCCCCTCATAGGAATAACCTTAGACCCGTTTTTGGGGGTTCATAACTCATGTTCTGCCAGTGCTACGACGATGTCCTTTGTGAATGTTATAGACCAATTTACCCCCAATCCAACCATTGTAAAAACTTGGGGATCGAGTAAACAGGGACCGAGTAATTGAGGAAAATGTTCCCCTCGTTATGAATAACCTTAGACCCAATTCTGGGGGTTCGTAACTCATGTTCTGCTAGTGGTACGACGATGTCCTTTGAGTATGTTATAGACATATTTACCCCCCATCGAACCATACGAAAAACTTGGGTATCGAGTAAACAGGGACCGAGTAATTGAGCAAAATGAACCAGAGATACGGGGATGTAAATAATGTGACCTTGACACAAATGTTCGAATGATTATAAAGACCTTTACATATCTCAAGCGAAAAAAAAACTTCGCGGTTTCGAACCTGTTGCCTTCCGGGAGTGAGGCGGATGTGTTAACCACTACACTAAAGATATGTGATTATGGGTGACTGAGAATACAGGGCCGAGTAATTAAGCAAAACGTGAACAAACAAACCCCTCTATAGGAAATGCATTAGACTATACTTTGCAGGTGCGTAACTCTGTTTCTACTAGAGATACGGGGATGTCCTTTGAGTATGTTATAGCCCAATTTGCCCCCATCTAACCATACTAAAAACTTTGGGCTGCGACAAACAGGGGCCGAGTACTTAAGCAAAACTTAAAGTAACAAACCCCTCCATAGGAAATGCATTAGACCCGATTTTGGGTGTTCGTAACTCATGTTCTGCTAGTGGTACGACGATGTCCTTTGAGTATGTTATAGACATATTTACCCCCCATACAACCATAATAAAAACTTTGGGGATCGAGTAAACAGGTACCGAGTAATTGAGCAAAATGTTCCCCTCCATAGGAATAACCTTAGACCCGTTTTTGGGGGTTCATAACTCATGTTCTGCTAGTGGTACGACGATGTCCTTTGAGTATGTTATAGACATATTTACCCCCCATACAACCATAATAAAAACTTTGGGGATCGAGTAAACAGGTACCGAGTAATTGAGCAAAATGTTCCCCTCCATAGGAATAACCTTAGACCCGTTTTTGGGGGTTCATAACTCATGTTCTGCTAGTGGTACGACGATGTCCTTTGAGTATGTTATAGACATATTTACCCCCCATCGAACCATACGAAAAACTTGGGTATCGAGTAAACAGGGACCGAGTAATTGAGCAAAATGAACCAGAGATACGGGGATGTAAATAATGTGACTTTGACACAAATGTTCGGATAATCATAAAGGTCTTTACGTATACCAAGCAAACAAAAAAAAACTTCGCGGTTTCGAACCTGTGGCCTTCCGGGAGTGAGGCGGATGTGTTAACCACTACACTACAGATATGTGATTATGGGTGACTGAGAATACAGGGCCGAGTAATTAAGGAAAAAGTAAACAAACAACTCCTTCCATAGGAATAGCATTAGACCCAACTTTGGAGGCTCGTAGCTCTGGTTCTAGTAGAGATACGGGGATGTCCTTTGAGTATGTTATAGCTCAATTTGCCCCCCATCTAACCATACTAAAAACTTTGGGCTGCGACAAACAGGGGCCGAGTACTTAAGCAAAACGTAAAGAAACAAACCCCTCCATAGGAAATGCATTAGACCCGATTTTGGGTGTTCGTAACTCATGTTCTGCTAGTGGTACGACGATGTCCTTTGAGTATGTTATAGACATATTTACCCCCCATCCAACCTTAATAAAAACTTGGGGATCGAGTAAACAGGGACCGAGTAATTGAGCAAAATGTTCCCCTCCATAGGAATAACCTTAGACCCGTTTTTGGGGGTTCATAACTCATGTTCTGCTAGTGCTACGACGATGTCCTTTGAGAATGTTATAGAACAATTTACCCCCCATTCAACCATTGTAAAAACTTGGGGATCGAGTAAGCAGGGACCGAGTAATTGAGCAAAATGTTCCCCTCGTTATGAATAACGTAAGACCCAATTTTGGGGGTTCGTAACTCATGTTCTGCTAGTGCTACGACGATGTCCTTTGAGTATGTTATAGACATTTTTACCCCCATCCAACAATACAAAAAACTTGGCTATCGAGTAAACAGGGACCGAGTAATTGAGCAAAATGTACCAGAGATACGGGGATGTAAATAATGTGACCTTGACACAAATGTTCGAATGATTATAAAGACCTTACATATCTCAAGCGAAAAAAAAACTTCGCGGTTTCGAACCTGTTGCCTTCCGGGAGTGAGGCGGATGTGTTAACCACTACACTACAGATATGTGATTATGGGTGACTGAGAATACAGGGCCGAGTAATTAAGGAAAAAGTAAACAAACAACTCCTTCCATAGGAATAGCATTAGACCCAACTTTGGAGGCTCGTAACTCTGGTTCTAGTAGAGATACGGGGATGTTCTTTGAGTATGTTATAGCCCAATTTGTCCCTCATCTAACCATACTAAAAACTTTGGGCTGCGACAAACAGGGGCCGAGTACTTAAGCAAAACGTAAAGAAACAAACCCCTCCATAGAAAATGCATTAGACCCGATTTTGGGTGTTCGTAACTCATGTTCTGCTAGTGGTACGACGATGTCCTTTGAGTATGTTATAGACATATTTCCCCCCATCCAACCATATTAAAAACTTGGGGATCGAGTAAACAGGTACCGAGTAATTGAGCAAAATGTGCCCCTCCATAGGAATAACCTTAGACCCGTTTTTGG
Source organism: Phalangium opilio (assembly GCF_054372755.1). Lineage (NCBI taxonomy): Eukaryota > Metazoa > Arthropoda > Arachnida > Opiliones > Phalangiidae > Phalangium > Phalangium opilio. The sequence goes on from NW_028324172.1 coordinate 157,824, forward strand.
GGGTTCGTAACTCATGTTATGCTAGTGCTACGACGATGTCCTTTGAGTATGTTATAGACATTTTTACCCCCCATCGAACCATACAAAAAACTTGGGTATCGAGTAAACAGGGACCGAGTAATTGAGCAAAATGAACCAGAGATACGGGGATGTAAATAATGTGACCTTGACACAAATGTTCGGATAATCATAAAGGTCTTTATATATCCCAAGCGAAAAAAAAAAACTTCGCGGTTTCGAACCTGTGGCCTTCCGGGAGTGAGGCGGATGTGTTAACCACTACACTACAGATATGTGATTATGGGTGACTGAGAATACAGGGCCGAGTAATTAAGGAAAAAGTAAACAAACAACTCCTTCCATAGGAATAGCATTAGACCCAACTTTGGAGGCTCGTAACTCTGGTTCTAGTAGAGATACGGGGATGTTCTTTGAGTATGTTATAGCCCAATTTGTCTCCCATCTAACCATACTAAAAACTTTGGGCTGCGACAAACAGGGGCCGAGTACTTAAGCAAAACGTAAAGGAACAAACCCCTCCATAGGAAATGCATTAGACCCGATTTTGGGTGTTCGTAACTCATGTTCTGCTAGTGGTACGACGATGTCCTTTGAGTATGTTATAGACATATTTACCCCCCATACAACCATAATAAAAACTTTGGGGATCGAGTAAACAGGTACCGAGTAATTGAGCAAAATGTTCCCCTCCATAGGAATAACCTTAGACCCGTTTTTGGGGGTTCATAACTCATGTTATGCTAGTGCTACGACGATGTCCTTTGAGTATGTTATAGACATTTTTACCCCCCATCGAACCATACAAAAAACTTGGGTATCGAGTAAACAGGGACCGAGTAATTGAGCAAAATGAACCAGAGATACGGGGATGTAAATAATGTGACCTTGACACAAATGTTCGGATAATCATAAAGGTCTTTATATATCCCAAGCGAAAAAAAAAAACTTCGCGGTTTCGAACCTGTGGCCTTCCGGGAGTGAGGCGGATGTGTTAACCACTACACTACAGATATGTGATTATGGGTGACTGAGAATACAGGGCCGAGTAATTAAGGAAAAAGTAAACAAACAACTCCTTCCATAGGAATAGCATTAGACCCAACTTTGGAGGCTCGTAACTCTGGTTCTAGTAGAGATACGGGGATGTTCTTTGAGTATGTTATAGCCCAATTTGTCTCCCATCTAACCATACTAAAAACTTTGGGCTGCGACAAACAGGGGCCGAGTACTTAAGCAAAACGTAAAGGAACAAACCCCTCCATAGGAAATGCATTAGACCCGATTTTGGGTGTTCGTAACTCATGTTCTGCTAGTGGTACGACGATGTCCTTTGAGTATGTTATAGACATATTTACCCCCCATACAACCATAATAAAAACTTTGGGGATCGAGTAAACAGGTACCGAGTAATTGAGCAAAATGTTCCCCTCCATAGGAATAACCTTAGACCCGTTTTTGGGGGTTCATAACTCATGTTCTGCCAGTGCTACGACGATGTCCTTTGAGAATGTTATAGACCAATTTACCCCCAATCCAACCATTGTAAAAACTTGGGGATCGAGTAAACAGGGACCGAGTAATTGAGGAAAATGTTCCCCTCGTTATGAATAACCTTAGACCCAATTCTGGGGGTTCGTAACTCATGTTCTGCTAGTGGTACGACGATGTCCTTTGAGTATGTTATAGACATATTTACCCCCCATCGAACCATACGAAAAACTTGGGTATCGAGTAAACAGGGACCGAGTAATTGAGCAAAATGAACCAGAGATACGGGGATGTAAATAATGTGACTTTGACACAAATGTTCGGATAATCATAAAGGTCTTTACGTATCCCAAGCAAACAAAAAAAAAACTTCGCGGTTTCGAACCTGTGGCCTTCCGGGAGTGAGGCGGATGTGTTAACCACTACACTACAGATATGTGATTATGGGTGACTGAGAATACAGGGCCGAGTAATTAAGGAAAAAGTAAACAAACAACTCCTTCCATAGGAATAGCATTAGACCCAACTTTGGAGGCTCGTTACTCTGGTTCTAATAGAGATACGGGGATGTTCTTTGAGTATGTTATAGCCCAATTTGTCTCCCATCTAACCATACTAAAACCTTTGGGCTGCGACAAACAGGGGCCGAGTACTTTAGCAAAACGTAAAGAAACAAACCCCTCCATAGGAAATGCATTAGACCCGATTTTGGGTGTTCGTAACTCATGTTCTGCTAGTGGTACAACGATGTCCTTTGAGTATGTTATAGACATATTTACCCTTCATCCAACCATATTAAAAACTTGGGGATCGAGTAAACAGGGGCCGAGTAATTGAGCAAAATGTTCCCCTCGTTATGAATAACCTTAGACCCAATTCTGGGGGTTCGTAACTCATGTTCTGCTAGTGGTACGACGATGTCCTTTGAGTATGTTATAGACATATTTACCCCCATCGAACCATACGAAAAACTTGGGTATCGAGTAAACAGGGACCGAGTAGTTGAGCAAAATGAACCAGAGATACGGGGATGTAAATAATGTGACCTTGACACAAATGTTCGGATAATCATAAAGGTCTTTACATATCCCAAGCGAAAAAAAAACTTCGCGGTTTCGAACCTGTGGCCTTCCGGGAGTGAGGCGGATGTGTTAACCACTACACTACAGATATGTGATTATGGCTGACTGAGAATACAGGGCCAAGTAATTAAGGAAAAAGTAAACAAACAACTCCTTCCATAGGAATAGCATTAGACCCAACTTTGGAGGCTCGTTACTCTGGTTCTAATAGAGATACGGGGATGTTCTTTGAGTATGTTATAGCCCAATTTGTCCTTCATCTAACCATACTAAAAACTTTGGGCTGCGACAAACAGTGGCCGAGTATTTAAGCAAAACGTAAAGAAACAAACCCCTCCATAGGAAATGCTTTAGACTATACTTTGCAGGCTCGTAACTCTGTTTCTACTAGAGATACGGGGATGTCCTTTGAGTATGTTATAGCTCAATTTGCCCCCCATCTAACCATACTAAAAACTTTGGGCTGCGACAAACAGGGGCCGAGTACTTAAGCAAAACGTAAAGAAACAAACCCCTCCATAGGAAATGCATTAGACCCGATTTTGGGTGTTCGTAACTCATGTTCTGCTAGTGGTACGACGATGTCCTTTGAGTATGTTATAGACATATTTACCCCCCATCCAACCTTAATAAAAACTTGGGGATCGAGTAAACAGGGACCGAGTAATTGAGCAAAATGTTCCCCTCCATAGGAATAACCTTAGACCCGTTTTTGGGGGTTCATAACTCATGTTCTGCTAGTGCTACGACGATGTCCTTTGAGAATGTTATAGAACAATTTACCCCCCATTCAACCATTGTAAAAACTTGGGGATCGAGTAAGCAGGGACCGAGTAATTGAGGAAAATGTTCCCCTCGTTATGAATAACCTAAGACCCAATTTTGGGGGTTCGTAACTCATGTTCTGCTAGTGCTACGACGATGTCCTTTGAGTATGTTATAGACATTTTTACCCCCATCCAACAATACAAAAAACTTGGCTATCGAGTAAACAGGGACCGAGTAATTGAGCAAAATGTACCAGAGATACGGGGATGTAAATAATGTGACCTTGACACAAATGTTCGAATGATTATAAAGACCTTACATATCTCAAGCGAAAAAAAAACTTCGCGGTTTCGAACCTGTTGCCTTCCGGGAGTGAGGCGGATGTGTTAACCACTACACTACAGATATGTGATTATGGGTGACTGAGAATACAGGGCCGAGTAATTAAGGAAAAAGTAAACAAACAACTCCTTCCATAGGAATAGCATTAGACCCAACTTTGGAGGCTTGTAACTCTGGTTCTAGTAGAGATACGGGGATGTTCTTTGAGTATGTTATAGCCCAATTTGTCCTTCATCTAACCATACTAAAAACTTTGGGCTGCGACAAACAGTGGCCGAGTATTTAAGCAAAACGTAAAGAAACAAACCCCTCCATAGGAAATGCTTTAGACTATACTTTGCAGGCTCGTAACTCTGTTTCTACTAGAGATACGGGGATGTCCTTTGAGTATGTTATAGCTCAATTTGCCCCCCATCTAACCATACTAAAAACTTTGGGCTGCGACAAACAGGGGCCGAGTACTTAAGCAAAACGTAAAGAAACAAACCCCTCTATAGGAAATGCATTAGACCCGATTTTGGGTGTTCATAACTCATGTTCTGCTAGTGCTACGACGATGTCCTTTGAGAATGTTATAGACCAATTTACCCCCAATCCAACCATTGTAAAAACTTGGGGATCGAGTAAACAGGGACCGAGTAATTGAGGAAAATGTTCCCCTCGTTATGAATAACCTTAGACCCAATTCTGGGGGTTCGTAACTCATGTTCTGCTAGTGGTACGACGATGTCCTTTGAGTATGTTATAGACATATTTACCCCCCATCGAACCATACGAAAAACTTGGGTATCGAGTAAACAGGGACCGAGTAATTGAGCAAAATGAACCAGAGATACGGGGATGTAAATAATGTGACTTTGACACAAATGTTCGGATAATCATAAAGGTCTTTACGTATCCCAAGCAAACAAAAAAAAAACTTCGCGGTTTCGAACCTGTGGCCTTCCGGGAGTGAGGCGGATGTGTTAACCACTACACTACAGATATGTGATTATGGGTGACTGAGAATACAGGGCCGAGTAATTAAGGAAAAAGTAAACAAACAACTCCTTCCATAGGAATAGCATTAGACCCAACTTTGGAGGCTCGTTACTCTGGTTCTAATAGAGATACGGGGATGTTCTTTGAGTATGTTATAGCCCAATTTGTCTCCCATCTAACCATACTAAAACCTTTGGGCTGCGACAAACAGGGGCCGAGTACTTTAGCAAAACGTAAAGAAACAAACCCCTCCATAGGAAATGCATTAGACCCGATTTTGGTTGTTCGTAACTCATGTTCTGCTAGTGGTACGACGATGTCCTTTGAGTATGTTATAGACATATTTCCCCCCATCCAACCATATTAAAAACTTGGGGATCGAGTAAACAGGTACCGAGTAATTGAGCAAAATGTTCCCCTCCATAGGAATAACCTTAGACCCGTTTTTGGGGGTTCGTAACTCATGTTATGCTAGTGCTACGACGATGTCCTTTGAGTATGTTATAGACATTTTTACCCCCCATCGAACCATACAAAAAACTTGGGTATCGAGTAAACAGGGACCGAGTAATTGAGCAAAATGAACCAGAGATACGGGGATGTAAATAATGTGACCTTGACACAAATGTTCGGATAATCATAAAGGTCTTTACATATCCCAAGCGAAAAAAAAAAACTTCGCGGTTTCGAACCTGTGGCCTTCCGGGAGTGAGGCGGATGTGTTAACCACTACACTACAGATATGTGATTATGGGTGACTGAGAATACAGGGCCGAGTAATTAAGGAAAAAGTAAATAAACAACTCCTTCCATAGGAATAGCATTAGACCCAACTTTGGAGGCTCGTTACTCTGGTTCTAATAGAGATACGGGGATGTTCTTTGAGTATGTTATAGCCCAATTTGTCTCCCATCTAACCATACTAAAACCTTTGGGCTGCGACAAACAGGGGCCGAGTACTTTAGCAAAACGTAAAGAAACAAACCCCTCCATAGGAAATGCATTAGACCCGATTTTGGGTGTTCGTAACTCATGTTCTGCTAGTGGTACGACGATGTCCTTTGAGTATGTTATAGACATATTTACCCTTCATCCAACCATATTAAAAACTTGGGGATCGAGTAAACAGGGGCCGAGTAATTGAGCAAAATGTTCCTCTCGTTATGAATAACCTTAGACCCAATTCTGGGGGTTCGTAACTCATGTTCTGCTAGTGGTACGACGATGTCCTTTGAGTATGTTATAGACATATTTACCCCCCATCGAACCATACGAAAAACTTGGGTATCGAGTAAACAGGGACCGAGTAGTTGAGCAAAATGAACCAGAGATACGGGGATGTAAATAATGTGACCTTGACACAAATGTTCGGATAATCATAAAGGTCTTTACATATCCCAAGCGAAAAAAAAACTTCGCGGTTTCGAACCTGTGGCCTTCCGGGAGTGAGGCGGATGTGTTAACCACTACACTACAGATATGTGATTATGGCTGACTGAGAATACAGGGCCAAGTAATTAAGGAAAAAGTAAACAAACAACTCCTTCCATAGGAATAGCATTAGACCCAACTTTGGAGGCTTGTAACTCTGGTTCTAGTAGAGATACGGGGATGTTCTTTGAGTATGTTATAGCCCAATTTGTCCTTCATCTAACCATACTAAAAACTTTGGGCTGCGACAAACAGTGGCCGAGTATTTAAGCAAAACGTAAAGAAACAAACCCCTCCATAGGAAATGCTTTAGACTATACTTTGCAGGCTCGTAACTCTGTTTCTACTAGAGATACGGGGATGTCCTTTGAGTATGTTATAGCTCAATTTGCCCCCCATCTAACCATACTAAAAACTTTGGGCTGCGACAAACAGGGGCCGAGTACTTAAGCAAAACGTAAAGAAACAAACCCCTCCATAGGAAATGCATTAGACCCGATTTTGGGTGTTCGTAACTCATGTTCTGCTAGTGGTACGACGATGTCCTTTGAGTATGTTATAGACATATTTACCCCCCATCCAACCTTAATAAAAACTTGGGGATCGAGTAAGCAGGGACCGAGTAATTGAGGAAAATGTTCCCCTCGTTATGAATAACCTAAGACCCAATTTTGGGGGTTCGTAACTCATGTTCTGCTAGTGCTACGACGATGTCCTTTGAGTATGTTATAGACATTTTTACCCCCATCCAACAATACAAAAAACTTGGCTATCGAGTAAACAGGGACCGAGTAATTGAGCAAAATGTACCAGAGATACGGGGATGTAAATAATGTGACCTTGACACAAATGTTCGAATGATTATAAAGACCTTACATATCTCAAGCGAAAAAAAAACTTCGCGGTTTCGAACCTGTTGCCTTCCGGGAGTGAGGCGGATGTGTTAACCACTACACTACAGATATGTGATTATGGGTGACTGAGAATACAGGGCCGAGTAATTAAGGAAAAAGTAAACAAACAACTCCTTCCATAGGAATAGCATTAGACCCAACTTTGGAGGCTTGTAACTCTGGTTCTAGTAGAGATACGGGGATGTTCTTTGAGTATGTTATAGCCCAATTTGTCCTTCATCTAACCATACTAAAAACTTTGGGCTGCGACAAACAGTGGCCGAGTATTTAAGCAAAACGTAAAGAAACAAACCCCTCCATAGGAAATGCTTTAGACTATACTTTGCAGGCTCGTAACTCTGTTTCTACTAGAGATACGGGGATGTCCTTTGAGTATGTTATAGCTCAATTTGCCCCCCATCTAACCATACTAAAAACTTTGGGCTGCGACAAACAGGGGCCGAGTACTTAAGCAAAACGTAAAGAAACAAACCCCTCTATAGGAAATGCATTAGACCCGATTTTGGGTGTTCATAACTCATGTTCTGCTAGTGCTACGACGATGTCCTTTGAGTATGTTATAGACAAATTTACCCCCCATCCAACCATAATAAAAACTTGGGGATCGAGTAAACAGGGACCGAGAAATTGAGCAAAATGTTCCCCTCGTTATGAATAACCTTAGACCCAATTTTGGGGGTTCGTAACTCATGTTCTGCTAGTGGTACGACGATGTCCTTTGAGTATGTTATAGACATATTTACCCCCCATCCAACCATAATAAAAACTTGGGGATCGAGTAAACAGGGACCGAGTAATTGAGCAAAATGTTTCCCTCCATAGGAATAACCTTAGACCCAATTTTGGGGGTTCGTAACTCATGTTCTGCTAGTGCTACGACGATGTCCTTAGAGTATGTTATAGACCAATTTACCCCCCATCCAACCATTGTAAAAAACTTGGGGATCGAGTAAACAGGGACTGAGTAATTGAGCAAAATGTTCCCCTCGTTATGAATAACCTTAGACCTAATTCTGGGGGTTCGTAACTCATGTTCTGCTAGTGGTACGACGATGTCCTTTGAGTATGTTATAGACATATTTACCCCCCATCCAACCATAATAAAAGCTTGGGGATCGAGTAAACAGGGACCGAGTAATTGAGCAAAATGTTTCCCTCCATAGGAATAACCTTAGACCCAATTTTGGGGGTTCGTAACTCATGTTCTGCTAGTGCTACGACGATGTCCTTTGAGTATGTTATAGACATTTTTACCCCCCATCGAACCATGCAAAAAAGTTGGGTATCGAGTAAACAGGGACCGAGTAATTGAGCAAAATGAACCAGAGATACGGGGATGTAAATAATGTGACCTTGACACAAATTTTCGGATAATCATAAAGGTCTTTACATATCCCAAGCGAAAAAAAATTCGCCGTTTCGAACCTGTGGCCTTCCGGGAGTGAGGCGGATGTGTTAACCACTACACTACAGATATGTGATTATGGCTGACTGAGAATACAGGGCCGAGTAATTAAGGAAAAAGTAAACAAACAACTCCTTCCATAGGAATAGCATTAGACCCAACTTTGGAGGCTCGTAACTCTGGTTCTAAAAGAGATACGGGGATGTTCTTTGAGTATGTTATAGCCCAATTTGTCCCTCATCTAAATATACTAAAAACTTTGGGCTGCGACAAACAGGAGCAGAGTACTTAAGCAAAACGTAAAGAAACAAACCCTTCCATAGGAAATGCTTTAGACTATAATTTGCAGGTTCGTAACTCTGTTTCTACTAGAGATACGGGGATGTCCTTTGAGTATGTTATAGCCCAATTGGCCCCCCATCTAACTATACTAAAAACTTTGGGCTGCGACAAACAGGGGCCGAGTACTTAAGCAAAACGTAAAGGAACAAACCCCTCCATAGGAAATGCTTTAGACTATACTTTGCAGGCTCGTAACTCTGTGTCTACTAGAGATACGGGGATGTCCTTTGAGTATGTTATAGTCCAAATTGTCCCCCATCTAACCATACTAAGAACATAGGGCTTCGACAAACAGGGGCCCAGTGATTAAGCAAAAAGTAAACAAACAAACCCCTCCATAGGAATTGCATTAGACCCGATTTTGGGTGTTCATAACTCATGTTCTGCTAGTGCTACGACGATGTCCTTTGAGTATGTTATAGACAAATTTACCCCCCATCCAACCATAATAAAAACTTGGGGATCGAGTAAACAGGGACCGAGAAATTGAGCAAAATGTTCCCCTCGTTATGAATAACCTTAGACCCAATTTTGGGGGTTCGTAACTCATGTTCTGGTAGTGGTACGACGATGTCCTTTGAGTATGTTATAGACATATTTACCCCCCATCCAACCATAATAAAAACTTGGGGATCGAGTAAACAGGGACCGAGTAATTGAGCAAAATGTGTCCCTCCATAGGAATAACCTTAGACCCAATTTTGGGGGTTCGTAACTCATGTTCTGCTAGTGCTACGACGATGTCCTTTGAGTATGTTATAGACCAATTTACCCCCCATCCAACCATTGTAAAAAACTTGGGGATCGAGTAAACAGGGACTGAGTAATTGAGCAAAATGTTCCCCTCGTTATGAATAACCTTAGACCCAATTCTGGGGGTTCGTAACTCATGTTCTGCTAGTGGTACGACGATGTCCTTTGAGTATGTTATAGACATATTTACCCCCCATCCAACCATAATAAAAGCTTGGGGATCGAGTAAACAGGGACCGAGTAATTGAGCAAAATGTTTCCCTCCATAGGAATAACCTTAGACCCAATTTTGGGGGTTCGTAACTCATGTTCTGCTAGTGCTACGACGATGTCCTTTGAGTATGTTATAGACATTTTTACCCCCCATCGAACCATACAAAAAACTTGGGTATCGAGTAAACAGGGACCGAGTAATTGAGCAAAATGAACCAGAGATACGGGGATGTAAATAATGTGACCTTGACACAAATGTTCGGATAATCATAAAGGTCTTTACATATCCCAAGCGAAAAAAAAAAATTCGCCGTTTCGAACCTGTGGCCTTCCGGGAGTGAGGCGGATGTGTTAACCACTACACTACAGATATGTGATTATGGCTGACTGAGAATACAGGGCCGAGTAATGAAGGAAAAAGTAAACAAACAACTCCTTCCATAGGAATAGCATTAGACCCAACTTTGGAGGCTCGTAACTCTGGTTCTAGAAGAGATACGGGGATGTTCTTTGAGTAAGTTATAGCCCAATTTGTCCCCCATCTAACCATACTAAAAACTTTGGGCTGCGACAAACAGGAGCAGAGTACTTAAGCAAAACGTAAAGGAACAAACCCCTCCATAGGAAATGCTTTAGACTATACTTTGCAGGCTCGTAACTCTGTGTCTACTAGAGATACGGGGATGTCCTTTGAGTATGTTATAGTCCAAATTGTCCCCCATCTAACCATACTAAGAACATAGGGCTTCGACAAACAGGGGCCCAGTGATTAAGCAAAAAGTAAACAAACAAACCCCTCCATAGGAATTGCATTAGACCCAACTTTGCAGCCTCGTAACTCTGGGTCTATTAAAGATACGGGGATGTCCTTTGAGTATGTTATAGCCCACTTTGTCCCCCATCTAATTATACTTAAAACTTTGGGCTCCGACAAACAGGGGCCGAGTACTTAAGCAAAACGTAAAGAAACAAACCCCTCCATTGGAAATGCATTAGACTATACTTTGCAGGCTCGTAACTCTGTGTCTACTAGAGATACGGGGATTTCCTTTGAGTATGCGATAGTCCAATTTGTCCCCCAACCTACTATACCAATGGTTTGGGGTTGCGTCAAACAGGGGCCGAGAAATTAAGCGAAATGTTCAAAACATGCCATAGAAATAGCGTCACACCCAACTTTAGAGGCTCTTAACTCAGGTTCTACTAGACATAGGGGGATGTCCTTTGAGTATGTTATAGTCCAATTTGTCCCCCATACAACCATACTAAGAACATAGGGCTACTCGCGACAAACAGGGGCCGAGTACTTAAGGAAAACTTAAAGGAACAAACCCCTCCATAGGAAATGCTTTAGACTATACTTTGCAGGCTGGTAACTCTGTTTCTACTAGATTTGGCCTATTTCGACTCCATCTCTCCTCTTTCGTCTCTGGCATCATCTTGTTTGGCCTATAGGTAGATTTCACACATGTTCGACGCTATAAACACAAGCAAATATCCATAAGTTCGACACTATGTTATAGTCCTATTTGCTCCCCATCCACTGGGGGAACTGAACTTTGGAGGCTCATAACTCTTGTTCTATTGGAGCTACGTGGATCTCCTTTTAGGATGTTATAGTCCTCTATGCCCCCCATACAAGGATACTTTAAAATTGAGGCTACCTCGATATCTTCGTCAACTCATTTTTTGTCAAAGGCTTAGTTCAGACATATGAAGAAGAAAGTCCGGCGAAACTACGTGTAGCCAATTCTCGCGTCGTTCTCGAACTAGCTCCCAGTAATTCTCTAGCATTACAAAGTATAGGTAGAGTCATACTTACGGAATATATCTTATAAGCTTATGGTTTTGCGGGAAGCCCGATACAAGTAGGCCTTGGTTTCTAACACAAAAGTGACAAAACTAAATAAAACTTTATAAAATAGTACTGTAGGCAAGAACATTCTTTACAAGTTGGGAAAACCAAAATATTACCTCTCCGAGTCAAGACGACTACTTACAAACTTATTTACCCAGATATGGAAATGTTTCTTAAGTTAAAATTTATGAAATATTAAAGCAGTATACAAAGCACAGCAAATATACTGTAAATCGGACGACATTTTACATCCAATAATGATATACTTGTACACATTAAAATCATCCGATGGGGGAAAAACGGGAAATGAAGATATAAAACTTTGGAGGGATATTACCTTTACGTGTTTGTAATGGCCCAATTTTCTACTCCTCAACTGTATGCCCTCTATGTTCAAAGCCATATTCACAACAGGGTTGCATTGTAAACACTATCCTTTCGTTTCATCTCAACGATTTTCTTAGTTTGTCAACATAACTGTTAACGTTACATAACACCAAAGCTTATTTGTGGCTACACACACTGAAAGTAAATGCGTACCATAAAAAGCATGAAAACACGAAGCTATTATCCGATTACGATCAGACCTTTCACTGGTCTGGGTTGCGTTCAGCAGAGCTCACCAAAAACGACAGCGGATTTTGGAAATGTTTACCGGTGAGGTCTGTCGTCATAGCTTTTCTCCGGACATCGGCGTTTTATAAATGACGCTAGCGCAATAAAGCGTGCAAGGTACCAAGGCTTAACAAAAATTGTATGATAACATATTTATAGAGAAAGATAACAACTTTTATATTTAAAATTAGAAACTAACATATCTTTTAAAATTCTCGCGTGATCAACTGGTTTCACGCCAATTAAATAGCTATAGTCCCATAGTGCTATTTGTATTAATTCCTCCATGGTTTTTTCGCCAAGCTGAGAACTATGCGTTTTACGTCACGTTATCCAAAGAGCCGACTATTTTCTTTGAAGACCGCGCTAGCTCAGCGCTAAGCACCGTGACGTCAAAATTCAAAAACAAAATCCCGTTATGTAGGACACTGCTAACAGCGCTGGGCTCTGCTGAACGCGGTCCAGATTTCCACCATGCTTATATAATCTAATCCTAATTATTTAAAAGTGTATTTAACTTTCGGCTCACTCTGAACCGTTAATGTCTCTGCATTACAGAAACGAAAACCAAACCCAAGTGTTTACTATTTGGTTCACTAGGCCTATTGACAAATAAAAGTTCATTTGACCAACATAGTAGCGTTGTGCTAGTATTCACTTTAGAAAGGATTATGGTATAAACAGATGTAGTATAGCTTAAGTAATATATAAACATCCATTTTAAATAATAATATTAAAAAAAATCTTTGAAATATCAAAATGAAATAGAGCTTTAAAGCTACAAAAGTACTAAATACATCATAATTACGAAAAATATTTCCACATATTCACTTTATATTAAGGATAAAGGGAATATTATGGTTCTGTAGGATTCCTTTACACATCAAAACAAAACGAGCTTCTAACGCAGCGCACTACTGTAACAACGGACGGACACACACAGACAAAAACATAGACTGCTTTTTAACTCTTTCCGTATTAATTTTGAATTGAGAAACAAGATTATCTTAAATATTAAAATAAATATAATTAATATTTAATATTTTCTTCGTTAGTTATTCGCCTTATTGAACGTTACATCGTTTTAAAAAAGAACAATTAAACATTCTTGAGAGACTTGACTAATATTGGCGTTTGAAATGAAGCATACGCCGGTTGCTTCGCCTTAATCAAATAGGTTGTATATAAGGGTGTCGAACTACAGTTAAAAGCAAGAACAACCGCAATTGCGAAAACCTATCGTGGACAACCCACCCTAGGGAGGCTAGACGTTTCTCGTAACCCTAGCTGATCGCCGCGAATGTCTTAAACCCAACGATGACGATGGAGTAGAAGCCAGGTGCGCAGACTGGTGTCCATGTGGGATGGACAAAAACAAAGACCAGAAGATGGTGGTGTAGAAGCCAGGTGTGCAGACTGGTGTCCATGTGGGATGGACAAAAACAAAGACCAGAAGATGGTGGTGTTAGAAACCAGTATGTACAGACTGGTGTCCATGTGGGATGGACAAAAACAAAGACCAGAAGATGGTGGTGTTAGAAGCCAGTGTGTACAGACTGGTGTCCATGTGGGATGGACAATGACGAGAAGATGGTGGTGGTTAGAAGCCAGTATGTACAGACTGGTGTCCATGTGGGATGGACGAAGGCCGTAAGATGGTGGTGATTAGAAGCCAGTAAGTACAGACTGGTGTCCGTGTGGGATGGACAAAGACCAGAAGATGGTGGTGTGAGAACTCAAGTAGAGTAGCCATTTCCGTGACTGTGAAAGCAGTTCGGAAATGGCGAACACATTTGCTCCGATTTGGAAACTGCGAACGCGGTCACGTGGGTGTAACAACAGACACACACACACAGACATAGACAGACACACACGATCGTTTCAGAACCTCTCCGTGACATACGTCACTCGGAGAGGTAAAAAGAAAACACAACATCAATTAACACCAAGACGCAATGACAGTTAAAAGTGATTTATTCAATGAAATTAAAAGCACGTTGTTTAAATGGCAACAAATTCGTGTTGTACAATATATTTTTCCAGTAACAAAATTAAAGTTAATGGTACAGTTATTGCCTATCGCCCGTTTTCTATGATTTCCGTGTATAAATTGGTATGAAAAATATATTTAGAAATCGAGATATTGATACAGATTAAAAAACAACTTAAACAAGGCTTATTTTTAAACAAAATTTCAATGTTTTCATTTCAACATTTTAAAATGACTAGAAGGTAGCTTTAATGGCGCCTGGTCCCGTTGATCTAGGCATAAAATCCTTTATTCTTTGTAACAGCTTTTCGTAAACACCTTCTACATTTTGGTTTGGCCTAGCCTTTTTATTTATTTTAATTTCAATTATAGTCGAGTACATTAATCTTAAAAATAACAAAATAGACGCCAACGAAATCATCCTTAAGTCCTTTTGACGTAAAGCTCGAAAATTTCAAAAGGACCACCGTCACGTGCTAGCCCGGCCGCCTGATAGAGTAATGTCAGTTCTAGGTATGCAAACGTCATACCCTTCTATCTCTTAGCTCAGTGTCATCCCCCCTGCCGGGCGCGTACAGTATCCACTCTTACAAAAACGCGCCTAGAGGGAGGGATACACAGTCTACTCCCCTCTCTACCGATACTACTCTATAGGTAGGGGGGTTCCGGTTAACAAATGGTCAACGCAGATGTTACTAAAAGATCTGAACCCCAGGAGGGGGGGAGAGAAGGGGTGTGAGGGGGCAGATCGACCCCGGGGATTTCAACGTTGCCCCAATTTTCATCGGAAAGCGTTACTTCTCCAAATAAAGAAGGAATTTCTGAGAAATTGTTTGGCTAGCTTTGTTTCGTATAGCCCAGATGGTAGTAGGTAAATATGTCTAGTCTAACCTTTCTCAAAGGTTACGCGAGTGGGCTAAGATATTTAAACCGAGTGTACCAACTTAAGAGAATAGTTAATTTAAATTGAAATTTAAATTAAACTTGGGGGACAACAAATACACGTTAAAAGTTTCATCCGGATGAATGGTACGGGACAAACATAGCAAACAAATAAATAAGGTTTAAGGACCACTCTGCAAATTACTAAAATGAAATACATTCAGGATTAATTGTAATTAATTGTAATGAAATACATTAATAATTAAAATATGTGGGAGTGCTTTGCACCCCCCTCCCCCCGTTAAAAATTAAGAGAGACATAAATTTTGCAAATTAGCAAACGTAAAATTACTAATTAGGTAGTAATTCTTTTGAAGACGCTAAAAGGCAAGATTCGCGACTACCAAGAAAAAAGAAAAAAGAAAAAGGTCCACTTTAAAGGAAAATTGTGGATTAAGGGAACAATAGGACAGGGCGTAGGTGGCTTTGTCAAAAACACCCGCTTTAGTGAATCTTGACCCAATTCCAAAAAAGGGATAATCACACCCCACACATCATTGGCTTAAGGGGATAAAACCGAGGTCAAAGGTACCATTTTCTGTAATAGAATATAATGCTTTAAAATAAAACTCAACGACGAGATTTGAAGGATTTTGGGACAGTTGAGCTTGAAAAATTCTAATAAGGAAGCCCACCTACTATTTTTTCCGAAGACTATAATAATTAATAAAGTGGTCCCTGCAGGGAGCACTGAGCCCAGATTTTGGAATAAACTGAAACTGGTCCGAGCAATTAATAAACCTGTCTTAAGCCTCGTTTTCAAAGCAGCGGGTAGCGGGAAAAATACCAGCGATAGCGCAAAATAAGTAAAAAATATCGCTCTCGCTTTTATCACTACTGTTTTTATGCAAGCGATGTTTTGAAGCAAAGCTCAAAACAAGCAAAGAGAGAGCGCAATTTCAAAAATCGCGCACATCTATCTCAGTTTGATTTTATCGCTTCGTTTTAAAAAATCGCTTGACGTCATTCGTTTGACAACCAATGAGAAGGAGCCTTCGGTCAATTTTCATTTTTAGATTCTGATATCTGTAAAGTCGTAAGGCGTATACGCCAAGGCTTAAGAACCATGCCTCCAAAATTAAAAATGCTAAATTCCTAGTGACAATTAAAAGCCGAGCGTTTCTGGGTGTATCGTCTTTTAGCGATTCCATAATATTTCAACAAATATATATATATATATATATATATATATATATATATATATATATATATATATATATATATATATATATATATATATATATATATATATATATATATATATATATATTGCATTAAAAGCAATTTTTTAACTTTAATAACAAGGCGCCTTCGCTTGCCTATTACCACAATCTTGATAGAAATCGGGCAAACCGCACTGGGCCTATAGAGTAATAGAGCAATCGCTTCTTTGAAAACCTTTCAGCGAGAAACAAGGCGCGATTTCTTGCGATAGCGACAAACCAATAAATCGCTCCAGCTTCGAAAAATCGCTCGCGCGCATTTTTTTGGCTGAAACCCGCTGCTTTGAAAACGAGGCTTTATTTCCTATCCGGGAACTTGGCGTTGATGAAAGCGATACTAAAGGATTTTATTTCCTAGAATTTATTAACATATGAAAAATAATAAATATAAATAAATTTTTCAAATAAAGTTTATTCATTTTTAAAATTTTAATATTAATTTAACAATAATTCGGAAAATAAATACAATCTTAAATTAATTTTAAGAACATTATTTAATCGCGTCGTTCACCATGGACCCTCGATTTTATCTTGTCCATGTTCCGTTAACTTTTGCAGAGATTTATCCACTTATCGCAAAGTTGTTGAATGGATCTTTGAATCCCGTATTCTCGGGCTATTTTCGACCAGCAGCGACCGTAATTTTGTACACCAATGAACAGTAGGTCTTCTTCGTCCTCTGTCCAAGGTGTCTTGCTTTGTTTAGCTAATAGTAATTTAACAATAATTGGGAAAACAGTGGCAAACATAAAATACAATACAAAATTAATTTTATGAACATTATTTATTTACTTTGTTCGGCATGGACCCTCGATTTAAGCTTGTCCATGTTCCGTTCACTTTTGCAGAGATTTCTCCACTTATCGTAGAGCTGTTGAGCGGTTCTTTAAATCCGGTATTCTCGGGCTATTTTCGACCAGCAGTGACCGTAATTTTGTACACCAAGAAACAGCAGGTCTTCTTCGTCCTCTGTCCAAGGCGTCCTGCTTTGTTTGGTCTTAGGCTTCGGCTTCGATGTACCGGGTTGGCCGCCTTTTCTTGAAGCGTCATCGCTGTCGCTATCCGAACAACTATCTAACTGTAATTCTTCTCGAGAATTGGGAGCCAAATTCTCATCCTGTACGACGGTTGTACGTTGTTGTCGTCTTTCTGGCTCTTCGGCGACAGAGGGAGCGTTTTGAAGGGGAGCAGGTGGGGGAATATCGGGCATTTTCTTTTTCAGCAAGTCATTGTCAAACCAACGCGCCAAATTTACTGGTGAATGTCTATTAGCCCCTTGTTGCGCCGCCGGTGGCATTAGTTGTTGGTTCTTCACGTTGGGCCCTCCACAGAAATTACCATCTTAATTATACATTGGGTCCCCACGTTAATAACAAATTTTCTTGTTCCCCCGATATCGTAATAACAGCGTAATGATGACTAAGCAAGCATTAACGCCGCGTTTCTTTAACTAAGCCTTTGCATAAATGAAAATGATGATTTGTCCCTCCCTAAAGTACCTTCTATTCACTGCGTTACTTCTAATTAACCTAAGCCTAATGTACGCGGTACAACGATTGTTAACAATACATCGTCTCAAAATCAAAATTGAAAGAGATGGCATATTTCGTAAGCCTTTGCGCGTCTAAAACCTGCCGCGTAAAAAGCCCTAAAAAATGATTCTGTACTCACCAGGCCTTCCAGACATGTGGGCACTTAAACTCAACAGTTGTTCTTCTTGAGATGTTGGCTTTGAAATTCCTAAAACAAAATCCAAGATCGCTATACATTCAATAAGAATCGTAACGGTTGAGTGAAATTAGTACCAGAATAAAGCGAGGCAGCTAAAAACTCTTCAGCAGCTAAAGAGTCCTTGGTAATTTCTACAAGAACCCTATCACCGTGCCCCAAATTAAGTGGTTGACGGATTTCTTTAGGCGGGACACCCGCTTTTAAGTTCTGTCTAGAAGCGGGAATATCAAACTCTTTCTCAATCCAATCTTGAAGTTCCAAATAAGTCGGTGGCACCGTGCTAGATAAAATTAAAGAGCCTTGTCGTCCGTCAGAAGTTACGACTCTGACAATTTTTCGCTGAGGTGTGGAGGCTAAAGCGGCAGAATTTGGACTTTGCTGTTATTAAAACAAATAAATAAATGAGCTAAATTAGTTAGTTAATTAATAAACAAAGAAACAAACAAATAGAAAAATATTATTTTGTTATTGGAAAAGGTTCAGATGGGGTTCGGTTTTTAACCATGGAGGGTTCAATCGACACAAATGGTGCTATAAAAAACCTAAAATGGTAAAATCTAAAACAATGGTTCACTGGTGTACCTTAAAGGGTTCATCCGCATGAAAGGCTCCTATATAAACCTTTTAAGGTTCAAATTATCACGATGCAAGGTTCAGAGATAAACCTTACGAAGTTCATTTGAATAAAAGGTTCAATTCTAAATCTTGAAAGGTTGAATGACAAACCTCACATGGGTCATATGAAAAAAGATTCAATACTAAACCATGGAAGGTTCAAGTATAAACCATGGAAGGTTCAGGTATAAACCTTGCATGGTTCATTTAAATATAAGGTTCAATTCTAAACCATCGAAGGTGTAGTAAGAAACCATACAAAGTTAATCTAAATAAAAGGTTCAATGCTAAACCATGGAAGGTTCAGGTATAAACCTAGCAAGGTTCATTTAAATATAAGGTTCAAATCTAAACCATCGAAGGTGGAGTAAGAAACCATGCAAACTTAATTTAAATAAAAGGTTCAATGCTAAATCAGGGAAGGTTCAGTGAGAAACCTCACAAGGTTCAATGCCATAACACTAAATGTTAATTTTTATTAAGGTTCAAATTAAAAAATATTGAAGGTGCTTTATCACAACTTTAAACGTTTAATGATAAACCATTTCGGGCGCCTCAGGTTGCGGCTCGTAATATTTTTGTGAAGGAGATTTTTTAGCACGTTTAAAGGGGAATAATAATACATATCTCAAATTTAACGTAACGAGTTTTGAATTTGAGGGGCTTACAAATTTGAAATATATTTTTAAAATGTATGCCCTTATAACCACTAAATAATGTGTACATTTGAGGTCGCATTATGTCACCGTTTTTAAGTGCATATAGCGGTGTTTTTTAATAGTAAGTAAATGTACGATACTACTGTTCTTTAAATTTTACTAAGCGGTATATTTAGCGCTGTCAAGCTGAAAGTAGCCTATTTCTAAGTATTTTGTTTCAGAACCTTTAAGCTCAAAATGCACAAGAAATTCAATGGACGAAACCATTTTGGGTTGAAAAGGTAGGTTTTTGGTTTTGAGGAGTCGGAAACTTGCTTGTTTATAAGATTTTGCAACATTATTAGCACGAATCATTTTCTATAGAGTATTTCGGCTCACTGCCTTTATTAGAGCTTGTGGGAAGTTAACATGGAGTGATACTACTCTATTGACAGTTTTGGTTTTCTAGTTTGGTCACAAGACTACAGTTTTTGATGCATTTCCTTTCTCTCGGTTTATTCTCTCTTGCACCCTGCTACTTGATTGAAAGGCGTGATAAGAATGTCGTTCGCGAAACTAGCATTTGCAGAAAGGATGGTACAGTCGACGCAATTAAAAACTTTCTCTCCCGCGACGTCTTGTTTTAACAATAAGCCGCAAATTATTGATCTGATACAATTGATAAAAAACTTATCTTATATTATTATTTGAATATATTTTTTACAAAGTGTTTTTTTTAAAGTCGCCACTTCCCATTTCCAAATGCTAAATAAGGGGTTTTGAATCATTAGGGATGATTTTAAAGAGAAAGTGAACAGTTGAACATAGCTCGTCCAAATAACAGAATGACATTCCAGTAAAGGGGCAGTGATGTTAACTGTAATGTTCTGAATACACGGCCACCACGGAATCAATGCATTGAGCCATATTCATATACCCTTTAATATTACACAAATGTATAAGTCAACAATTGTAGAATGATACTTCAAATCTGCCTTTGGTGAAGATGTGGCCACCGGTGCGACATTCTGTTCCACTATGGTTCGCAAAGGCCAGAGGGTGGAAAGAGATTTCCATCTAGATTAGTAGCGATTCTTCAATTCTTGATGTCAGTTTCAACATAAGTCTGCATGAACGTTTGGTTGAAAACCGCGCATTTCGGAGAGAACCATCTAGAAATTCAATGCCCAAGCAATTCCCTCAATATGTCGCCCATTGAAAACCGCTTGTCGGAAATAAATGTTTACACATTCAAAGCAGAAAGGGTCACAAAATAGTGCCTACATTTGAGAAAGTGGTTGTGTTCATTGTATTCAACTAATTGGGGTTCGCAATAAACAAGATGACGAACCTTTCAACACTCTAAGAAATGAAAGTGTTAAAAACGTGTTAAAACGGTGTAAACACCGTAAAAACACCCGAAAGAGAGTTTTATTACCTTGATTTTTAGGGGCCAATTAAAAGTGTAAATACGGTGTAAAATAACACTATTAAAACACCGTTTGAAATTAAACATGAACAAGTTGGGAAACCAAAATAAACCTCTACGAGCCGAGACGAATTTACTTTCCAAACACAGGTCCGCAAGCCAATGAGACAAACCAGAAATACATAGTTCTAATCGGCGAGATATTGCCATGATCATTTAGTTTAAAGCGTTTTTATAATTTCCTGCGTATCCACAATAATTCTAATGAGGACCTATTATCTATCACTTAAATGTGTATTTAACTTTCGGCTCAATCTGAACCGTTAAGACCTCCTATAAGAGGACATGAAACAAGGACAATTATGGTTAAGATCTAGATTATCTTATCTCATAGACCCAGTCGTTTCAATACGTATGGAGAGATGAAGTATTAACATCCTTATTATTTAATGAAGCTAAAAGTTACGTTTACACTATATATAAATGTAGTAAAGATGAATTAAAAAGTAAACACCAAATTTTAAATGTTAATATCAAAAGATGTTCTTGGAATATTGAGATGAAACAGAGCTTTATAGCTACACAACTACTAAAAGAATCGAAATGCCGAAAAATATTTAAGTATTTCCATTTAATATTCTGCAAAAAGAAAATGTTATCGTTTTGTAAGAGATCTTTTCACCCTACTCGCTTTATATTAACTTTGATATGCGTGTACTGTTTCGATTCAGATGCAACCTTCATTACTCGTTCTATATTAACTCTCACTTGTGTCAGTACATAGAAATAAGTTTATCTTAAATAATTAATTAAATATAAATGATATTAATTATTTTAATCGCCAGTAAATAACTTTAAAAATAGTTAAATCGTTTAAAATAAAGTTGTTCCTATTTTCTTTCGAAACTTTGCTAATATTGACGTTTAAAGTGAAGGGTGCCCCTCCTGCCCGCTTTCTTCAAATTTTGGGGTATATATACGATTCGTTTCCATTATAATAATAGATAAAAACGCATTCGCGTGAACCGATGGTGGAAGCCCTGCCATTGGGAGGCTAGACGTTTCTCGTAACCCTAGCCGATCGCCGCGTATATCTTGAAACCAATAATAGATAAAAACGCATTCGCGTGAACCGATGGTGGAAGCCCTGCCATTGGGAGGCTAGACGTTTCTCGTAACCCTAGCCGATCGCCGCGTATGTCTTGAAACCAAACGATGACGAAGGAAAAGAAGCCAGAATGGACTGACTGGCGTCCATGTGGAATGGACAAAGACCTGAAGATGTTGGTGCATAGAAGCTGGTGTCAATGTGGAATTGACGAAGAACAGAAGATGGTGGTGCATAGAAGCTGGTGTCAAGGTGAAATTGACGAAGATCAGAAGATGTTTGTGCTAGGAAGCTAGCAAGTACAGACTAGTGTTCATGTGGAGTGGACGAAAACCAAAGCTGGTGGTGTTGGAACTCAAGTAGAATAGCCAGAGGAGACAAACCCAAATTTCCGTGAACTGTCAATGCAGTCCGGAAATTGGGAACACGTTTGCTCCGATACGCAAACTGCGAACGCAGTCACGTGGGGTCTGACAGACAGACACACAGACAGACACACAGACACGGCCGGTGTAATACCTCTCCGTGACATACGTCACTCGGAGAGGTAAAAAGCGCAATTGCGAAAACCTTTGGTGGCGATCCCACCTTAGGGAGGCTAGACGTTTCTCGTAACCCTAGCTGATCAGTGCGTATATCCTAAAACCAAACGATGATAATGGAGTAGAAGCCAATGATACAGATTGGTGTCTATGTGGAATAGACGGAAGACCAGTGGATGGTGGTGTTAGAAGCCAGTGTAAGTGCAGACTGGTGTCAATGTGGGTTTGACAAAGAACAGAAGCTGGTGGTGATTAGAAGCCAGTAAGAACAGACTGGTGTCCGTGTGGGATGGACGAAGACCAAAAGATGGTTGTGATTAGAAGCCAGTAAGAACAGACTGGTGTCCGTGTTGGATGGACAAAGACCAGAAGATGGTGGTGTGAGAACTCAAGTAGAGGAGCCATTTCCGTGACTGTGAAAGCAGTTCCGAAATGGCGAACACGTTTGCTCCGATTCGCAAACTGCGAACGCGGTCACGTGGGTGTAACAACGGACAGACACACACACACCCCGACACGGCCGTTACAGAACCTCTCCTGGACTACGTCACACGGAGAGGTAAAAAAGCCAGAGAGCCTATCTAATTATTTTATTTGAAAGCTATTTTAGTTTCAGTTTAGTATACAACCCCATAATTAAATTTAATTTCAGGCGAGAGTAGAATCTCATACCTTACAAATAAAACTTCCTAAATTTTCGGATTACATAGAGAAGAGACTTCAAGATAAAAAACCAATGGCAATTTTCTCGAAAATTGTTAATGAACTTGCGTACGGATTACTTGCAAAACACGAGATGAATATTAGAAAAGAGTATGACTTGGTTGGACACCTCATGTTCAAAAAATATCCTTGTATTCAAGTGGACATCGAAAGAAAAGTGCCATGGGTAAGATACACTCGAAACTGAGTTGAAAGGGCGTATAAGTACATTGATTTTGGACTGAAATATTAGTTATGTCTAACCACAGCAATTTCCATTTCTGGTTCCTTAGAAATTGTAGACAGACAAGCTGTCCGCTAGAATTCGGCACATAAGGTGGATGGAAAAATCGAAACTGAAGGATTGTGAGAGTTTTGGTGCTAATAAAAAGAAAATTAAATTGGCGAAAACTTTAGACGAAGCTTGTTCAGTAGAAATTGAGATGCCGGAAATATCGTACGATAGTGCATTATTGGAACTTACAGCGTTGTTTGAAGCACCTGAGTTAGATATTCCAAAGGTACTAAAATTAAATCGATCAACGTATACAAAGAGAAGAAAATGGATGCTCCAGAATAAAGTGGATCATAATTCGATATTGGATAAATTTCCTCAATTTAGTGATGTTCGTTTTGTGAGTAAAATTTCATTAGTGGTAGGAAAATATTTTTTTCTTTAAATAATTATATTCTTCCTTTTAGCTGGAAGCGGAACTCAACCTTATTCTGAAGGTAGAGGATTCCAAGAAGATATTTCTTGAAAATTTCAAAAAACTGAACGAAATTTTGAAAAATCATTGTGATGATCTGTAGGATGAAGACAATAGTCAATTGAATAAAGATCTGGAACTTGTGATGTTTTTAGGGCGTAGCCTTACTACAACTGGTCGAGTGAAAGGTTTCCAAAAAATTTGTGGACGCAAGAAATCGAAAAAAAAAATAAACCCTTTTCAATTGTAAATGTCACTCAAGTATGTTATGTAGTTTTTTCCTAATGATATATTTTAAATAGATTCCAATAAATGATTATACTTCCAGGACGAGTTTCCAGTTTCAAACTTAATCGACGCACCGCAATTGGTCATCGTTCAAAAATATGGCGAAAAGCAAATATTTAACCTGTTCCAAGAACAGAAGTTGAAATGTACGTTTCCATTAGTTTTGGGAGAGGCTATTTTCTCTCTGTTGGCGTATTACTACGTGTTCGATCTTTCTTATCCAGGAGTCCTAAGTCAAGTTCTTGGCTTTTACCAAGAATACATATTAAATGACTACACCCCAAAGTCAGCATTAAAAAGGTCATACAAATATTTGAATTTTGTGGAATAGTACTCTCTTAGTGACCTGCGTAAATAATGTTATCACTGATTGTCAATTTGCACAATCGAGTTTTTCGTGAATAAAAATTAAAATCAATAGTTTGATGAAGAATAAAAATAAATAGAAGAAGAATAAAAATAAATTGAAGAAGAATAAAAAAAATTGATGAAGTATAAAAAAAATTTATGGAGCATAAAAAAATTTGATGGAGAATAAAAAAAATTTGATGGAGAATAAAAAAAAATTTGATGGAGAATAAAAAAAATTTGATGGAGAATAAAAAAAATATGATGGAGAATAAAAAAATATGATGGAGAATAAAAAAATTTGATGAAGAATAAAACTTTTTTTGAAGAATAGAAACAATATTTAACTTAAATGGCTTTTCATTAACTTAGACCAACATAAAGTAAACCTAAACCACTTATAAGCAAATCACGTTTAAAACATTTTCGTCTACAAATCTAAACACGTTGGATAACTATTCACCTACCTACCTATACACGTTAAATATCTATTCACTAGTTACCTAAACACGTTAGGAACCTATACGTGAGTAAAACTAAATATATTTAAAAACTATACACCAAGAGAAATAAATGTTGCAAACCTAAACATGATACATCTAAACATGTGTAGTGGCTAAACACTACGGGCCATAAGCATATTCATAAACTCTACATTTAACCGTAAACACGTTTAGGAATTTCACTTGTTTAAAATCGCGTTGCATTTTGATGTTTAGGAAAACGTTTAGATACGAAATATTGTTTTTTCTGTGTATATACTTATGTATTATAGATTAAGTTATATATAAGCAGCCGGTACAAATAATGATATAAAAATTTCTTGGAATGTTAAAATGAAACAGAGTTTTATAACTACTAAAGGCATCGAAATTACGAAAATTATTTTTATATATATTTATTTTATATCATGAAAAATAACAAGGTTTTGTAGGATGTATTTCCATATGCTTCAGTAGCATTTGCGCCGAATCCCTATTAACTGAACCCAATCCCATTCGAGCGAAAAACCCTCACTTTTGCGGAATTACGATTCTGTCCAATGAGACAATCCCATTGCACCAAAAAACCCGCACTTTTTTCCTAATGGACTGTAAATAAATTAAATTAAAACAATTTAAGGCCTACATAAAATGAACACTAGATCCAAACATTTTCTGAATTATAAGAACAAAATAATAATATATCAGCAAAATATGACATAATAAAACCAATTGCTAATATTTATTATTTTTTTATGCTAAATTCATCATGAAATTTTATTAAGCCAGCCCTTTTTACTGTACTTAAAGTGTGTAACCTCATAACAAACCAAACCTAACCTTGCCTAGCCAGTCGTAAAATAGTGGCGTTTCCAAGGCAGTAAAAATTTATTTAAAACACTTTCATTGAAAAACGACATTAATAGAAATTAAACTACGTAGCATTTTTGGGTTGGCTTAATTTGACAAATAGGGTCGTTTGAATTGTTAATACCAAACCCGCGGTTGGGCTAAATTCATTAAAACATTGGCGGGATTCGGTCTAATAGAATTCAGCGCAATGGGAATATACCTTTAAGCATCACCAGGCGAACTCCTATCGCGGTGCACTAGTATAACAACGGACGCTGTATGAGAAACAAGATTATCTTAATAAATTAATTAATATTATATATTTTCTTTGATATTATATATACGCCATTCGCAGAGGATAAAGGGCTCTGTCTAGTACATGAAAGAATAAAACTATGGTATAACTGCACTGCAAAGGTGCTAAGATTTACTCCCATTTAACCCAAACCGTTTCTCCCAATTCCCATATCTCCCAATCCCATTTGACCCAACACTATGTCTTTTCTCCCAATTTCTTTTGTCCCAATTCAGCATAAAACATATGTTAAAAGTCAGATTAATTAGGCCAGATAAGTCGATCTCTTTGAGCGTTAAAGGATTGGCTGGATGAACCAGATGTCGACTTCTGTAAAAGGATGACTTCGCTGAATAATGGGAAGGCAATGCTTCCCTGCTTCCCGTATATGATCTTCACGATCTGTTCCTTCTGCCACCGTGATAATTTGTGCACGAACTTTCTCGTGGATCTAGCAGAAAAATATAATACATTTAGAATAACACTTATTATTATTTAACCTAACCCAACCTAACCTAACAGTAACGTTTTGGAAAAGGCATATTATTGGAGAAGTCAATGAAGCTAAACGTCAATATTTTGGAAAACGCGTAACATTGTTAAATGATTTATAAAATATTACTAACCTAACCTAATCTAACCTATCCTAATCTAACCTAATCTAATCTAACCTAACCTAACCTAACCTAACCTAGAGGTTTGTATCCAATCGTCTTCCATTTCAATAAACGAATGAACCTCTAACTCAACCAAAGCTTATATATATAAGGTAATATTAAAAAAGTCGAAAAAATACTCTAATAATTTGCCTAATCGCATTAAAAATAATCAAAGTCGTTTTGAAAGCAGCCCTTTGCAGCATAAAATATTAGACGAAACCATTCGATTGGGAGAAATGAGAATTGAATAGTTTGGGATAAAAATTCCGATTGGGAAATATAAGATTGGGAGAACTGGGAATCGGAAAGTTTGGGATAAAAATGTATTTCGGGAAACACAGAATTGGGAGAAATGGGACCATACCGTGCTATGTACTAAAATACGACTAATTACGTAACGTATTCAATAGCCTTTCCCCACCCCATGTAAAATTTAGAAACACCTACTTAAGACCCTCTCCCCGGGATTCGCGTTACGTAATTTGTGAACAGACCCTCTAAATGCTTAGAATTCTCCTTTAAGGCTTCGCAAGCAACCATTACTTTGAAGAATCCTGCTCTAATATAACCAAATTCTCTATATCGCCAGCCAACATTTTACGCTTTTTGAACATATTATTGACCAATAAATGGTTCTGATTTTATTCCCAAAAATTTATCAATAATGATGAAATCCAACCTGATAAATTACAACGTTGAGAGTATCGTTGCTCATATTTCACAGAATTGAAATCGTAGTGCGTAGTAAGGCAAGTGTTGAATGAATTGTTTAATTTTATTTGCAAAATACGAAAAATCGATATAGCTCGTTTTTCACCTTATTGAGTTCCAATGTCTACAAAACGTTTCGGCAGCTGGACTGTTGTCAATTAACCTTTAAGAAACAGACGACTTAGTGTATATTTTCAACTTTATTTATGTATTTGTTATTTTCCAAAGTCTCTCAAAGATCATTCACAAAAGCATTTTAAAATTCATAAAAGGTATAAAATAATATATTTCAGAAATGGCTGTTCCTTGAATCAGCATTTCCCAGTAAAGCACCTCACAAAATAGCAACCGCGATTGCAAAAAAGCGGTGTTGTTCAGAACTGTTATTTTAGAAATAGCGACTGGAGTTTTGGGAAATAACACTTTAACTTGAGTCTAGTTCAATTCTTAACCCTAAAGTTTACCTTACCTTACAACTTTATTATCATACGCTAACCTAACCTAACCTGACCTAATATTATTGGAGTTCAAGCAAAAAACTCTAAAATAATTTTATACTATTGGTGTTCAAATAACAAGAGCTAAGCTGGGGGTTCAAACAACAAAAAATAAGGAGACCTAATACTTCTGGGGTTCAAATAACCAAACCTAACCTAATATGATTATTACTCCTGGGGCTCTAAGTAAAAACCCTAACCGGACCTCATACTATGGGGTTCAAATAACAAAACCTAACCTGTCGTAATACTTTTACAAGTTAGGTATAAAAATAGAAATTTTCCTAACTTAACCTCACCTGACCTAGTACTATTTGAGTTAAAATAACACAGCCTACACCATCATAAACGACTACCGTTTTATACAACGCGTTTGTACAAGTTTCTCTATATTTTCATTTCGCTGCCATTTTTTCCTGTTAGAACTAGAGTAACAAAATAGGACTCCCTAGATAGTATGACTTCACAAAATTATTCTAAAATTAAAAAGGACACGATTTCGTTTACCATAACGGAAATAGAAAATACCCCCGGTAATGACGTCACAAAATATAACCTCAAATAGGTCGACAATGCTCTCATTACACGCATCATGTTACAAGAATCGAAAACCATTTTCAAATTGTAAATCGTTTCAGAAAATCAAAAGTTATGAAAAATCTATGACGTTCAAAACATTGGCAAATAAGCCGAACGATTATTTTATTTTATCTATATTAACTTAGCTCCGTAGTAAACATTACGAACAGAAAAACATTATGTTCACACCTGAGAAACTTTAGTTTCACGCTGAAATATGAGAAATGAGAACTTTCGAATTATATTCAGATTTGGGGTGTTGTGTATGTTGATTGCCAGTTGCACGAAGATTGTGAAAGGCCGATTCGGCACGATAATAATTTAAACGTCTAAATATTTAGATAGAGATTTGGATTTGTTTATGGCTAGCATTCAGAGAATAAATTTATTGTAATTGGCTTCTTTCAATTACAACATCAGTGGGTGGATATTTGGGGATAATATGACGGCAATTTTAGGGAAGATGGCGTTTTGCTTGAGATTTGATTACAAGTTGAACGAGCCACGGTTTTGAATGATGGGTAGAATTTCAGATTCAAAGTATGCTATGGTTTGAACATCTTGTTTTTCTGATCTTTATGTTTTACTACGGAGCTAAGTTGATATGGATAAAAAGAGATTAATAGTTAGGCTTATTTCCCAATGTTTTGAATGTCATATTTGTGTCATACATTTTGATTTTCTGAACCGATTGACAGTTTCAAGAGCGTTTTGGATTATACGTGACATGACGCGTGTAATGATAGCTTTGTCGACCTATTTGAGGTGTTATTTCGGGACGTCATTTTGGCGGTCTTTACTATTTCCGGTAGAGCTAACGCCCTATCAGCGTCACTGTGTCCGAGGACGACCATTTCCACTAAATTTTCGAGAATCATAGTCAAATTCCGCACAATTTTTTCGGTCCATTTGCGCACAGTTTTTACTTCAAAATTTTAGTTTACAATTTTTTTACCATAACCCATTTCCGCAAAGATTAAGGGTTCGGTTTGGTTTAGTTTTGGTTCCGTTAGGGTTAGGTTAGAAGCTTGCTATTTAACTTGTGATTTCACCATTGCATTATCACTATCGATATAGAAAAATGCATCGATAGACTTAAGCATTAAAACAATTATCTTTATGTTAAAAAAAATAAAAGTAAAATATTAATTTTTTAATTCCGATTGTAGAAGCTGCGTTATAAATATATGTTTCTTTTAACAACATCGAAAATTTTGTTATCAACAAGAAAATAAAAATGTTTTTTGCAAATTGTGCGGAAAGGTGATATAGGTTTTTAAGGTGCGGAACATAAAACTGTGCGGAAACTTTGTTAAGTCAACCTGTATAGGAAGTCCTATTTTGTTACTCTAGCTCAAATAGAAACAAAGTGTCAGCCAAATAAAAATGTTCAGGAAATGTTTTCCGGGACTGTACTGCTCCTTGGGTAATTGCTGTAACAGTAAACCGCGTTTACAAGAACCCCTGTATAGGGAACTGCCGTAACGGGTAAACTGCTTTTTCGGGAAACTATTAAACGCTTTTATGAGGAACGCTACTATGGGATCCGCGTACATGATTCCTTCTCTAAATATATCTTGTTGATCTTTAAAATTTTAAGCCAACACGAATTTTTGGTTTCACACTTACCAGAAAACAGCGTCTTAGTTCTTCAAAAAAATGTATTTTTAGCAAGGAAACGATAGACACGACCTTGAAAACTTCCAATACTATTTGAATGACTTTTTTAGTGACTAGTCCGTTATTTACACGAAATCCAACACTTTTCTATTGAAAATGAGTGATGTTTCAAACAAAAAATTTCTAAATCTTTGAAGAAATTACAAGGTCGAGAATTGGAGACAAATCCAGAATTAAAAAATAATATTCTGTAAATATATTTCGAGATCTATGATAAAATTCGAAGTCGATGAGAAAGCCACGAGACATTTATTTATCTACGGATTTTTGATTAAGTCGCGAAATGGAAAAATCTCTCCGAAATGTCGGACCGATTGAGTTGGTTGCCAAGAGTAAATGTTTTAAAGAAGGCTTTGATCTGTTTTCCAACGTTTGCTCCAAGGTTATTTTGCAAAATTCATGCCGTGCCAAAAAAATAATATTATTCAGCTATAAGAATATAAGAGACATGAAGGTGAAGTTGATTAAAGGAAAAGTATACCCATAAATTTATTTTTACCAGAAAAGGTCAACAGTCCTTTGGTAAAGTTAATGTTATGACTGAAATTAAATTCTTAATAATATTTTTAATTTTCTTAAAAATATTTTTCACGTGGACATCACCACCTTCATCTGCCTCTAAACTTCACTGCCAAGATATATTCTTATACATCAATGATAATTTACAGAATTTAATTAAATAAAATCAAAGTTAATTATTTGAAAATGCATTCCAAAAGAATGTAAATTGTTACATCTAGTGGGGAATATGGTTTTATACCCGATAAGAACGCTAGCCTATGTTGGCCTTGGCTATCAATGTTTAGGAAAAAAGGCCCTCAATGGAAAAAGTTCTACCGATTTAATATAAAAACTTTGAAAAAGGTTTTAATTTAAACTTGAAAGCTTGGTTTTGGGTTAACAGAAGGGATTATAGCATAAAAATTTGGGGATCCACTCCTTTAAAAATACATTTATAAGGCCCAGACTTAAAATTAGAGAGGGTGAAAACATTCGCCGCTGTCCAGTCTCTTACCAGATTTTAACGAAAATTTTCTAAAATTGGTAATTATCGCAATTAGTTTATAATAAGTTGTCATAACTATAATGTATGTATACTATCAAAAAATAATGTCTTTTGGTTAAAGAATTTATTTCAAAGGTTTCTCCCTTTTCACGTAAAAACATAACGAACTGTTATATCCATTCTGACAAAAGGAATATAATTGTCCTATAAACTTCTTATTTGACCAATCTGCACGGTTGATATCATGGAAACTGGGATAAAATGGTTAAATTGAATTCCTCAAGATTGGATCGGCGAACCCCAAGAAATTAAGACTCATAAGAACGTCGTATTCCGGACCAGTAACATTTTTGTTTCACTATTAAACCCTAAAAAGCTAAGTTTTATGGAATTTGAAGGGTAGTTAGTTAAAAACCACTTTCTTGAAGATATTTCATAGAGGTGGGCTTAAAAATATTTATTGTTTAGTGTCTCTATAGGCAAGTAAATCTTCCCAGCTAAACTTTTCGGTTTCTTTCAACATCCGGACAACATTGGCTCTAAAAGCATAGCGCGGCTCTTGTGGATCCCCTACAAGTTGACTTTCCTTACGAACTCCAGTTTTGGCTTGGCGAAGCTAGAGGCAATTGTGGGCGGGATTTATACGTGCATGTACAAATCCCGCCCACTAGCCTTTGCGAAGCCAAACCCGGAGTTCAGGAGGAAAGTCCCCTATGCTATTAAGTATTGGATGTTTAATTTTTAAATCTGACAAAAAATTACTTAATCCTGTTTATGATCAGTGAAATATTGTCTGAAACAAGCTCAGAGCAACGAATTCCTCACTGTACATTTTGTTCAAATGTATTCTTATTGTCTTAGTTTTAAATGAACTTATCTCTCCGCCTTTTATTAGTTTATATTTCTCTATATTAATATCTTTTACTTTCATGTAATTACTTTTGTATAGCCCAGTATAATGACGCATGGGTGAACGGAAAATACTTGGATGTGGATCGATTATCTTTTCCAAGCTTTATTTTAATAAAGCTGTCATTAGGTTAAATTTAGCCGACATTGATCGTTATTTTTACTTGTACCGGTCACGTATGTCACGAAGAGGATCTGTCACGGTCGTTTATGTGTTTGTGTCTGTTGTTAGGGCTCTGGGTTTTCTGATCGATTTTTTGGAAAAGTACGATTAACTACAAATAATCAAAAGCTATTCAGTAGTTTTTTCGTTTAAACAAAACAGCAATTTTAGATGATATGTTTTAGATTCAATGATCTTAGTAAGACTTTAAGGTATCTTGCCATTGCGAAGAATTCCATTAAACCGAATCCCGCCAATGTTTTTAATGAATTTATCCCAACGGCGGGTTTGGTATTTACAATTCAAACGACTCTATATTCAGTCGTTAAACGAAGCAGACTATCCGAGACGACTAGGATTTTGTCAATGGTTTATGGCCCGGGTGATCCGCTGTCTTTTTTGGTGAGCACTGCTGAACACAGCCCACATCAGTGAAAGGTCTGATCGTAGTCGGATTATAGCTTCGTGTTTTGACGCTTTTTATGGTGCTCATTTACTTTCAGCGCGTGCAGCCACAAATAAGCTTTGGTGTTATGTAACGTTATGTTGACAAACTAAGAAAATCGTTGAGATAAAACGAGAGGGTAGTGTTTACGCGGCAACCCTGTTGTTAAAATGGCTTTGAACATAGAGGGTATGCAGTTGAGGAGTAGAAAATTGGGCCTTTACAAACACGTCGTAAAGGTAATATCCCTCCAAAGTTATATTTCTTCATTTCCCGTTTTTCCCCATCGGCTGATTTTAATGTGTACAAGTATACATAGTTTACAGACTAGAAGGATTCATAGCATTTACACAAGGAGGCTTGGCTTTAGACTCACCTAGTGACTGAGTCAGGTCTCTCATATGTGAAGCCTGGCCTCCCTGTGCAAATGCTATGAATCCTCCTAGTCTGTAAACTATGTATATCCTTATTGGATGTAAAATGTCGTCTAATTACAGTATATTCGCCATGCTTTGTTTAATGCTATAATATTTCATAAATTTTAACTTGAGTATTTGTTCATAAAAAAAAGAAACCATTTCATATCTGGGTAAATAAGTTTGTAAGTACTCCTCCTCTTGACTCGGAGAGGTAATATTTTGGTTTTCCCAACTTGTTAATGCTTGTTGTGACCAATAAAAAAACCCTTGATTTAAAAAAATAGAAAGAAAATCTGGGAATATTTTACACAATCGCGGCGGGCGTTACTATAGTTCATTTCAACAACAGTTTCGTGAAACTACTTTTATTTCCGCAGCGTTTAAGATTGTATATTAATCCTCTGTAGCTTTCTACGTATTGTCAAGTACCATTGAACTAAAGTATAACAGCTCGCGAAAATGCTGCGCCACGCCAGTTTTTTATTACACAAACGCGTCACTTTTCTCTGTACATCAATTAATCCATTTAATTCGATCCTTCCTTGTTAAAAAAACCCTATTTATTATATAGTTTTTGAGTGGCTTGGTTTGTAACAAATTGCAATTGAAAAAACAGATTTTACGTTTCTGAGATAAGGTGTAAAAACTGGTTTTTTTAGAGATATTTTTTGCTCTATTTTACATTGGCATTTTCCATGGGGTATTTGTATTGGTTTTAGAATGAAAGTTTCCTCGAAAGTACCTTACATTGAGGCTAGATCTCCCGTAATATTTCTCCATGGTGGCAGTTGTTTCTAGGCAAAGAAAAAAACTAAATTTGTTTCAAGTTCTTACCATGCATCATAAAAAATCCCTGAAGGCTATAAATACGATTGTACTCTCGAATTTTTGCGTTACTCTATCTTCAACTGTGTTGGCGGGAAGTTAGTCTTGTACAGGCTGTACAGTCTGATTTTCTTATCAATTGTGTAACGTTTTTAGTTTATTTTGAATGATTCGGGCGTGTCAATTAGTTTGTGATTGAAAGTTTTATACTAGATGGTTAAAGTTTCCCCCTACTTCTTGGTTTTAAATTGCGCCGAGTCTTGAATAGAGTCTTCGTTACTTTTACCAAGGGCCAAGGTTTAGTCCGGTGTGTCTAGGTGTTTTAGGCTCTATGAGGTTGTGTTACTTAGTTTTTATTGTTTAAGTATTTAATAATAAGGACATAATGGCGAGCTCCAGCAGTATAAGCTCGGAAATGGGAACGAACTCTGATTTCGACTTGCTGTTTATCTCTGATGGAACGAATGAGACAAATTTTAACCTGGCCTTTGAAAGAAGCATTGAACTGGAACTAAAACCTTAATTTCACTCAGTTGAAGATGAAGGAGAAGTATGCCACACAAGTTTTAAGTGAAACTGTGGCCTTTGCTTTAGAAACTCTTTTTGGAGAGAGCAAATATTTAGAAACTGTTAAATTTATTCGAACATTTAATAAGGTCTTCGATTTATGTAAATTAAAAAATTGCAATGAAGCCTCGAGGAAACGAAAACCAAACAAGAGTCCGTATAAGTGCTTTAATGACGAGCGTTTAAAAGTAAGGAAATTATTTTAGATTTTTGTAACTTTGCAGTAACAGTAAATTTTAATTGTTTTTTATTGTGGCTAGAAGGAGATTTTATGAAGTACTTGATTGAATGGGTAGCAGATGTTGCGAGTCGACCTGGTGATTTTTCTATAGCAGACAGAGACAGGATGCTTTTAAGTCGGGAAACAATTCAAGGCTTAAGAATTACTGGTAACATATCTCCTTAAGAACAGATGATGCATTACAGAAACTGATAGTATATGTTCTTATTATAGCTCTTTCAACAGTACAGATTGTAAAGTTTCTCTTACAGAAATGTGCTCAGTTTGTACTGACCGAACACCTAAACCAGGACCCCCTAGAACAAAATTTTGGGAGGCAACGGTGTTCAGGTGGTCAAAATTGTAATCCCTCTGTCGCACTTTTTGAGGCCAATATGGATAGATTGAAATCTTTACAAGGCCTGGTTGTAGAAGTTGTAAATGGCATCACATCTATTCATTAATAGAATGTAAACTTTTGATTAGCACAATATCGAAAATCCATGTTTCATAAATACAATTTATTCTCTTTAATATCAACAACCTGTCAAACATTTCATAAATATTTAAAAAAAAAATAAATAAATAAGGCTCTCACAATTATCTATTTGCACATACAGGAGTCTTTGTTTTCTGGTGGTAAAAATTCCATAAAGATATCGAGATCTTCGTCGTCATTTAAAAAAAGATATTGAGAGTCCTTAATGTTAGACCCTTTTGAAATAGGAACATTGTTGTCTGGAATATGGATAGTGGGTGGCGTCATCACAGACTCACTTTCACAAATAATGTTTGGGGGTAAAAACTCTTTAAAAATATTTATATTGGGATCGCCGTTTAAAAAGCTATATTTTGAACATTCATCTACAGAAATCAATGTTTGAGATGAACAGGGTATATCAGGAATGTGTAGAGTAGGGATTTCCATTGACCCATCTTTGACTAAAGTGGTTTTTTAACATTTTTCCTAATCGTTACTTTCTTGGGTGAACGCTTCGCTTTCTTTGGAGAGCTCTTCACTTTCATTGGAGAGAATTTCACTTTCTTTGGAGAGCATGTGTTCGAAGATTCATCGCTCTTGTCTTTCAGGCCTTTTTCGCTTTGATAGCTTCTTTTCAGTTGTATTGATAAAGTTTTAACAAATCTTTGACCAAACATTTCCCCCTTGTGTTTAAAAATACATTTAGGACTTTTGACAACCACCTTTTATTGTCTGGCTTTGCGTAAAGTAGTTGCCACCTACGATTAACTTCAGTATTGACTAGGATTTGTTTTAGTGCAATGGTCTTGAGATTCTGCTTTCGTATTCTTGCAGCACCATTTACACAAATTTTATCTGATATTTGTTTCAGCACTTTGATTAAGTCAAAAAACGGGTCTGTAACAAAAACCAATCCTCCTCGTGACAGTTTTAAGGTCCAAGTTTCCGTGGAATCAGTAAGAACGTGATCCATTTCTTTTTTAAAAATAGCTTTCGTCAGTTCTTCTGGGCATTTATTATTGACTAACAAAATGGCTGAAAACCCCGCAACATACCTAGTGACTGCGTGGTTTGGCTGTATATCTTGCTCAATCGTAATTTGACCCAAGGGAGTGCGATGACTAGACGTTGATTCTAATGGTTGTAGCTGCATTGCTTCCTTCTTAGCCTTTGTGTTTTGCTTGGCTACAGCTGTACCCACTCCCACTTCAAGTTTGGCTATTAACATTTTGGCAAAGATTTGTAACACTCTTGTCACTAAGGTCCGTTGGCTCAGTTCTAACACATTTTCAAATTCAGGGCACAATAGTGCCAAAACTTGTTGCACTTCATTTGAATGCCTCTCAGCTATACAGATTCTGTGTGTTTCTGTCAAGAAACTTTCTTTCGTAGTATTTTGATGTTGGGCAAATTTAAATTTCTCAAATACTAACTCCAAGAGTTGATTTACCCACGTAGTTGGCCCATTTTGAATGACAACCAAAAAAGGTTTTATTTTCCCGCTGTTAAAGCAAAAGACAAATTCCTCCACCGAAATTATCTTCAAAGAAGCTTTGAAACATTGGTTTACAGCTCCTAAAAACGCATTAAACAAGGTAGATTTAAAATTTAACTTAAATGCTAAAGACATTATAAACGTCTACAGTTGCGGACGTCTCTAGTGGTGTCAGCAAAGAACTGTTCTGCGCCAAATTTTCAAATTTCGTCTCCCCTAGAGACCTTCCCGCAACATTCTAGTCCCACCCTAGAGGGAGGGGCCACTAAAAATCATACCGGAAATAGACCTGGCCAGTTTTGTTGATCATGTGATTTTTGAGCTACATAATATTCCTCAGTTTCCACTCCCTATTTTAAATTCTCTCTGCTTCTAAGGAGCTATTAATAAACGAGTATAATATGAACAAAAATGGTCTCAATTAAATGACGAAATGAACTTAGCTTGAAAAATTGGTACTTAAATTAAAGTAGAATATTCAGTTAAGCTTCGATATATATGATATAGGCTCACGATGATAGTCTTGCATAATAATTACATCCAAAATCCAATAGGCTCTAAGACTTTGCTTACTAAACCACAATAATATTTTTGAAGGGTAAAAAAGACTAAAATAATCACATCACATTATTTCTCGCAATGAATCCACGATCATTCTATCGGCTTTAGTCCTTTGCCACTAGCCGCTATTCAGTCGGTAATGAAAATAAAGGTTCCCCGCAAACAATACAAGATTCCCGTGATAGCGGTCGCGTTTTAGAGCGGAGATCTCTCCTTCCTTGATTCTCAGTAACCTCTCAAGCTGAAAATACGAGGGTCCCACCGTACATAATTTCGAGTCGCCGTGATAGCGAGGCGCATAGACGAACGTCTTTCAAGGGATAAGGCACTAGCGTATTTCCCCGGAATTACCTCTTTGGAGGTTTTAATGCCGTATATTCCGGCAATAGGCCTACAATCCGTTCTAATATTAAAAGAAGAATTGTAAAAAGTAATCTCGAGTGTATTTCCGCGTTATACCGCGTATTACCCTTCCTATCGTACACCATCACTTCATTACAGAGTGGCTTACCCTTCGCCAAATTTTCTGTATAGAATAATATTTTTGCAAACGCCATCTATGATGTCGTGTGCAAAAACAAAAAATAGAGCATCTATACTGGCTTCATTTGAGTCCAATATTGTTCGACATTTGTCTAAAGGGCCGTCCACACTGAGTTTCGCTTTGGCACGCACCAATTTGCGTTGCTTCTGACAAGCGCGCCGCAATTCAGTGCAATCCGAACAATTTGCTTCACTGTTCCGACTTAATGCCAAAAATTCCTTGTTAAACAATGCTTTAGACTACACAAAACCATGACAAAACGATACCGTGGTGGATGCTTTTGCCTTGCTCCAATTTCAATTTACGACAAATTTTCTTTGAGTTCTTTCTCTTATCTGGTGGTATGACTAAGAAATTGTGATTGGGAACTAATAATTTTAGTAAATTAAAACTACTCAATGTCTTCTTTTGTGTTACACACGAATAGTGGAGGGTAAAATCAAGGTAATGTTGCAAAAAATTGGATAACTGCCCCTCGAAATAGACTGTATAGATCTGCAAGACGGGGTCAGGAAGGGCGTAATCAGTGAACGGTTCACTTTATTGAAGTAATTCTGTGTGATGTTTCAATTACCACGACAGGGCTAAAATTATTAGGCATAATAGGAAAACTTATATTATATCAACTTCATTTAACACAAAATACAAAATACGAACAATTCCGTTCCATTTGTTCCTTCAACTTCGGTTTCAACTTTTTGTTCTTGGCTTTGTACTTCTCTACATTAGCTATTATGTTAAGCACTGTCTCATCCCGATCTCGGGAACTTTCACTTAAATTCTGCTCCTCGCTCCAAAGTTAATTACAATTTTGCTTATCGCTTTGAATTTCATTGGCATTTAACTCCACGCTAAGAATTTTTTTCCTCGCTTAGCAGCTTATCCGCATTTCCCTTGTAATTCCTTTCGTTATTGGACAACTGTTTAAGTAGACGTTCATATTGCTATAAAAGCAAGAAGAATATGTTATGAGAAACCTGAACTTCTACTGTGGCAAGCGATAAATTTTAGCTTAATATTTTTTTTATTGCACTGTAGTTTTCAGTTTCTTCCCCTAACGAGCTGTACTTTTTTTATACTCTGAAACCATTATTTCTTCCATTTCTTCATTTGTGCCTATTTTCCTACGGAAAAAAGAACAATCAAATAAATGTTTCTTAGAAAATAAGTCCAAAAAAACCCAGTCTTAGCACAAGTGGTCTTACCCAATAAAAATAAGTAAAAAATTAAAAAAACCTCTTTTTTTTATTATTGTTCTGAGAATTTATGGCGCAAAGTCCTAAACCTAACATTTAAAATAAAATCTTGCTCGCCTAAAGGATGCTTATTCTATCTATAGAACAGTGGAAGTAGCAGGCTTATAAAAATACCAAACGCTATGCAATGTACAATTCAAAATCAATTTTAAAAAAAATTATCAAAATTTATTCACCCAAAAACGTTGTAGCTGTTATGGTTGTAATTTGCAGGGGGCGGGTTGGTTGGTGCGGATTGTTTGCGATTTTTACCACTCCGAGTGACGATGACATCACGGAGAGGTATTGCACTGGACGTGTCTGTCTGTGTGTGACTATCACCGCGTTCGCAGTTGGAAAATCGGATCAAACATGTTCGCAATATTGGCTTCTACTCCATTATCATCGTTAGGTGTAAGATGTTCGCGGTGATCGGCAAGAGTTACGAGAAACGTCCAGCCTCCAAATGGCAGGGCTTCCACCAAAGGTTCACACAATTGCGGGTTTTCTTATCATTTATTGTTAATCTATCGCCATATATACCCTAAATTTCCAAAAGTTATTAAATATTCATATGCTAGAATTCAAATTTTAACAATAGCTATATTAAAAATGAGTTTAGCAAAAACGTTTCTTAAAACGACTTTACTAATATTAATGTAAATTACTGACGATAAAATAGGCGCGTCATCCTTTTGGAAAGTTTTAACTTCCAAAAATTTAACTTCGTATAAATCATTCAACATCGAGAGGAATAGAAGGTATGTGTTGTCTTAATTTCTTTAACTTCTCACGGTGAGGACGATGCCACGAGACAGGCCTATGCAGTATTAATTCGCGTCTTGTAACGGAACCCCCTATTTCACCGTCCAACATGATATTTAATTGTGGGTAACTGTTACAAATGGAGCAGTGCCCGTTCTTTTGAACCTTGGTTGTTTTTGCGTCCCGTCGCTTTTCTTTTCCGACGGGGTGGTCGGGCTCGATTCGCTTGTCTAATTATAGGTTAGTTCTAGTTTAGAAAAGATCGCCGCCATGCTCTGGATTCTTTCTCGGCCATGAGAGTTGTTTCGTGAATACACGTCAATAATTCGCTAAGCTAGTGAAAATATTTCATTTTTTGAATGGAGTTTTAACTAGGCCAGAAATTGCAGCTTAACCAATCATTTGGTGTTAGCTTGTGCTTGCCCACATTCACTCGGTCTGATTAGAGCGTGCTAATTGCAGTAATTATTTCCTCCTTCATTACGATAACTCTCTTGAGCACGTCGTGGGTGCTGTTGGTTGATTTTTTACGGGCTGTAAGGGTTTTTTCCCTTCATTTTCAAATGCATTTTAAAATTTGATTTGAAAGTTCAACCTTGTAAGAAAAATCGAGAGAATCTGAACTTACTCTGGAAATCATTTTTCTCACTGCGCGCTGTGTTAATACGCCTTTGGTGACGATTAAGTTCAACAGATGAAGAAAAATATTGGCATCGTCAATTTTTCCTATTCGCTTAGCGACAACCATGTTAATCCCTGAGTCACGAAGCACCAAGTGTAAAGACTCTTTTTTAAGCTCCCAGTCTTTTTGTATGTCTCGAGTCGAGATTCGATCGAGTACTCGAGTCAGAAACCTTCATACTTTTAACTTTTTCTTCAAAATCATAAGAATTTTTGAGGATACGTTTAGTATTTTTAATGAGGGGGAGATTAAAGGTACAAGATTTTTAGCAAGATAATATGTGGGTCCATCAATGCTGGACACAATTAAACGGAATGGGCAACCCATTTTTTGGACTTTAGGTAAACAGTAAACATGTGGTGGATTTAAATTACTTGATATGAACCTAAAATAGGTCCTCTTATCTAGTTCCTTATTTTTAATGCACTCAGTGATTTTAGCACGTACGAGTTTGTCGATTTTTAGGGAACAATCATTTTTAATCCCAATATAATCACCACTGTTTTCAACTATATTCAGGAATTTTTCGTCTAGAATTACTACTATACCTACCTTATCCGCGTTAATAATTTTAATATTAGGGTTTTTTTTTATATTTTTCAAAGCCTTAGTTAAAAAGCAATTAATCAGTAGCAGTTATCCAAACCATCTACTTGATTTTATTTTTAAAAACCATGTGCCGGCCATCGGACCGCCAACACCTACTTAGCCTGCCGCCGGACCACCAGTACCCATTTTGCCTGGCACCGCATCGCCAACATCTTCTTCGCCCGCCACCGCATCGCCAACACCCACTTCGCCTGCCACAGGACCGCCAACACCTTCTTTGCCTGCTACCAGACCGCCAGTACCCATTTTGTCTGCCACCGGATCGTTAGCACCCATTTCGCCTGCCACCGGATCTCCAGCCCATATTTTGCCTGGCACCGCATCGCCAACATCTTCTTCGCCCGCCACCGCATCGCCAACACCCATTTCGCCCGCCACCGCATCGCCAACACCCATTTCGCCTGCCACCGGATCGCCAGCACCCATTTCGCCTGCCACCGGATCGCCAGCACCCATTTCGCCTGCCACCGCTTCGCCAACATCTCCGCCTGCCACAGGATCTCCAGCACCCACTACGCCTGCCATCGAACCGCCACAACCTTCTTTACTTGCCACCGGACCGCCAGTACCAATTTTGTCTGCCACCATATCGCCAGCACCCATTTCGTCTGCCACCGCATCGCCAACACCCATTTTGCCTGGAATCGCATCGCCAGCACCCATTTCGCATGCCACCGGATCGCCAACATCTTCTTCGTCTGCCACCGCATCGCCAACACCCATTTTGCCTGCCACCGCATCGCCAACACCTTCTTCACCTGCCACCGGATCGACAGCTACCATTTTGCCTGCCACTGGATCGCCAGCACCCATTTTGCCTGCCACCGCATCGCCAAAACCTTCACCAGCCACCGGATCGACAGCCCCCATTTTGCCTGCCACCGGATCGCTAGCACCCATTTCGCCTGCCACCGCATCGCCAACATCTTCTCCGCCTGCCATCTCATCGCCAACATCTTCATCGGCCACCGCATCGCCAACACCCATTTTGCCTGCCACCGCATCGCCAACACCCATTTTGCCTGCCACCGCATCGCCAACACCCATTTCACCTGCAACCGCATCACCAACACCCATTTTGCCTGCCACCGCATCGTTAGCACCCATTTCGCCTGCCCCCGGAATTCCAGTACCCATTTCGACTGCCACCGGATCGCCAACACCTAATTTGCTTGCCACCGGATCGCCAACACCCATTTCGCTTGCCACCGCATCGCCAACGCCCATTTCGCCTGCCACCGCATCACCAGCACCCATTTTGCCTGCCACCGCATCGCCAACACCTTCTTCACCTGCCACCGCATCGCCAGCACCCATTTTGCCTGCCACCGGATCGCCAACACCCATTTTGCCTGCCACCGGATCGCCAACATCTCTGCCTGCCACAGGATCTCCAGCACCCACTACGCCTGCCATCGAACCGCCAACACCTTCTTTACCTGCCACCGTACCGCCAGTACCCATTTTGTCTGCCCCCGCATCGCCAGCACCCATTTCGCCTGGAATCGCATCGCCAGCACCCATTTCGCCTGCCACCGCTTCGCCAACATCTCCGAATGCCACAGGATCTCCAGCACCCACTACGCCTGCCATCGAACCGCCACAACCTTCTTTACTTGCCACCGAACCGCCAGTACCCATTTTGTCTGCCACCATATCGCCAGCACCCATTTCGCCTGCCACCGCATCGCCAACACCCATTTTGCCTGGAATCGCATCGCCAGCACCCATTTCGCATGCCACCGGATCGCCAACATCTTCTTCGTCTGCCACCGCATCGCCAGCACCCATTTTGCCTGCCACCACATCGCCAACACCTTTTTCACCTGCCACCGGATCGACAGCCCCCATTTTGCCTGCCACCGGATCGCCAGCACCCATTTTGCCTGCCACCGCATCGCCAAAACCATCACAAGCCACCGGATCGACAGCCCCCATTTTGCCTGCCACCGGATCGCCAGCACCCATTTCGCCTGCCACCGCATCGCCAACATCTTCTCCGCCTGCCATCTCATCGCCAACATCTTCTTCATCGGCCACCGCATCGCCAACACCCATTTTGCCTGCCACCGCATCGCCAACACCCATTTTGCCTGCCACCGCATCGCCAACACCCATTTCGCCTGCCACCGCATCGCCAACACCCATTTCGCCTGCCACCGCATCGCCAACACCCATTTCGCCTGCAACCGCATCACCAACACCCATTTTGCCTGCCACCGCATCGTTAGCACCCATTTCGCCTGCCCCCGGAATTCCAGTATCCATTTCGACTGCCACCGGATCGCCAACACCTAATTTGATTGCCACCGGATCGCCAACACCCATTTCGCTTGCCACCGGATCGCCAACACCCATTTCGCCTGCCACCGGATCGCCAACGCCCATTTCGCCTGCCACCGCATCACCAGCACCCATTTTGCCTGCCACCGCATCGCCAACACCTTCTTCACCTGCCACCGCATCGCCAGCACCCATTTTGCCTGCCACCGGATCGCCAACACCCATTTTGCCTGCCACCGGATCGCCAACATCTCTGCCTGCCACAGGATCTCCAGCACCCACTACGCCTGCCATCGAACCGCCAACACCTTCTTTACATGCCACCGTACCGCCAGTACCCATTTTGTCTGCCCCCGCATCGCCAGCACCCATTTCGCCTGGAATCGCATCGCCAGCACCCATTTCGCATGCCACCGGATCGCCAACATCTTCTTCGTCTGCCAACGCATCGCCAACACCCATTTCGCCTGCCACCGCATCGCCAGCACCCATTTTGCCAGCCACCGGATCGCCAACATCTTCTTCGCCTCGCCTGCCAACGGATCGCCAACATCTTCTTCGCCTCGCCTGCCATCGCATCGAGAACATCTTCTTCGTCTGCCACCGCATCGCCAACACCCATTTTGCCTCCCACCGCATCGCCAACACCCATTTTGCCTCCCACCGCATCGCCAACACCCATTTTGCCTCCCACCGCATCGCCAACACCCATTTTGCCTGCCACCGCATCGCCAACACCCATTTTGCCTGCCACCGCATCGCCAACACCCATTTCGCCTGCAACCGCATCACCAACACCCATTTTGCCTGCCACCGGATCGCCAGAACCTATTTCGCCTGCCACTGCATCGCCAACATCTTCTCCGCCTGCCATCTCATCGCCAACATCTTCTTCATCGGCCACCGCATCGCCAACACCCATTTCGCCTGCCACCGGATCGCCAGCACTCATTTCGCCTGCCACCGGATCGCCAGCACTCATTTCGCCTGCCACCGGATCGCCAGCACCCATTTCGCCTGCCACCGCTTCGCCAACATCTCCGCCTGCCACAGGATCTCCAGCACCCACTACGCCTGCCATCGAACCGCCAACACCTTCTTTACCTGCCACCGGACCGCCAGTACCCATTTTGTCTGCCACCATATCGCCAGCACCCATTTCGCCTGCAACCGCATCGCCAACACCCATTTTGCCTGGAATCGCATCGCATGCAACAATTCGCATGCCACCGGATCGCCAACATCTTCTTCGTCTGCCACCGCATCGCCAGCACCCATTTT
Source organism: Phalangium opilio (assembly GCF_054372755.1). Classification (NCBI taxonomy): domain Eukaryota; kingdom Metazoa; phylum Arthropoda; class Arachnida; order Opiliones; family Phalangiidae; genus Phalangium; species Phalangium opilio. The sequence continues at coordinate 202,548 of NW_028324172.1, forward strand.
GCCTGCCACCGGATCGCCAACATCTTCTTCGCCTCGCCTGCCATCGCATCGCCAACATCTTCTTCGCCTCGCCTGCCATCGCATCGCCAACATCTTCTTCGCCTCGCCTGAAATCGCATCGCCAACATCTTCTTCGTCTGCCACCGCATCGCCAACACCCATTTCGCCTGCCACCGCATCACCAACACCCATTTCGCCTGCAACCGCATCACCAACAGCCATTTTGCCTGCCACCGCATCGTTAGCACCCATTTCGCCTGACCCCGGAATTCCAACACCTATTTTGTTTGCCAACGGATCGCCACCACCTATTTTGCTTGCCACCGGATCGGCAACACCCATTTCGCTTGCCAACGCCCATTTCGCCTGCCACCACATCACAAGCACCCATTTTGCCTGCCACCGCATCGCCAACACCTTCTTCACCTGCCACCGGATCGACAGCCCCATTTTGCCTGCCACCGGATCGCCAGCACCCATTTTGCCTGCCACCGCATCGCCAAAACCTTCACCAGCCACCGGATCGACAGCCCCCATTTTGCCTGCCACCGGATCGACAGCCCCTATTTTGCCTGCCACCGGATCGACAGCCCCCATTTTGCCTGCCACCGGATCGCCAGCACCCATTTTGCCTGCCACCGCATCGCCAACATCTTCTCCGCCTGCCATCTCATCGCCAACATCTTCTTCATCGGCCACCGCATCGCCAACACCCATTTTGCCTGCCACCGCATCGCCAACACCCATTTTGCCTGCCACCGCATCGCCAACACCCATTTCGCTTGCCACCGCATCGCCAACGCCCATTTCGCCTGCCACCGCATCGCCAACGCCCATTTCGTCTGCCACCGCATCACCAGCACCCATTTTGCCTGCCACCGCATCGCCAACACCTTCACCTGCCACCGGATCGACAGCCCCCATTTTGCCTGCCACCGGATCGCGAGTACCCATTTTGCCTGCCACCGGATCGCGAGTACCCATTTTGCCTGCCACCGGATCGCCAGCACCCATTTTGCCTGCCACCGCATCGCCAACACCTTCACCTGCCACCGGATCGACAGCCCCCATTTTGCCTGCCACCGGATCGCGAGTACCCATTTTGCCTGCCACCGGATCGCCAGCACCCATTTCGCCTGCCACCGGATAGCCAACACCCACTTCGCCTTTAAAGATGAATGTATTCTTCGCGGATGAAATAGAACCGATACCATAAACGTTTCTTCTCTCATAAGATTCGAAAACCCATCTTACATAGTTTTTGAAAGATTTGTCCGAAAGGTTCCAAACCAAATAGATTTAATTTTTCAAAGGCGCAAAATCTAGTTTCCCTTCCCGATGTCAATAAAAGCTTTTTGTAAGTTCACGTGCTCCCACCTGACTCAAAGCAGGATGAAGTTTATGAGATATGCGGCAAAAAACTGATTCAAACTATAGTTAAAGGTAAGCCATAATATTTTGTGTTGGGCTTATGTTAGGCTTAACGCACTACGCGAGCAGTGCGCGGCAGAAAGCTATTAGAGAAAGAACAGAGCACGACTCTCTCGAATGTTAATAATATGTATTGTTTATTGACCTCAGTTTAAACTATTAAACTTATTTTGTAAGAAAGCATTGACTCTTAATTTATCGATTAGTCACTAGAAGTTTAGACCCGGAATAAATTAATGTTACATTAAAGAGTAAACAAAATATATAACAATTGGCGATGGAGAAACCTTTTTCTCGACCCCACCATTTCTTTCGCTATGGCCGCCGCTACGCCTTTGTTCGTGGAACCGTTCGACTCGTTAACATGTGATTGGCCTACTTATATGGAACGTGTTCATCTGTTCTTTTTGGCCCATGATGTACCCGCAGCGAAGCAAGTACCAACATTTTTGACTTTACTTGTCCCCAACACGTACACTTTATTATGAAGTCTCCAGTAAGAGTCTCGCTGAACTCGCAAGGGCTCTTAGCCTTTGCTCGTCGCGGAACGCTTTCACTTCCACCGTTGCCGTCAAACTTCATCTCAACTAATCTCCGCCTATGTAGCTAAAATTGAACGCCTCTCGGTTCGTTGTGACTTTGGTGCTACCCTCGATGATGTTTTGCGCGACCAGTTTATTTCCGGTTTGGCCAACGAATGCATTTTAAAACGTCTGTTGTCGAAGCAAACACTAACTTTCCAAAAAGCTGTCGACATCCCCGTTTCAATTTAAACTGCCGCGAAAGATTTAGTTGAACTTCATGGTTCAGCTTCCTCCGATCGTGGTACGGTCCACGCTATCTCTTACCCTGTTGAACAGTTTTCTTCACGCTGTTCCGGCCCTTCTTCCTCTACCCCACCCCGGCCCAGAGTCCCAGCTTCTGGTACAAGGAAGACTACCGTTAAATGGTCAGCTTGCTACCGTTGTGGCGGTACTACTCATACCGAAGTAGCTTGCAAATTCTAGAGGGCACAATGTAACCGCTGCAAACGTCATGGACATATCTAACGCGTGTGTCAAATGAACACGCCCACAAATGCTAAGCGGAAGAATTCTCACCACACCCGGAAGCCTCCCAACTTCAATACTCTCGATACCGATATGAGAGAGGAGGAGGAATCTCTCACAGAAGATGACGATTTATTTAGAGGCCAGCTCCACACGGTAAAGACCGACAATGCAAGAGAAGATACTCCTATTATGGTGGAACTACTGGTCAATGCAAAGCCCCTTTTAATGGAATTAGACACCGGTGCCTCAGTCTCAGTCATTTCAAAACAACTGTATGACAGTGAATTTCATCACACACCTTTGGAACCTACAAGGAAGAAACCCTCAACGTATACAAATGAGCCAGTCCAACCTTTTGGCGTAATACCAGTCTCAATTCCGTATGAGTCACAAGTTATACGAGATATGCTCTACGTATTAGAGGGATGCGGAAAACCTCTCATGGGACGGAGTTGGCTGTTGAAATTAACGTTGAATTGGAAGAAAGTAATCCGAGAAAAATATGGACAAGTTTCCACATTAACCACTGAGTATCCCAAAAAGCTGAAGGACATTTTGGATAAACACCACGTAGTTTTTGGTCCCACCATAGGCAAACTATTGAATTTTGAGGCTCATCTTCATCTCAGAGAAGGTACTAAACCGAAGTTTTGTAAAGCTCGTAATATAGCCTATGCTCTCAGAGAAAGAGTAGATCAAGAATTGTAACGACTGGAACGGAAAAACATTATTACTCCAGTTGACTTCAGCGATTGGGCTACGCCCGTGGTTCCAATTGTTAAGCCGGATGGCTCTATCGGTTTATGTGGAGATTACAAAATTACAGTAAATCCATCACTACAAGTAGACCAACACCCCACGCCTCGTATCGAAGAAATGTTCGAGAAGTCACAAGGTACACTGAAAGCGAAGCATTCATGCAGATTCCACTGGATTGAGAAACCAGCAAAATTTCGACCATAAACACTTCCAAGGGATTATACAAAGAAAATAGGCTAGCTTATGGCATACCTTCTTCTCCCGCCATCTTGCAGAAATCCCTAGAACAAGTCTTGTCTGGTTTAGAAGCGACTAGTAATTTCCAAGATAATATTTTAGTCACGGGAGAAACGGAGGACAAGCACTTCGAAAATCTGGATAAAGTACTTCAACTGTTGAACAACTATGGTTTGCGGGTCCGCCGTGAAAAATGTAAATTCTATGTTGGATCACTGGAATGTTTGGGTCATATAATTGATGCTAAAGGTCTGCATCCGACTAAGAAGAAGATTGAAGCTATAAAAAATGCTCCATGTCCCACCAACGTATCGCAGTTACGTTCATTCATAAGCCTAGTCAATTATTATGGAAAATTCATTAAAAAAAAGCATGAAACTTCACCCCTTCCATAAATTGTTGAACAAGAATGAACCATGGAATTGGTCAGCAGAGTGTAGCGCTGCTTTTGAGAACATCAGAAATGAATTAACCTCTGACCACGTTTTGGTTAATTATGATCCAGCCCTTCCTATGATATTATCCTGTGATGCCTCTCCCTATGGTATTGGCTGTGTGTTAGGACATTTTATGCCGGAAGGTGATGAACACCCCATCGCGTACGCATCTCGTACCATGACGAAAACCGAGCAAAATTACGCACAAGTGGAAAACGAAGCTCTGGCCATCATCTTCGGTATCAAGAAATATCATTCCTATTTATACGGGCATCACTTTACACTATACACGGATGAACAGCCTTTGACGCGAATTTTTGGTCATCATTCGGGTCTTCCCGTGTTGGCAGCGTCACGCCTTCAACGTTGGGCCGTTACGCTTGCGGCGCATTCATATTCTATTAAGTACAAGCACGGACCTGCACTCGCGAATGCCAACTCTCTCTCGCGGCTTCCTTTACAAGTTACGGTCCCTGATAAAGAAGATGGAGCAGATCTCTTTAACTTACAACAGATTAGCTGCCTGCAACTGACTAGTCATAACATCGCTCAAGCTACCCGATACGATCCTATTTATCTCGAGTTGTCGACTATACTTTGAACGGCTGGCCAAATTTACCGAAGGAGGAGGAAGATCTAAGATTCTATTACTCCAAACGAGACGACCTCACCGTAACGCACAACTGCCTCTTACGGGGTATGAGAGTGGTTATTCCTTTAAAATGTTAAGCTAAAATTTTGGAAGAGCTACAACGTAATCACCCAGGCATAGTCAATATGAAGGCTATAGCCAGAAAATACGTATATTGGATAGGAATTGATAAAGATTTAGAAAGAACCGTGTAAACCTGCACTGAATGTCAAACACTGAGCAAGAGTCCGATCAAAAGTACTTGGGTAAATGCGGATAGGCCTTTTCAACGACTACATGTGGACTATGCCGGTCCTTTTTGCAATCTTATGTTTTTCGTAGTATTCGACGCCTACTCAAAGCGGCCTGAAGTTTATATATCAATAACATGTACGTCGGAACAAAATATAAAATCACTATCTAACATCTTCTCAAGATTTGGACTAGCGGAATGCATTGTTAGTGACAATGGTCCATGCTTCACGAGCTCAGAATTCGAAACCTTCATGAATAATAATGGCATAAAACACATAATCTCAGCGCCTTTCCATCCGTCAACTAATGGATTGTCGGAACGGTTTGTTCAGACACTTAAAAGAAGCCTGAAACATTGTCATCCATCAGCCAGAATTTCTTCTCAATTGGATGAGTTTTTACTGACCTATAGAAACACCCCTCACGCTACTACGGGAGAAACTCCGGCTAACTTGTTCCTCAACGTCTCAGCTTATTGAAACCTGACATTAACAAGAAGATTCAAGTTAACCAAACGGCTAAAGTTTTCCGAAGTAACCGTAACCTTCATCAGGAATTCAATGTTGGTGATACAGTATATGCTCGCGATTATCGCACCTCCAAACCTACATGGACACTTGCTAAAGTAATCCAGAAAACCGGACCTTTGTCCTATCAGCTCCAAACACAAGAACATAGTATTTGGAAAACGCACCTAGATCAGATCCTCGAACGTGTTATCATTTAAACCTCCCATAAACAATCCATTTCCTACACCACCGAGTGACCGCACTCCAACTACCACTCCGGTGATCCTCCGCTCTAAACGCGTAATTCAACCACCTAAGAAACTCGATCTTTAAACAAGAACTACAGACTATTAGTTAGCTACAAGTTGAGTTCCTATTTTTCAACATTAATCATTTTTACCTCTCCGAGTGACGTATGTCACGGAGAGGTTCTGTAACGATCGTGTGTGTCTGTTTGTTTGTTTGTTTGTGTGTTTGTGTGTCTGTTGTTACACCCACGTGACCGCGTTCGCAATTTCCAAATCGGAGCAAACGTGTTCGCCATTTCCGAACTGCATTCACAGTCACGGAAATAGCTCCTCTACTTGAGTTCTCACACCGCCATCTTCTGGTCTTTGTCCATTCCACACGGACACCAAACTGTACATACTGGATTCTAATCACCATCATCTTCTGGTCTTCGTCCATTCCACTTGGACACCAGTCTGTACATACTGGCTTCTAATCACCACCATCTTCTGGTCTCTGTCCATCCCACTTAGACACCAGTCTGTACATACTGGCTTCTAATCACCATCATCTTCTGGTCTTCGTCCATTCCACTTGGACACCAGTCTGTACATACTGGCTTCTAATCACCACCATCTTCTGGTCTCTGTCCATCCCACTTTGACACCAGTCTGTACATACTGGCTTCTAATCACCACCATCTTCTGGTCTCTTTCCATCCCACTTGGACACCAGTCTGTACATACTGGCTTCTAAACACCACCATCTTCTGGTCTCTGTCCATCCCACTTGGACACCAGTCTGTACATACTGGCTTCTAAACACCACCATCTACTGGTCTTCCGTCTATTCCACATAGACACCAATCTGTCTCATTGGCTTCTAACTCCATCGTCATCGTTTGCTTTAAGACATTCGCGGCGATCAGCTAGGGTTACGAGAAACGTCTAGCCTCCCTAGGGTGGGTTGTCCACCAAAGGTTTTCGCAATTGCGGTTGTTCTTGCTTTAAACTGTAGTTCGACATCCCTATATACTACCTATTTGAGCAAGGCGAAGCAACCGGCGTATGCTTCATTTCAAACGCCAATATTAGTCAAGTCTCTCAAGAATGTTTAATTGTTCTTTTTTAAAACGATGTAACGTTCAATAAGGCGAACAACTAACGAAGAAAATATTTAATATTAATTATATTTATTTTAATATTTAAGATAATCTTGTTTCTCATCTCAAAATTAATACGGAAAGAGTTAAAAAGCTGTCTATGTTTTTGTCTGTGTGTGTCCGTCCATTGTTACACTAGTGCGTCGCGTTAGCAGTTAGCCTTGTGATGATGTGATAAGACATCAGACAGAACCTTAATATTCCCTTTTTCCATAATATAAAGTGAATATGTGGAAGTATTTTTCGTAATTATGATGAATTTTGTACTTTTGTAGCTTTAAAGCTCTGTTTAATTTTAATATTCCAAAGATATTTTTTAATATTGTTATTTGAAATGGCTGTTTATATATTACTTAAGCTATACTACATCGGTATATAGAATAATCCTTGGTTTAGTGATTTCATGAAGAAAACTAAGACCTAGACTCCGGCGGGTATATCAAATATTATCCGCATTATGCTTAGTGAAACAAAGAGTAAATAATTGACGCCTGAGGTGAAGTAAACTTTGGGCTTTGATTTTCGTGTCCGAAATGAAGAGACATCAACGGTTCAGAGTACATCTTGAGGAGTGTTGTGTTCTTAAGCATATAGATGGCGTAAGCGTCTCTGATTTTTGGCGCTTTTATTTTTCATATTGCTATGGGCTAATATAAAAGTACGCACTACGCGAGCAGTGCGCGGCAGAAAGCCATTAGAGAAAGAACAGAGCACGACTCTCTCGAATGTTAATAATATGTATTGTTTATTGGCCTCAGTTGAATCTATTTAACTTATTTAGTATTATTATTATTGTTGATGAGGAGGGTACGCGCCCTAGCACCGATGCCAAAGGCATATTGTGCATCCTCGTAATCAGGCCTTGAATAGGCCTGTAGCTGCAGCGTAGCTAAGAATTCGCTCCACCGTGAGAGAGGAGACCCTCGAGGGTTCCAGGGTGTGTGAATCAAAATATTCTAATCTAAGCGAGGCGAAGTAGTCGCACTCGCAAAGTACGTGGGCGGATGTTTCTTCCATCTCCTGACACGACCTACAGAGAGGGTCGTCGGCAAAACCCATCAGATGGAGGTGCCTATTAAGCCGGCAATGCCCGGTCAAAAGACCGGTGGCCAGCCTAATATCCCATCTGCCGAGCGAAATTAGGTCCCTAGCACGAGACCTGCAGGGACCATCGACAAACAACTTTGTCTGTCTCTGGCCCTCCATGCTGTGCCAGAGCTGATTTTGTATGACAGTCAACCTGTCATGCAGACACCGTTTGACGTGCCTGTAGGGGATGGGGACGGCCGGCTCCGGCCCCAAGAGCTTGGCCTCCGCACCCCTTTTCGCAAATCTATCGGCTTGCTCATTGCCATAATATCCGCTATGCCCTGGCACCCAGTACAGCAGAACCCTGTTGCAGGATGCCAGTCGCGCTAGCAGGTCGAGGCAGCTACGCACCAGTTGAGAAGAAATCTGACACTGGTTCAGAGCGTTCAGGGCAGCCTGACTGTCAGAATAAATTCTCACAGTCCGTCCGGTATACCCTTTGTTAATACAGTAATCTGCGCAATAACAGATCGCGGCAATTTCAGCCTGGAACACACTAGCGAAGGTGCCCAGGCAAGCAGAAAAGCCGACCCTTGTGGTTTGACAGTAATAGCCGGCGCCAGCGCCGGAATCAGTCTTGGAGCCATCGGTGAACCAAATGGTTTCACCCCCAGTGCCAAGAGGCAGCAGGTTAGTCCACTCTGCCCGACTGGGGAAGTGGATACTGAATGGCTTAGTGAAATCAAAACTGGTGACGGTTTTGTCAGAGCACATCGTAAGCGACGGCTCAAGTGCGGCGTACTCCCGAAAGAGCTTCGTATGGCTGTAATCCCAAAGTCTTGGAACCCAACAGCCACTAATGTTGAGCCTGTAGGCTCCCATGACAGCCTCCTCCTCAATGAAGAGATGAAGAGGAAGCATGTCGAGGAGCACCTCCAGGGAAGCAGTTGGGGTCGATCTCATGGCCCCCGTAACACCAATGCAGGCAAGCCTTTGAAGCTTGCGCAGGGCAGCCTGCACCGTCTTAAGCCGGACCCTTGTCCACCAGACAAGTGCCCCGTAAGATAGTATGGGTCTGATGATCCCAGTATAGAGCCAGTGTACAGCCTTGGGGTTGAGGCCCCAAGTCTGGCCGACAGAGCTCCTGGTCCTCCAGAAGAGCATCTTGGCCTTCTTAATACACCGATCAAGATGCGGCTTCCATGTGAGTCTACAATCAAAAGTCACCCCCAGGTATTTCACCTCGGAGGACTTTGTCAGGACCTGGCCAAAGAAAGAGATATCATTGAACAGATCCTTAGTATTCTTCCTCGTAAAAGGAACAAGGACAGTTTTATCAGGATTAACGGTGAGGTTAACCGCCTGACACCATTGCTCCACGCTAGAGAGAGCAGATCTCATAAGCGCGGTAACAGTATCCGGGAACTTCCCCGTAAAGACTATCGCTACATCGTCCGCATACCCGAAGCAGCAACAGCCCCCAGCACCCCCGAGCCTCCCCAGGAGCTCGTCCACCACCAGGCACCACAACAGGGGGGAGAGCACTCCACCCTGAGGGCAGCCCCTGCTGGTAGTCACCCCTAGAGAGTCCCCAAGGAGGGACGCCGACACCTCGCGGTCGGTAAGCATGGACTTGATCCAGCGGCCAAGAGTGGCGCTGATGCCAAATCTCTCAACAGCTTCAGTAATAACCGAGCTAGAGACCTTGTCAAAGGCCCCCTCGATATCGAGGAAGACAGCCAGTGAAATTTCCTGAAACTCGAATGCCCTATCCAGGCAATTCGTAAGGCCGTGAAGGGCCGTCTCAGTGGATTTGCCTTTTTGGTAGGCAAATTGTGAAGAAGAGAGAGGAGTTACCGAAAGTACCTCGTCTCTGATGTACCTGTCCACCAACTTCTCCAGAATTTTGAGGAAGAAGGAGGTCAGGCATATGGGTCTAAATGCTTTCGCCTCGAGATAGGAAGCCTTCCCGGGCTTGGGAATAAAGATGACCCTAGAGCGTTTCCAGTCACGAGGTATGTGACCGAGAGCAATGCAAAGTCTGTAGATCTTGCATAGCGGAGAGGCGATGTGGTCTAAGCCCTCCTGCAAAAGCAGAGGGAAGACCCCATCGGGTCCCGGAGACTTGTAGGGCTCAAAACAGTTGACAGCCCACCGAAGCTTGGGAATCGTGACAACCTGTCTGGCTACAAGCCAGTCTTCCCTCTTAGCCCTGTACAAGACAGGGTAGAGAGAGTCAGGGTTTGTTGGATTAATAAAAGTAGAATCAGGAAAATGGACCTCCAGCATATGCTTGAGAGTCTCAGCCCCAGATTTAGTGTACACACCCTCCCGTAGCTTAATAGCATTAAGTCGATGTGTGCTGTCGTGCGCTAGAATCTTCATGACCCTAGCCGTGGCAGGGACATTGGAGATTTGCTCACAGAAGGTCCGCCAGGAGTCCTTCTTAGCAGCTCTAATGGCCCTGTTGTAGGCGTTAAGGGACTGCCTGTATCCAGCCCAGTCACCCGTGCGCTTGGCTTTGTTAAAGAGCCTGCGCGTGTATTTACGAAGCCGGCTGAGATCCGCGTTCCACCAAGGGACAAGCCTCGAGCGGTTGACGGTCTTAAGTGGGCAGTTCCGGTGGAACGACTCCATGATGGAGCACTGTAAATCACCAGCAGCCCGATCAAGATCCTTAGGTGAAGTAAGTTTAAGAGTGTGACCCCCTCCGTAGCGTAGGATTAGGTCTTCCCTATAGCCGGCCCAATTAGTCCGTTTTGGGACTACTATTTAGTAAGAAAGCATTGACTCTTAATTTATCGATTAGTCACTAGAAGTTTAGACCCGGAATAAATTAATGTTATATTAAAGAGTAAACAAAATATATAACAATTGGCGATGGAGAAACCTTTTTCTCGACCCCACCATTTCTTTCGCTATGGCCGCCGCTACGCCTTTGTTCGTGGAACCGTTCGACTCGTTAACATGTGATTGGCCTACTTATATGGAACGTGTTCATCTGTTCTTTTTGGCCCATGATGTACCCGCAGCGAAGCAAGTGCCAACATTTTTGACTTTACTTGTCCCCAACACGTACACTTTATTATGAAGTCTCCAGTAAGAGTCTCGCTGAACTCGCAAGGGCTCTTAGGCTTTGCTCGTCGCGGAACGCTTTCACTTCCACCGTTGCCGTCAAACTTCATCTCAACTAATCTCCGCCTATGTAATTAATGAGTAAACAAAATATATAACAGCAGCGTTACTGATGGGATGTTATCCCTCACACAGGCCCAAAAGATATCAAGCCAATTCTGCCATATCTCATCGATATCGTCAGTAGAATAGACCAAATCCCACGGTGCGTATCGTATAGTATTACGTAGACTCTCCAGATCTAGGTTCTTATAGTTTAGGATGGTACGATTCACAGTCTGGGTAAATCTTTTAGGTATGTTAAGAGAAAAACGTAAATCGTTTATGAAGACCAAATCCAGAATGTGATCGCCCCGAGTGGCGGATGTAACCGTTTGTTCAAGACCAAGGCCAAAGATTGTGTCGCAGAAACGTTGTTCCTCAGCAGTACGAGGCGATGGATCCGTTCAAGAAATATGTAAATTGAAATCACCCATCAAAACGAACACATCATGCGGCGGGAGTGTCTCATGTAAAAATCCCAAAAGTTCGCACAAAGATACCATGTAAGCCAAGGAATACCTAGGAGGTCGGTAGACGCATCCAGTGACAGCAGTGAGAGTGCCACATGTGAAGAAAGCGAATACTGCTTCTAAAGGTGACAAGTCTATCCTCTGGGATGTCTATTGGTACTGGAAGAAGGGTGTCATGGATCGCCAGTAGGACTCCACCACCCCTCTTCGGGCGATCTCGTTGAAAAGTAACATAGTTGGACGGAAATAGTTCAGATTCCAGTACCGTTGCATCAAGCCACGTTTCCGTGAGGCCAATCATGTAGCAATTAAACTCGTAAAGTTATAGTTCGGTTTTTTCTCATGGTTCGAAACCATGAGTTTTTTTACGTTCGATAGAGAAACTTTGTTACTTTAATTTTACTGTTTTCCCGCTAAAAGGACATTTTATTACTTTGAACTTTGTTATATATATTGAAAAGATATCCAAAACACTAAGGCACTTTTAAAATGGACATCTGTTTTTACTTTAGAGCGACTCTCGCTTATTTTTAAAGATAAAATCGAAACGCCTTTTTTGTGTGAAAATACTGTTATTACTTGTAAAGTGCGAAAGCTCCAAAAAATATATTATTACTAAAGAAACGTTTCCTGACTTTGTTTTGTTAATACCAGAGGTGGATTAGGGGAAGTTACGAAAGAGGCCGAATTTCTGGATGGGCAAATGCTTTATAAAAGCGATGGGGGAACATAGAGCTACTCTTTATTTCTAAGCCCCCCAAAAATGAGAGAGAACTCGCGAGGATAGCAGGGTAACGATATCGCCACCTAACGGATTGAAAATAGTGTCTGCTTTAGTGTATGATGTACAAGGCTTACTCAGTCAAGAGTCGTTTATAGTTTGAAATGGAACAATCGTCGGGACGCGCGGACTTTCCCATTATTAAGAAGTTAATAGAACAATCAAAAAAATGATCTCAGCTATTTTGTGACTTCCTCTGAAACTAGAGTAACGTTGGTGGCCCATTTTTTAAGTTCCAAAGCAGGGTAAATACCTTTCCGTTTAACATCCGATTTCTTTGGTGGTATTGTGACGGGGTTTATTAAAGCCAAGCACTGGGTTGAAACTGATTTAAAGCGCGGCAAAGGCTTAGCTATCTTTTCAGATTTTTCGCTACTTTTTGTCGGTTTTTTATCTATTTTACAACCTACAGACTTATTTCTCATATTTTGTTTGACCATTAAATAAAAATTACATTGAGTTGATACTTCTTCATAGCTTTTAGAGCTGTTAATACAGTATTAGGTCGCGAAGAGTTTTCAAGCTTAACTTCGGAGGCCATTTTCTCAATTTCCCGTGTTACTTCTCTTAACATCCACCAGGTAGAGACCTTAATCTTACTCCGTTGATAGAGGGGAGGAATTTTAACCCACCCAGCCGTTACTCTTCCTCTCTCTCGTAAATAAAATGCCCCCACAGTGAGCCCTATGGCTCGTTCATAACTTCCCCAAATCCACCTCTGTTAATACTAAGAAACGTTCTGTATATGACTCTCTGTAGAAAGCGCTGGAAGTCACTGTGTCCGAGCCAATGAGAAGCAATAAAATTAAAAACGCCGCACGTGGACTGTTTGGGATGGAGAGGTTGTAAAACTTAGAAAAATAGAACTTTATGAACCTTTAAATAGTGACTCATAGCATGGGCTGCATGGGAACGCGTATACTAACCTTGCATCTGAATGCATTAGAAAGTTCAACAACAATCATGGTTCAGGGTCGCTCCTTTGGGGGGAATTTCTTCAGCCAATGAGTAGCTGGCGGGCTTTGGGCTGGAATCTTAAGGATTGGGCTATTGGTGAGAAAAAGAGCCGGGTCCCTTCAGGACGAAACCAGAATCTTTTTAGGACAGTCCGCTGCAAAGCGCGCTCGCAAAAAGACGTACTAGAAAACCCCACAATGGGTTATTAGATTTCCCAGAATGGGCGAATGTAGTTCGTTCCATAAAGAGCGACCTTTTTAAATACCCTCCCATACCCCGAGAATGGGTTTAGTATTCGCCTCAGAATGGGAAAAATGTCCCACAGGGACGCAACGAACTTCTTCTACGTATAAATGTATTTCACAAGTGTTGTCCAGTGCCGAAACCCAGGATAGTTACGGACAATCCGGGAAGTTACGAAAAACTACGGACATTTCGGGAAAGAGAACAGTAAGTGCAAACTTCTGAAAATTGGTTTGACATGGCGAGTCTACGAGAAGGCGACACTAGCGGCGATGAGATGCCTTTAGCTAGCGTTCGAGTCAACGAGAGAAAGCCTAAGAAAGCTGAAGCTCATAAGAGATTCAGCGAACAGAATGACCCAAAAGGTGCTAGCTGATTTAGCTTTGTTGCTGACCGATGGACGCCCTGCTGACGTGGATGACACCTTGGCCTTATAGGCCAGGACAGATAGGCCAAAAAAGGGCTTGACCTAGAACATTTGAACATAAAGATGAAAATTGGTACATGTGTTGTTTTTGACCCAACAAAAAATATATTAAAAGTCCCCTGCTGTAGAGCGCGAGCTTTCGCCGCCATCTTGGAAAATGGCCGCCGGGAATGCCAACTACAATGTATTCCACGTTCTTCTTCAAAAATAATGAAAATTGGTACACAATGATTGGAACCACAAGAACATCATGACAAAATTTTACAGCTCTGTGTTCAATATTTTGGTCGCCATATTGGAAAATGGCCGCCGTGAATGCTAGGTACAGTATATTTCACCATGTTGTTGGAAAATTATGAAAATTGATAGGTATTATAATCAGAGCTGTGTGAACATCATAGTAAAATAGTGAAGCCATTAGTCAGATAGTTTGGCCGCCATGTTGGAAAATGGCCGCCATCAATGCCATTTAGATACAGTATATGGTTCAAAAATTATGAAAATTGGTATTTATTATGTTGAAGACCGTCTAAATATCATACTTGAATATTGAAGACGTGCTACTGATAGTTTGGGCGCCATCTTCGAAAATGACTGCTCGAAGTGCCAAATATATTACCGATATATAAATTTTTTCGATATTTTTTTATTGAGTAGATGATTTTTATGAACGTATAAAACGCCATAAAAATAACTATTTTCGAGTCTAAATTATCGACCCATCTTCAAAAATGGTCGATGAAATATTACTATCCTAAAATCTGGAAAAAAGAAAAGAAAAGCCCTATTACTCGGATTTTGGTTAGGAAAAACCGTTTTATATGGGGTATATACATTCTAGTATCGTTAAGGACTTAAGGATTAGATTTAAGACACATTTTTAACATTTCGTTCATATGTCTCGTCATCTTGAAGATTTTTTATTACGGCTAATACCTTGACAATGACCACACATTGCCCAGCAAGCTAATCCAGATCGTCTACATTCACAGTTCTTTATACAAGATGTTCTGCAATCTGCAGGTACAAATAATGAGTGTTATAAGTTCATCTGATGCCGGAAGGAGAGTGGTGTGAATGGGTCTTCGACTTTCGCGATCGCGAACCGATCCCCACTGTTCGGGATGAAATCGTTTCCTAGCTATTGTTGGACTTGAAGATACGCTCGGAAAAAATGTAGTTTTGCGGCGACGGTTGTTGGATGAAGCTTAGCGAGATCAAATGAGGACTTTACAGTATGTGTGGCAACGGTTCCATTATACGTGTAATATCTACATAGTTGAAGCGTGACGTGTCAATTATCACCCAAAAAAAGCGAAAAGAAATCTCTCTTCGACAGCAGGCTTCCTTAGATGCAATATGGTCATTAAAAAAGCGCAACAAATTTGTAAGATGTTGATTATCTGTCATTACTTTAAACCACGCCTTATCATAACCACACCCAGTTACAGCACGTAAATGAAAGAAGTGTTCTCAAAGCCTTTTTAACTCAAAGGATTTGTCGTGGCGGAGGGGGCCTGAGTTCGGTGTGACGGTTCGGGAGTTCCTTGGGTTCGCCCTTGGTTCAGACCGTTCCTTGCCCCATTCAGTGAAGGTTTTGCCCGTCCGCTTCGCCCCCACCCAGGTGTTGCCTTGGCTTGCCCCCGCTATTGGCAACCCTCTAGGGGTCGCGGATACACTATTTGTTTGGGCCGTATGGCACTGTTGTGCTTGGAGAGAACTCCCCCGTCCCCTCGAGTCTTCTGCTGCCTTAATCTTTCCCTGTCACCGACCACCTCCTGACTGGGCTCGCCGCTGACGGTGTCCAGCTTCTGTCACCTGCTCAAGTGGCGTTTGTCGGGCCCGCTGGCCGATCCCGTGTGCCATGACGGCGGTTCCGCAGGTACAATTTGGAATATGATGGAGAGGGGCGCTGATAAGGCCCCCAGCTAGGTGTAGCGCCTAATCATGGGTTCTGACATGCAATTATTATGAAAAATCTTCAGGATGACGATCAATATGTATGAAATTTTAGAGATTTGTCTAAATTCTAATCTTAAACAACACTAGAATGTATAAACCACATATTAAATCATATTCTCTAATCAACATGTTGAGACTAACAGCTTAGAATAACTTTTCTTACTTCAGAATATAGGGCAATGATTTTCGTGTCGTCGATAATTTCGACTTCAAGATATCTATTTTTGGTTGTTTATTACGTTAATGAAAATCACCTATTCAAAATAGGAATTTCAAAAAATGTTATATATTTGAAATATATTTGGCATTTCCAGCAGTCATTTTTGAAGATGGCGCCCAAACTATCAGTAGCACGTTTTCAATATTCAAGTATGATGTTTAGACGGTCTTCAACATAATAATTACCAATTTTCATAATTTTTGAACCATATACTGTATCTAAATGGCATTGATGGCAGCCATTTTCCAACATGGCGGCCAAACTATCTGACTAATGGCTTCAATATTTTACTATGAGGTTCACACAGCTCTGATTATAATACCTATCAATTTTCATAATTTTCCAACAATATGGTGAAATATAACGTACCTAGCATTCACGGCGGCCATTTTTCAATATGGCGACCGAACTATTGAACACAGAGCTGTAAAATTTTGCCATGGTGTTCATGTGGTTCCAATCATTATGTGTACCAATTTTCATAATTTTTGAAGAAGAACGTGGAGTACATTGTAGCTGGTATTCCCGGCGGCCATTTTCCAAGATGGCGGCGAAATCTCGTGCGCTACAGAAGGGGACTTTTAGTATATTTTTTGCTGGGTCAAGAACAACACATGAACCAATTTTTTACCTCTCCGAGTGACGTATGTCACGGAGAGGTTCTAATTTCGACGTGTCTGGGTGTGTGTGTGTCTGTCTGTTGTTACACCCACGTGACCGCGTTCGCAGTTTGCAAATCGGAGCAAACGTGTTCTCAATTTCCGGAAATTTCGAAAATTGTATTACACTTACAGGCTATTACTCCATTGCCTGTCTAACATCACCAGCCTCTGGTCTTTGTCCATCCCACATGGACACCAGTCTGTACACACTGTCTTCTAATCACAATCATCTGCTGCTCTTTGTCCATCCCACATGGACACCAGTCTGTACACACTGGCTTCTAATCCCCACCCTCTTTTGGTATTTGTCCATCCCACATGGACACCAGTCTGTACACACTAGCTACTAATCACCACCGTCATCTGCTCTTTGTCCATCCCACATGGATACCAGCCTGTACACCTGGCTTCTAACACCACCATCTTCTGGTCTTTTGTTTTTGTCCATCCCACATGGACACCAGTCTGTACACCTGGCTTCTAACAACACCATCTTCCGGTCTTTGTTTTTGTCCATCCCACATGGACACCAGTCTGTCCACCTGGCTTCTACTCCATCATCATCGTTAAGGTTAAGACATACGCGGCGATAGGCCAGGGTTACGAGAAACGTCTGGCCTTCCAATGGCGGGGCTTCCACCAAAGGTTCACGCTGTTCTTATCCATAGCTGCGATTCGACACCATTATATACTACCTATTTGAGTAAGGCGAAGCAACCGGCGTATGCTTCATTTCAAACGCCAATATTAGTCAAGTCTCTCAAAAATGTTTAATTATTCTTTTTCAAAACGATGTAACGCTCAATAAGGCGAACAACTATCGAAGAAAATATTTAATATTAATTATATTTATTTTAATATTTAAGATAATCATGTCTCTAAACTCAAAATTAATACGGAAAGGGTAAAACAGCAGTCTATGTGTTTGTCTATATGTGTCCGTCCGTTGTTACACTAGTGCGCTGCGTTAGAAGTTCGTTTTTGTTTTGATGTGTAAAGAAATCCTTCAGAACCTTAATATTCCCGTTTTCCATAATATAAAATGAATATGTGGAAATATTTTTCGTAATTATGATGCATTTAGTACTTTTGTAGCTTTAAAGCTCTATTTCATTTTGATATTCCAAAGATTTTTTTTAATATTATTCTTTAAAATGGATGTTTATATATTACTTAAGCTATACTACATCTGTTTATAGCATAATCCTTCTTAAAGTGAATACAAGCGCAACGCTACAATGTTGGTCAAATGAACTGTTATTTGTCAATAGGCCCAGTGAACCAAAAAGTAAACGCTTGGGTTTGGTTTTCGTTTCTGTAATGCAGAGACATTAACGGTTCAGAGTGAGCCGAAAGTAAAATACACTATTAAATAATTAAGCTTAGATTTTATAATCATGGTGGAAATCTGGGCCGCGTTCAGCAGAGCCCAGCGCTGTTAGCAGTGTCCTACATAACGGGATTTTGTTTTTGAATTTTGACGTCACGGTGCTTTGCGCTGAGCTAGCGCGGTTTTCAAAGAAAATAGTCGGCTTTTTGGATAACGTGACGTAAAACGCGTAGTTCTCAGCTTGGCGATAAAACCATGGAGGAATTAATACGAATAGCTTGATGATTCTGATGGGATTATAGCTATTTAATTGGCGTGAAACCAGTTGATCACGCGAGAATTTTAAGAGATATGTTAGTTTCTAATTTTAATTATAAAAGTTTTTATCTATCTCTATAAATATATTATCATACAATTTTTGTTAAGCCTTGGTACCTTGCACGCTTTATTGCGCTAGCGTCATTTATAAACGAGGGGTTAGTCACTTGAATAATCAGGTGTACAAAACCGCAGAAATCGATTACTTGATTTGTAGAATTCTTTGAAAATCATCAGTAATCAAAATCATTTCTGTGGGTAATCAAAGGTAATCAGAAATCTCCGAAAATCACTGGAAATCACGTGAAATCTTCAGAAAATTAGAAATAATCACATGATTTACTAGTAATCTTTTGTAATCACCTCGGTAATCACGCCTTTCGTGAAATAATCACGCATAATCAATGGAGGAATTCGATAATCCAAAATAAAAATCATAATCAGTTGAAATAGAAATAATCACTGTGTTCATCGAAATTCACGAGGAATCCAGTGGTAATCACGGCATTCACCAAAAAATCACCGGAATTCATTGGAATTCAAACGGAAATCACAAGTAATCCGCGGCAATAACGGGAAATCAGTGTAATGATTATGGAAATCACCGAAAATAATCGTAATCACAGAAATCAAGGAATTCGTCCAGTAATCATAGGAATTCATATAAAAATTCAGAAATCAGTAATCAGGTGTACAAAATTTTGGCGAATGACTAGCCCCTCGTTTATAAAACGTCGATGACCGGAGAAAAGCTATGACGACAGAGCTCACCGGTAAACATTTCCAAAATCCGCTGTCTTTTTTGGTGAGCTCTGCTGAACGCAGCCCAGACCAGTGAAAGGTCTGATCGTAATCGGATAATAGCTTCGTGTTTTCATGCTTTTTATGGTACGCATTTACTTTCAGTGTGTGTAGCCACAAATAAGCTTTGGTGTTATGTAACGTTAACAGTCATGTTGACAAACTAAGAAAATCGTTGAGGTGAAACTAGAGGATAGTGTTTATATGGCAACCCTGTTGTGAATATGGCTTTGAACATAGAGGGCATACAGTTGAGGAGTAGAAAATTGGGGCTTTACAAACACGTAAAGGTAGTATCCCTCCAAAGTTTTATCTCTTCATTTCCCGTTTCTCCCCCATCGGATGATTTTGATGTGTACAAGTATAACATTATTGGATGTAAAATGTCGTCTGATTTACAGTATATTTTTTATGCTTTGTATACTGCTTTAATATTTCATAAATTTTAACTTAAGAAACATTTCCATGTCTGGGTAAATAAGTTTGTAAGTAGTCGTCTTGACTCGGAGAGGTAATAGTTTGGTTTTCCCAACTTGTTTTCATCTTTATGTTCAAATGTTCTAGGTCAAACCCTAAAAGTCCTGGGCTATTACTAAAGGAGAGAGAATCGGAACTAAAAGTTCTCAACTCCAAAATTCAAAAGCTGGTTACCGATCTACAGGAACTGGAGAGCGAGATACAAGCAGCAAGAGACACGCAAGACAGCATCGCACTGGCGAGGAGCAGAGCCCGTCGTAAAAGAAGAGAATCAACGCCCGAGGACATATTATCGCGGTCGCCGTCACATACGAGTTTCGGGTGTCCCGTGTAATTGTGTGGTAACGGTTCTCACGAAGAAACGGCAATTAAGCTTCCGCGGTTAGAAATGTCCAAATTTGATGGAGATATCACAAAGTTCTATTCGTTTTGGAGTCAATATACCCCAGCAGTTGGAAACCGAAGACTACCAAAGGTAGAGAAATTTAACTATTTAGTTTCATATTTTACTCGCGAAGCCAAAAGAGAGTAGCTACTAAATAAAATATTGGGCTTGAAATGGCATCCAAAAGAAGATACCTTTAGCTTCGACCTTGCCAACCTCATGAAACATCTCGAAAATATCAAACTAACTAAGCGATTTGTACTCAGCATAGTAGCATCAATATTCGACCCCCTTGGTATGATATCTCTCTATACCGTAAGAGCGAAATTTATCTTCCAAACTTTATGGGAAATTGGAACTGGTTGGGACGACGAACTACCCTCGGAACTAGGAGAATAATTCAAAAACTGGAGTCTTGAATTGAAATGCTTAGCCGCAATAAAAGTCCACAGATATTATTTTAATGGATTTCAAGAAGAAATAACGAGTTAAGAAATCCACTGTTTTTGTGACAGTAGTACACAAGCGTACGCGGGAGTAATATATCTAAGATTTGTTACCTCAACGAACCAAGTGGGCGTAACATTCATAACTTCAAAGGCAAGAGTAGCACCGTTAA
Source organism: Phalangium opilio (assembly GCF_054372755.1). Taxonomy (NCBI): domain Eukaryota; kingdom Metazoa; phylum Arthropoda; class Arachnida; order Opiliones; family Phalangiidae; genus Phalangium; species Phalangium opilio. The sequence goes on from NW_028324172.1 coordinate 223,107, forward strand.
AGAAACTGTCCCTTCCACGACTTGAATTAATGGCATGTTTGCTAGGAGCCCGACTAAAAAAAGTTATCAAAACACTTTTTCCCCACGCAAATTCTAAACCACGGATGTGGACGGATTCCATGATCGCCCTTCATTGGGTAAAAAGCCCATCAAAATCGTGGAAGCTCTTCGCAGCAAACCGATCCGCTGAAATTCATGAGATATGCGATCCCGATTCATGGATCCATTGCCCAGGAAGAGACAATGCAGCTGACTTGTCAACCAGAGGAGTCAGTACGATGGATTTGAAAGAGTCGCAAGTCTGGTAGGAGGGACCCCATGGTCGAAATTAGACCCTACCGAGTGCCCAAAGAAAAGAGAAAATTTAGCCCGAGGCGAAGAAGTAGAAAACGAGAGAAAAAAAGGTCCCCGTGCTTACGGTGGCTATTGAAAAGAACAGTTCAATAAAAAACCTAATAGCTCTAGAGAATCACAGTACCCTAAATAAAGCATTACGTGTAACCGCATGGTTTGTCAACAACATTAAAAAGGCCAAAGCCAATCAAAACTTCACTGGACCTTTAACAGCAGAAGAACTCCTTAACGTCGAATTGTTATGGGTAAAATCAATTCAACTAGAAGATTATCAATCGGAAATATCAGCGCTGAGAGAAAAGGGTGCAGTAGATGTAAAATCCAGTATATATCATCATTAACTCCATTTCTAAACAATGAAGGCATTTTATGTGTTGGGGAAGACTCGGGAAGGCTACCTTGACTTACGACGAAAAGCACCCGGCAATCATTAGCAAAAATCAACGATTCACAGAATTACTCCTATGGAGATGTCATGATGAAGTATTCCACAGCGGTACCCAAGCTACACTGGCTCAAATGAGATCGAAGTAATGGCTGCCACGAGGCCGACTACTTACAAAATCGCAATTATAAAAATCCTACCTGTGTAAGAAATTCAAATGTCAACCAGGAAAAATGATAACAGCACCACTTCCCAAGGAAAGAATAGACATTACTTATCCCTTTACAGTTATCGGTATTGACTTTGCGGGCCCCTTATACATGAAAACTACGAAGAACAAGTTGGGGAAAGCGTATATATGCTTGTTCACGTGTGCAGTAACTAGAGCTGTGCATCTCGAACTAGTAACATCATTGAACACGGAGAAATTCGAATAGGCGTTTCGACGCATGATCTCTAGGAGAGGAACACCAACTGATGTGTTCACGGATAATGCCAAAACCTTCAAAAGCGCCAGATCCGACATGAAACATATTTGGACACTCCAATTGATGGATTTCTTTGGAAAAAAGGGAATAAATTGGAAGTTCATTGCCGATCGTGGAGCATAGTGGGGAGGTTTTTTGGAGAAAATGGTTAAAAGCACTAAAACTGTCTTAAAGAAGATCCTCGGACACACATGTCTATCTTTTCAACAGCTGTCGACTATTTTGGTTGAAGTAGAAGCAGTCATAAATTTAAGAACAATTACATACAACTACAATGACGCTCATGAGCCTATTCCATTAACTCCATCTCATTTTTGATAGTGCAAAGATTAACTAGCCTCCCTCTCTGCGATTTAGGAAGCTAGGCTATACCAATCAAAATTAACCCATGTTAAAAAATGGCCAAGGCCCGAAATCATTTTTCAGGCTTTCATCGACAATTAAATAATGGCCGATACTCTCGGTTCTCTCTCTCGAGCTGAAAGAAAACCAACACGTGTCCCATGACGTAATAGCCAAGGCTTATTGTGATTGGTTTGCTCCCTCTCTTATATTAGTCGGCCCGACTCCAATCGCCCAACTACCTGATTAAAATCCGAGCTTGAACCTGACAATAGTACGGCTGGGTGAAACGTTCATATTGCCTGAAAATCTGGCCTGACTGGTCAGATCGGCTTTGTCAGCTGACTAAAATTGGGTAATGTGAACGGGCCTTTATTACGAGTGATAAGGTAATAATTTGAATTTATTAAAGCACGATGTACGCTCTAGCCTAGGAATTGGTAGTGAAGCCTTTTGGTTCGTTACAAATGGTGGCCCATGGGGGGAATGCCACTAAGCCTATTCACCACGTGTCTATTACCTCGCCTTCCTTCGTAACCATGTATGGGTTATTTAATACCACATTAAGCCTAGACAACCGTGTTTTTACGGCTATGGGACCTGACTTTGTAAAGGTATTATTGTGGATTTTGCGGAACGTATGTAATTTAACTACCCTTGCTGCATGCAGTGCACATCTAATGGGTTGTTTTCGAGTAGTTTTATCATTAATAGTTATGCGGTATGCCACCACTTCCTTGCTCATTTTGTGGCCTGAGAGTGATATTTTGCTGTTTCTTGAATTGAATTGCGGTATTATCCCGGAACTCTTATTGCTCATTTACCATGGCTTTCGCCGATTATGTACTATTTTTATTCGTTATGTGTATAATGGTTTCATTCTATACGTAGTAGAAACTCGCCGTCGTTGGGCTCTTGCATCTGGCCTACCACCGCAACCACATTATGGCGTTCCTCTGGCCGCTGTTTCTAATTCAGGGCCGTCCATGCCACCGTCAGGGTCGTCAATAACTTCTGGCCCGTCTACTACCACGAGGCCCCGCCTCCTTCGCGATTACTTTAAAGGCGACTACGTTGCTTTTAATGACTTCCTAATGCAAGTCGACTGGACCACCGTCTTCTCGTCACGATCGGTAGACGAGTGCTGGACCAACTTCGTGTCGCTTCTTGACCGCGGTGTCTCTCTCTTTGTGCCGTTTCGTTCGGTTCGACGGTACAAGCCTCCCACCGTAGCTCGCTCGAACCTATCTTTTGTCAGTAAACGTGTCACGTACCGTCGCTTTGTTCGACTTAAACGTCGCCACGCCAGCCCGGCCCTCCTGAACCAGGCCTACGTGGCCTTTCAACGAGCTCGCAACGCTCTCCACCTCGCTCAGCGCAAAGTCAAGCGGAAGCTCGAGGCTCGACTGGCCTCGCAAATCACCTCCAACCCCAAAGCCTTCTACGCTCACGTCAACAGCAAGCGTAAGTGCAAGTTCGCGATAAAGGAGCTCCTCCGCTCAGACGGGACCCTTACCACCCACCCCACTGAAATCGCGACACTCTTCAACGTCCATTTCTCCAGGGTTGCGTCTAACACGGCCGCTCTCGTGGACCCTACGGTGACATACGGCGACGCTGAACCTACCCTGGCGGCCTTCGCTTGCCAGCCAGCCGCGGTCCTGAAGGAGCTACGTGCGTTGGATACCTCTAAATCCGCTGGTCCCGACAACTTACATCCATTCTTGCTTCGTGCCCTGGCCTTACCGCTCTCCGTGCCCCTGACGACTTTGTTCAACCTCACGTTCGAGGTCGGTTTGGTCCCCCGTGCATGGACCACGGCTAACGTGACCCCTATTTTTAAAAAGGGTGACCGTACCACCGCCGCCAATTACAGCCCAATCAGCCTGACCAGCATTGTCTGCAAACTGCGAACGTATCCTGAAGGCGCAGATTGACGCCCATCTATCCGCGATCGACTTCCTCCACCCGGCCCAGCACGGCTTCCGCGCGAACCACTCGTGCTCCTCCAACCTCCTCAAAGCCACTCACTCGTGGGTGGACTGGTTGGACCAAGGTAGAGGACTGCAAAGGCTTTGGGAAAACTCCAACTCCATAGAAAGCCAAGGGACTCCCTCATTTTTGGTCGGAGTTGGAGTTGGGTAAAATAAACAATTTGGCTTTGGGTGGCTTTGGGTGGCTTTGGGAATATTATCTCTGAAATGGAACGGGGTCGGGAGGGAGTGAAAATATTTCGAAAAATTATACGGGAGTCGGTCGGGACTGGATTATTGTTGGATTCTGGTGGCTTTGGCTGGCGTTGGCATTTATATTATACAAATGGAGTTGGTGGCATTGAGAGCCAGCCTTATTTTATTCAACCGGAGTTGCGTGGCATTGATATTAGTAAAGTTTTCCTCTTTGAATTTCCCACGCGGTTGTTTGGCGCAAGCGGGATGCATAAAGTTCAACCCCACACAGACGGCACATGACGGTCGCGGCTGGTACAGCCGTCCCTCCGCAATAAAAATCAAAGTCATTGCTGTGCGAGAGAAAACGAAACTAAAACTATTTGTTGTTTTTAAGTTAGAGAGTCATAAATTTTTCCGTCGCCTTAGATTAAACGTAAAATGGAAAACAACAATTATAAACAATGTTCGAGTTTATAATAAAAATAATTTAAAAAATGCAGTGGGATAACGTTGGAAATCCTTCATAATATATAAGTTCATAATATACCACACGGCCGGCTGGGAAACGTTGGGATAAATATAAATGAAAATTGGTTAGGTTAAATGCTTTTGTGTTTGGAGTAAGAAAGTTTTTTTGAAGCTCTCATTGGCTTTGGCAGAGATGGGAAAACTTGTCGGATATCTCATTAGTTTGGTCAAGGATTAGAAAACTTGTCGCATATCTCATTGGCTTTGGCAGGGATTATTAGAAAACTTGTCGGATTTCTCATTGGCTTTGGCAGGGATTGGAAAAATGGTCAAATTTCACATTGGCTTCGGCAGGGATTGGAAATATTATTGAATTTATCAATTGGCTTTGGTAGGGATTGGAAAGATTTTTAAATCTGTCAATCGGCTTTGGCAGGGATTGGAATTCGTGTGAAACTTTACAATTGGCTTTGGCAGGGATTGGAATTCGTGTGAAACTTTACAATTGGCTTTGGCAGGGATTCAAAAATGAAATGAACTTTAGTGTGGCGTTAGGGAGGAGTTGAAAATATAACAATGGCGTTAGGGTGGCAGTGGCGTTTGTGAAAATTTTACCATTGGAGTTGGCAGGCTTTGGGAATGTTTTTTTTCTGTCGGTCGACGTCATATATTTGGATCTTGCTAAGGCCTTCGACACCATCCCCACACAAGGCATTCTAGAGGGCCTACTTAGGGCACGGGTAACAAGCACTGCTCTCCGGTGGCTCACCTCCTTCGTCTCTGGTCGAACTCAGCGTGTGGTGTACCAGGGAAAGTCCTCCCTGCCCCTCGGTCTGAGCAGTGGGGTCCCCCAAGGCTCGGTCCTTGGACCCCTGCTGTTCGGTATATTTATAAACTCCTTGCCAACCGTGGTCCGTCACTCCCTGATTCTCCTCTTCGCCGACGATTCCAAATTGTCAAGGGCCATAGGGGGCGGCTCCGACTGTGGGCTTCTTCAAGAGGACCTTGATGCCGTCATCAGCTGGGCTTCTCGCTATGGCCTAGTCTTTAACGCGTCGAAGTGCGAAGTGCTCCATCTTGGTTCACGTAACCCTCAACACCCCTACTACGTCAATGGTGTGCCCATTCCCCTCACCTCCTGTGCTCGTGATTTGGGAACTCTCGTGGACTCGCGCCTCACCTTTTCTCAGCACTCAGCCACAACTGCTAACCGTGTAAATTCTATAACAGGGCTAATAAAACGTAACTTTTATTTTCGTTCGCCGCGCCTTATGCGCACAATTTACAACTCTCTCGTGCTCCCGTCTCTCGATTTCGCGTCGGTTATTTGGCGTCCGGCTCAAGAGGGCCCCAGGGTCCGTCTAAACAAAGCCCACAACAGGTTCACGAAGATCACTCAAGGTTGTGGAGCTCTCACCCCCACCGCGCGCGACGCGAAACTGGGTTTGGTGACTCCTGCGGTGCGTCATCGCGCTAACGATCTAGTTTGTCTTCACGATCTTCACTACGGTCGCGTTTCTTCCCCGCTCACGGACTATTTCAGTCCCGCCCCTTTGGGCCGTACCCGGGGTCACTCCCTCAAACTAAGGAAGCCGAAGGTGCGAACAAGTGCCAAACAGAACCATTTCACTACACGGGTTATCAACGACTGGAATTCTCTGCCCGCGGACTTAGTTTCAGTACCCGATCGCAAGCCATTCCGTCACGCGGTCATGAACTGGCTGACAACACCAGCAACCCGGCCTTGACTCCTCCTACTTTCGTGACTGTTTGTGCCCCCATGTTGTTTAGGTTCCCTGAACTTTCGCTTTGTCATTGTTATTCTTAGCACTTTCTGGTTTTTTCTGTTTGATTTTATTTATTATTCTTATTATTATTATTACTATTATTATTATTATCATTATTATTATTATTATTATTATAATTAATTTTTTTTGCTTTGTATTTCTCTGCTGTGTATCGCTGTATTATTATTGTTATTCTCATTATTGTTTTTTTAGAGGGCGGTCACACAGGGGCCTTACTGGCTCAGTGACCACGCACCACCTCGCCAATTGCTAAATAAATAAATAAATAAAAAATAAATTGTATCTAATATCCTAGCTTCGTTGCAGCAACTACAGCAATTGATCATTGCACAGTCGCAGTTAATACACCCAGCTGGCGTCGCTTCTCCCGCAAATCCATCAAGCAGACCTTGTAGTACTCCAGCTGCCCCCACCTCTTGCCCTCACCTAGTGGGATCAGCGACTGACCCTTTACGGTGGTCCAGAATCTCAGGGATCGAGGGATCTCAACGATTGAGCCATGGCTATTCTGAGTCACGTCATGTACACTGGCCGGACAATCACATGGAAACTTCAGCCGAGAATTCTGTTCTTGCACCGGAATCTGTGAATCATACTTCATCTGGTCAACCCTCCTCTTCTGGCGGGATCATTCCTGATACTTTCGGTAGCTACATGCCTTCAATTCCGGGTCTTTCATCTGCCAGTACCTATAAACTACATTTGCCTGAATTTACTGGGGCTGACGATAATCCGAAGAAGTCCTTGGAGGATCTCGAGACGTACATAAAATTGAAGAGGATTCCGGCGGACCATTTGGTATATTTTCTATCAAAGTGTCTCCAGGAACGCGCTTCAGTATGGTTCCGAGCCACTAGCGTACCGTGTACGCTCGTATTGGACCGTTTTGTCCAAGCGTTCAGGGATAAATTTATGTCCTCGGATCGCGAACGGACCCTGAAGACCATATTGCATGAGGATTGTCAACGGCTGGGGGAAAATTTTCTCGATTTTGAGACCCGAATACTTCGAATGAACCGATCCTTGAAGAAGCCTTATAAATCGGAGGACATGTTCCAATTCCTATTTAAGTCCTGGCAACACTTCTTTTCGGTTTAGGCAGCAGAGACTCCATGAGCGAATGACAGGGATGTAATGAAATATGTCGTTGTTCAATATGCCATTGACACCGCGCTTTGTGCAAAATGTAAACGTGGCTTAAGCTAGGTTCTCACTTGACCAAAAATAACGAAAGAAAACATTAACGTTGCATCAAATGATTTACTTTCACGCTGGGCTTTGAAGGCAAGATTTTAGTTTGGTTCACAGACGACAGAATTCTGACCGAAAAGTTCGGTTGACAGGTATTCATGTGGCAGGAGTTGGGATTGGGACTCGGAGCCAGAAGAACTTAACCCTTGAACTTTGATTTTCTTTGATGGTATTTTAATTAGGGAGCTTACTATTACCGAATGCAGGTCTGAGAGATTCAAACTCAAATGTTTACAGCATTCCTATTTAAGTCCTGGCAACACTTCTTTTCGGTTTAGGCAGCAGAGACTCCATGAGCGAATGACAGGGATGTAATGAAATATGTCGTTGTTCAATATGCCATTGACACCGCGCTTTGTGCAAAATGTAAACGTGGCTTAAGCTAGGTTCTCACTTGACCAAAAATAACGAAAGAAAACATTAACGTTGCATCAAATGATTTACTTTCACGCTGGGCTTTGAAGGCAAGATTTTAGTTTGGTTCACAGACGACAGAATTCTGACCGAAAAGTTCGGTTGACAGGTATTCATGTGGCAGGAGTTGGGATTGGGACTCGGAGCCAGAAGAACTTAACCCTTGAACTTTGATTTTCTTTGATGGTATTTTAATTAGGGAGCTTACTATTACCGAATGCAGGTCTGAGAGATTCAAACTCAAATGTTTACAGCATTCCTATTTAAGTCCTGGCAACACTTCTTTTCGGTTTAGGCAGCAGAGACTCCATGAGCGAATGACAGGGATGTAATGAAATATGTCGTTGTTCAATATGCCATTGACACCGCGCTTTGTGCAAAATGTAAACGTGGCTTAAGCTAGGTTCTCACTTGACCAAAAATAACGAAAGAAAACATTAACGTTGCATCAAATGATTTACTTTCACGCTGGGCTTTGAAGGCAAGATTTTAGTTTGGTTCACAGACGACAGAATTCTGACCGAAAAGTTCGGTTGACAGGTATTCATGTGGCAGGAGTTGGGATTGGGACTCGGAGCCAGAAGAACTTAACCCTTGAACTTTGATTTTCTTTGATGGTATTTTAATTAGGGAGCTTACTATTACCGAATGCAGGTCTGAGAGATTCAAACTCAAATGTTTACAGCATGCAAACATGGCAATAGCAACTCTTGATCAAATCTGGTTAGATAATTCAGAAATAAAAGTTAATAACACGTAAATGTGGCAGTGAGGACTGGCGAGTTAAATAAAAACACAGAACGGGGTATAAAAATTTCCCTATTATGACGTCAAAAGAACATTCATTTCGAAAAGAATTTTGATTGGTTATCAAAATAATTTTGCGTCGGCCTCTGCGCAAAAAAAATGTAACACAAATTCTGTTGGACCGAAAGCTATTTTGGTTACATTCTGCAAAAAATATTGTAAGATTACTTCCCACTTGACCAAAAACACGAGTTTTTTTAACTCGCCAGTCGCCATTGCCACATTTGCATGCCATGAACTTTTTAGTCTGAACACTGGTGTATAGACAGAATTCCGACTCAAAATCTAGACAGTGAAGATCCCGTCACCAAAATCCCGACGAAAAAAATGCCGACAGGTTAAAAATCTCGACGGGGAAAAATCCCGACCCCATTGATTCCAACACCAAAAAAACCATTTACTTTTTAAGTATATATTAATAGGCATTAAAGGTCAAATTTGTGTGCAATGCTTCGTAAATAATCGTCAAAAATCCTTACGAGCAGAAGGGTGTAATAGAAGAAGGATGACACACTGTATCCTCTTAATACTTTAGGTATGTTACGTCATTCTTCCCAGGCTGACCCTTTTTGTTTGTTCTCGCGCTCAACAAACTTCAGATGGGCATCGTACCGTAAGGTGAATTCAATAACTGTTTGGCACTATATCCCCAGCGATCAACTAACAAACCTCGTCTTGAAGTGAAAAAAATCCACAAGCGCATCTTTGCCAAATTGTTAAACGCTAATAGAGTAGTGATGAGGGAACTATTTATCGCACACGTGATTCGGTTTAGTAACCATACTCCAAATATTTCGATGTTTGGAAGAACGACCTTACACTTACCGCGCTTTGTGGTACACTTCTCTCGAAGAAAAGTATTATATACTTCTGCTTCAAGTTATAATAACATTGGCTCGTGGACGCCCAAACACCTTTCACCTTAAAATTTAATCTCTTTTTATGTATACTTATTAAAGTCTTTTCATTTTTTAAATGGTTTTAAGTATCGAGATCTTTGTTGTCGAGATATTTTCCGTCGAGATTTATAACCTGTCGGGATTTTGTTTCTGGATCTTTGATTTCAAAATTCTTTGTTTCGGTACTATGTCCATGAATCTGAATTCTGTAACCTGATTTGATCGCGAGTCGCTATTGTCATGTTAGCATGCTGTAAACTTTTGAGTTTGAATCTGTCTCACCTGTATTTGGTAATAGTAAGCTCCCTAATTAAAATACCATCAAGTAAAAATCAAAGGCCAAGGGTTAACCGAACAAAAATCTTGCCGTCGAAGTCCTGTGTAAAAGTAAATGATGTAATGCAGCGCTAAAACTTTCGGGAACATAGCTTTACGGCAGAGGAACTTACGCAGCGTTTGGGTCAAGTGAGAACCACGCTTTAAGTGTATTGCGTCCTCTAAACGACATTTGTTACCTCTCCGAGTGACGTATGTCACGGAGAGGTTCTGTAACGATCGTGTGTGTCTGTCTGTGTGCGTTTGCATTACTATACTTATGAGGACCGCGACGAGAAAACAGACCAATCCTGTGGGGACCGTAGTCACTTATGGGGACGCACACCCCGGTCCCCATTAAACCCAAAAAAAAACATATGCTCAAATTAATTATTTTTTGATTTTAATTGCTTAAAATTAGTTTTTAAGGTGGTCCCCACAAAGACGGCAAATTACACATTGCCGATTTTGTGTAACACACGGACTGATAATAGCGCCCCCTTATCGGTCCTCGCAAGAACTAGAAAGCACACACTACTACTTCCGGTATGAGTGAAGGCCCCATAAAAGCGGTATTTTAACAATGATCAGAAAAATTAAACACAAACGCACCGTTTTCTTTATTTTGAGAAGATAAGCACATGAATACTTTCTATCTTAACTAGCTCTTATATAAAACGACTATGAAAAGGCACTTGTGTTGCCAGTATTACTGTATTATTAAAAATTTAAGAACTTTTTATTTCAAATGATAATAATAGTATGAATAAAATTATAAGGTGTAGTCAATATTTATGTAGGCCTCTAAGATAAGACAGCATACCGTCTCTAAAGTATAATATATATATATATATATTATTATGGATTACTAATTTCCATTACGTCGGAATATACCAAAACTGAAAGGTTCTTAAAGTCCATAACGGAACTAAGAAATCAATAGCTGAATACTTAATGGGTAACTTGAAGTGTACTATACAATGCCTTATTTTTAATATATTTAAAAGTTTAGTTAATAAAAAAACATTGGGAATAGGGTCCCCATAGCGAATGTAGTAATTCAAATTTAAACACAAAATGTGATTTATTACAAATTTCAATTTGACAGAAAGACATCAGAAATACGAAGATATTTCTACTTCGTTATACGATATCTAATTAAATCGCATTATTTTCACCAAAAGCAAAAACCATGAAAAACCGTTGGCTCAAAGGTCCCCGTAATGTACTTGAAATACCAAAAATTAGACAAAAAATGATGTAAATTATAAATTTCATTTATAAAGGTTTTTTAAACAATTTTAGATACGACAACTTACCAAGTTTATTATTATTCATTTATATGAAAAATTATAATACAACGTTAAGAAAAGGGTCCCCATAGCGGATGTAGTAATTCAAATTTAAACACAAAATGTGATTTATTACAAATTTCAATTTAACGGAAAGATATCAAAACCACGAAGATATTTCTACTTCGTTATACGATATCAAGAATTCTAGATACATCGCATTATTTTCACCAAAAGCAAAAAACATGAAAAACCGTTGGCTCAAAGGTCCCCGTAAAGGATTTAAAAGTCCAAAAGTAGACACAAAATGGTGTAAATTATAAATTTCAAGTAAAAGGTTTTTTTTAAATAATTTTATACACGACAACCTTCGAAATTAACTTTTATTCATCCATATGAAAGATAATAAAAATTGTTGGGAATGGGGTCCCCATAGCGGATGTGGTAATTCAAATTTAAACACAAAATGTGTTATGTAACAAATTTCAATTTCACAGAAAGACATCAAAAACAAGAAGATATTTCTACTTCGTTATACGATATCTAGATAAATCGCATTATTTTCACTAAAATCAAAAATCATGAAAAACCGTTGGCTTAAAGGTCCCCATAAAGGGTTTAAAAATTCAAAATTAGACACAAAATGGTAAATTTTAAATTTCAAGTAAATGGTTCTTTTTGAACACGACAACCTTCGAAGTTAACTTTTATTCATCCATATGAGAGATAATAAAAAAACGTTGGGAATGGTGTCCCCACAGCGGATGTAGTAATTAAAATTTGAACACAAAATGTTATTTGTTACTAATTTCAATTAAACAGGAAGACATCATAAACACAAAGCTATTTCTTCGTTATACGATTTCTAGATAAATCGCATTATTTTCACCAAAAGCAAAAAAAAATGAAAAACCGTTGGCTCAAAGGTCCCCGTAATGGATTTAAAAATTCAAAATTAAACACAAAATGGTGTAAATTATAAATTTTATTTATAAAGGTTTTTTTAAACAATTTTAGATACGACAACTTACGAAGTTTACTTCTATTCATTTATATGAAAAATAATAATACAACGTCGGAAAAAGGATCCTCATAGCAGAAGTGGTTAGTGAAATTTAAACACTAACTGGAAATTATTACGAATCGGCAATCTTGCTTAATTACCCGCCATCGGTAATCTAGCTTAATTTTCTGCAATCGGTAATCTAGCTTAATTTTCTGCAATCGGTAATTTAGCTTAACTTCCTTTAATCGGTAATCTAGCTTAACTTCCTTTAATCGGTAATCTAGTTTAATGATAATAATAGGCTTTTATTTAGGATATACCTTTAAGAATTTTCTTATTTACAAAAGTGTCCTGCTTTTAAGTTAAGATTTTAAAATTAAAAAGAGAAAAGCTCTAATTTTTCTGATATTATTCAAGACTAGTAAGATTGTTCAAATAATTGTTTATCTTATCTATAACAAGTTTATAAGATTGTTTTTGTTTGATGTCCATTGGGAGTCTATTCCCGAGCTCTATACCCTTATGCTTCAAGCTTTTATTTCTATATCTGGAGAAGTTTCACGTATAGAAGTTATTTGTTGTGCCACGAGTTTTTACGTTATTATTGGTTGTTTGAAACCATCCTTGAATAAAGTCAGGGTAATAACTAATTTTTATCCTGTACATGAATTTCAGCACTTCTAGGTGGTAATTATGTTGCAGAGATGTAATATTAGCTTTTGCGCTGGCAGCTGTGAGTCAAATTTTTGCGCTTTAGCTATTATCTTGATACACTCTTCATGTTTAGCAGTTCCCCTGCTATGTTCACAAAGCATTCGTTAAGCATGTTTGCTACAGTTTCTGGATCTTTGCTTCTATTGGCCTTGTATTCCATCTCCGTTATAGGTTTGGTACTCTTTTGCTTGAGGTATGGCTTAATGGTTTTCCAAATATTGGTCGTTTCATTACGCCGTTTCCAATATTAATTGTGAAGTATCTTGTCTTCTCTTTATGGATAAGAGCGTTGACCAAGTTTCTCTGTTTCCTGTACAGACTGTTAAAAAAGTCTTTGCGCGTTGCGTTTTTCGCACATATTTTACTATATTTCAAAAACTATTCAAGCTAGCGCTCTGGAATAAAGTGCGTTATAAAAGTTTTGCATTCCTCTTTCATATTTTAACCGTTTCAAAGTTGTCCTTTGCATATTTATACCGGAAACCGGAAATGTCAAAATTATCAACTTTGAAAATATTGGATTCTCGAGGATATAAATGCGATTTTCGGATTCCTTGGGGTCGATTCATATTCGAAAAGTGTTAACCAAATTCAATTCGGATGAATAGGTCACGAGTAATCAGCCTTTATTCAAAATCTGGCAAACTTGGTTAGAGTGGCGATAATTCATAATCGAGTATCGAATCTTTGTCGTAATAATGCTTGTTAGATGTTATGACACTTTATGCATATATATATGATTGGTCTTGTGGCGCAATACTTTGAAACAAATCAGACGTTCATTAAAGGGATGGTGAAGTGGAAAATAAAGTAATTTTTTATGGATTCTTCTATAAGACCAATCTGCATCGTGAAACATCCAGGAAATAACACCGAACGATTTTTAAACGACAATTAGTTTGAAATTTCTTGGATAATTTTAAATAGGGAATCTTCGACCAATCGCGTAGCGCCCCGCCTTTTTATCAACGATTTTCTCTTGGCACGCTCCGTGTTGAATAAATTTATCGCGAGACTTGAAAAAATTTGCGCGATGTGACAATTGTGGCGCGAGACATGGAGTGTGCCACGAAAATTTTGTTAACGAAAAGGCACGGCGTTACGGGATTGGTCGGAGTTCCTTTTTTAAAATTATTCTTAAAATCTTAACCTAATTTGAATATTAAAATCAATGGGATTTATTTCCTGAATTTTTCATTATGCATACTGGTCTCATGATTAGTAGAAGAATCGATAAAAAATCACTTTATTGTCCTCTTCATCCTCCCTTTAAGGGCTAGGGGATATCCAATAAAATATCAAGCAACAATTCAAGCTGAAAGTGACTGTCTTGTTTGTATAAAATAGTTCAATAAAGCACACGAGCATTCTTCAATTTGAAACTCGAAGGAAGTCTTGTTATTTGAAAATTTTCGTCCAAATCTTTTAAATATTTTTCAACTTTTAACTAGTTATCAATAATGATATTAATAGTTATCCAAAATTTCTTTTAAAAGGCTAGTTATCTTTCCTACACAATAAAAGTCTTAAAACACATAATGGCCTAATATCCCAATACCTCCCAAAGTTAGTATTTTTGCCATAGAAAATAAACGAAAGGAGTAGCAGACCAGCAGGGCAGAGAGGCCAACTTCAAGTGTTTACCGTTCGGGTTCGTTTTAGCTGTTAGCTGTTATTTTCAGTTGTGATCATTGTTACCTGCATTAATTTTTTTTATTTAATTTTTAGGTTTTTCCATCGGTAGCTTTGAACGTCAGCTGTGAAATACGCCTTTGCCCATGCTTTGGTTGCGGTCGGCTTTTTTATTAGGCCTCAACAGAGATAGATTTAATTTTAGAGGTAGGAATAGAGAACGGTTAGCGTTTAATTCAGTCCGATCATAGCCCAGTATAGAGCCCCTCCCTCCAACACGTAATAAAAAGTTTAAAATTTCAGATTGGCTCACTTAAACTAGGTTTTTATGACGTTGATTACTGGGACGGCAAAAAATACGTAATTCCCTTTTACCCTTGTTGCTATGACCAGCCTCTTCTTTCATATCCCACCGTCCCGAGGAAGGGGGTCCGGGACTTTGACGCGCGCCCAGATTACTCTGTTCCCTATTTCTGCTTCTAAAATAAAAAATCTTTCAATGGCCTCACATTTGCGCTAAACGCGGAAGGCTATGGGCAACCCCAGGCTCCGTTTAGCGAAGCTCAATCGCTTAGCGAACGTTCCTAGCATAGAAGCCATCTCCTCTGAAGATGTTTCTTATATGGAATAGTCCAATATGTCAATTTGAAGGGATCTCGTGAAGCGCATATGCCATCATGATTGAGATTTTCACTAGGCTGCAATGAATCGGGCTGAAGACCTAGACGTAATTAATATGAGTTCTAAATATTATGATATCACGGGCTCACGGCCCAAATAACTATATTTTCAAACCGATTCTCCTCTTCAAAAGACGCGAGTTTTCTCTTAAAGGGAGTGGGAAGTGGAAAATAAAGTGATTTTTAGCCATATCGTAGTATACGATAGGCTCTTAGTTTGACCCGAGCTGTAGTAGTAGTTGTGGCCGGAGTTTTCGCTTCGTTATCGTCAGATTTTAGCTTAAAAGGAACTTTATATTATCACAACCCACCCATAGGGGTTACTGGGCTCGGTTAGAGATTTAATTTTAATTAAAATTTTTTCAGGTCAGACCCGGGAATCGAACCCGGGTCGCTGGTGCAGAAGGCAAACATTCTAACCACTGAACCATAGAGACTTGATAGAAACCCCGAGTTTTTTATTATTTATTCTTATCTCTAAAATGTCGGGGTGATGTGGGGTGGGTACCTCTTAATCTGTGGGGTCGGATACTTTTGAATTTTTATTTGTGGGGTCGGATACTTATGAATTTGTATGTTTGGGGTTTGTATATTTATTTTCTTTTTATTTATGTGCTAATTAAATAGATAACGATTTTCCTCGTTTCCTACGGTAGCTATCGTCATCTATGTTATGTTTGACTGGAACGTTTTGGCGGTTAATTCAAATGTGGGTTTAGATAGAGCTAACATAGTGTTAAATGAGCGTTATGCGTTTGATCATTTTAGCATTGCTAAAGGTAATTCGAGGGGATAATCACTAAAATGCGTAATCACTATAACTAAACTTTCTCTTTCAAAAGTTTCTGCGCATAAGTCCTTGTTAGAAATTTATAAGATGCAATGAGTGTGCATCGGCATAAGTCTATGTTGTAAACTCATCGAGGGGATTATCACTAAAAACTATCTGTTCTTCGATTCGCCGGAATATTAGAATTAAAGCATAAGTAAATTTATACGGTTATAATTTAATCACTGTTTAGAGTAGGGAATAGAGGGGCTATTAACTCTGATTTTATGCACGGTAAATCAATTAAGCATTGAAAAAGATAGCGCTATTCACTCATTAGGGTAAGGTATAGAGGGGTTATTCACTCATTAGGGTAAGGTATAGAGGGGTTATCCACTCATTAGGGTAGGGTATAGAGGGGTTATCCACTCATTAGGGTAGGGTATAGAGGGGTTATCCACTCATTAGGGTAGGGTATAGAGGGGTTATCCACTCATTAGGGTAGGGTATAGAGGAGTTATCCATTCATTAGGGTAGGGTATAGAGGGGTTATTCACTCATTAGGGTAAGGTATAGAGGAGTTATCCACTCATTAGGGTACGGTATAGAGGGGCTATTCACTCGTACGATATGGCTACTATTACGAGCCCTTGGGCCGTCTTGTTTTTATTGATTCTTCTACTAATCATGAGACCAGTATGCATAATGAAAAATTCAGGAAATAAATCCCATTGATTTTAATATTCAAATTAGGTTAAGATTTTAAGAATAATTTTAAAAAAGGAACTCCGACCAATCCCGTAACGCCGTGCCTTTTCGTTAACAAAGTTTTCGTGGCACACTCCATGTCTCGCGCCACAATTGCCACATCGCGCAAATTTTTTCATGTCTCGCGATAAGTTTATTCAACACGGAGCGTGGCAAGAGAAAATTGTTGATAAAAAGGCGGGGCGCGACGCGATTGGTCGAAGATTCCCTATTTAAAATTATCCATGAAATTTCAAACTAATTGTCGTTTAAAAATCGTTCGGTGTTATTTCCTGGATGTTTCACGATGCAGATTGGTCTTATAGAAGAATCCATAAAAAATTTCTTTATTTTCCACTTCACCATCCCTTTAATGAACGTCTGATTTGTTTCAAAGTATTGCGCCACAAGACCAATCATATATATATGCATAAAGTGTCATAACATCTAACAAGCATTATTACGACAAAGATTCGATACTCGATTATGAATTATCGCCACTCTAACCAAGTTTGCCAGATTTTGAATAAAGGCTGATTACTCGTGACCTATTCATCCGAATTGAATTTGGTTAACACTTTTCGAATATGAATCGACCCCAAGGAATCCGAAAATCGCATTTATATCCTCGAGAATCCAATATTTTCAAAGTTGATAATTTTGACATTTCCGGTTTCCGGTATAAATATGCAAAGGACAACTTTGGAACGGTTAAAATATGAAAGAGGAATGCAAAACTTTTATAACGCACTTTATTCCAGAGCGCTAGCTTGAATAGTTTTTGAAATATAGTAAAATATGTGCGAAAAACGCAACGCGCAAAGACTTTTTTAACAGTCTGTACATATTCTGGTACTTTTCCTTATGAGCATGGTTTACTGTTCTTGTCTTTGTCTTGAATTTGAGGTTAGCCACGGGGCGCTTTTAGTAGATACATATTTTTCTCTTAGCGGAGCATGCTTGTCCAGGTGGTCAATTATTTCATTTTGTAACATCTGTAGGCCCCTTTCTGGGCTGTCAATGGATTCCTTAGCCTTGTTTAATTTTGTATGGAGTTCTTGAACGAATTTCGAGTTAATTTTCTTACGCAGTTTTATACTCATTTTCTTCCTTATGATCCATGTTAGGTCATGGTCAGAGGTTCCACATGCCTTTACTATGACCTCTGTGACTCGTTCCGGGTGATTTACATAAATATGATCAACCAAAGTTGTTGAGTTTAGGGTAATTCTGATCGGGGATGTTATCATTTGTATGAAATTCCTCAGTGTCTTGAGAGGTAGTCTTGCCTTTGCCGATAGCGTGGTGGCTTTGAGGTTACAGTTCGTGTCCCCTATGATCAGAATTTCGTTGTTTGTCTTAAACAGCAAGAAATCAATGTTACTCCTTAGTTTAATGCCATAGACTTGTGCAGAGCTGTATTCTTAAAGAAAATTAATTAGATTTCAACCGAGGTTATCGACTCGCGAACAGACAGCGCTTGAATTCAAGCTTACTTAACTTTCTACAGAGTATTTCATCCATAAAACTTAAAATAGAATTACTCCAATTGTTTTCAACCACTAAACGCTAAAAAATGCGAGTTTCGAACGTGCTGTCAATTTCTAATAAAACAGGGCATCATTGAAAAAATCGTAGGTATTTTTGAAAAATTAAAACTAAATATACTTTACATAAAAGTTTCTGAATGAAAAGTAGAAAAAGACCTAATATAAAGATCTTATGTTTATTTAAAAACGTTTTGAATCCTAAGGAATTTATAATTTTTGGAATATACGGTCCAGAATTTGGCTTTTTTTATAAAAATTCCATGTTATTTCAATGGGAAGTTTCGAGTTT
Source organism: Phalangium opilio (assembly GCF_054372755.1). Classification (NCBI taxonomy): domain Eukaryota; kingdom Metazoa; phylum Arthropoda; class Arachnida; order Opiliones; family Phalangiidae; genus Phalangium; species Phalangium opilio. The sequence goes on from NW_028324172.1 coordinate 241,488, forward strand.
TTTTCCAAAAAGGCTGATTAATTTTATGTTAATGAAAACCACCCTTAGCAAATTGACTTATTATAAAATAAACTATTAGATGGATCTCTTCGAAGTTTTAGTTAGTTGATATTGTGAGTAAATTCTATTTTGTGTTTCATTTGACTTATTACATCTATAATACTTTTTTAACAACAATTTTTCACTTTCTTTGCTTTAAAGGAAAATTTGAAGAATTTATGATTCATCTTGAGTTTAACTGTGAAATTTTCATACCCGAGATGTCGATTTTTCGTCTTTTTTCTTTTAATGAATATTAGAAAACTTCCTTAACCAAACGCATGAAAAATGATTACAATTTTTGATATAAACCTGTTTAAATGAAATGTTAATAAAATCCCGTATTGTGTCTAATTGTGACTATTTACACCTGTTATATGGACCCTTCTTCCAATGGGTTTTTAAGTTTTTGCTTTAGATAAAAACTGGATAATTTCCGAAGGTATCGTATAACACATTAAAAGAGCCTCGAATATTTGATATCTACCTGTCCTGTTTCATTGAAATGCATAATACATCTCATTTTTGTTCAATTTACTCTTATATCCACTAAAGGGAGCCTTTTTCAAGCGGTATTTCATTGTTTCTAGTTAAGTAAATAAAATCAATTTTCGATATATTCCCATAGAATTGTAATTTTAATATCACCCATTTTACACTATTTTTCAGGTGAATAGTAAACTTCGTAAGGTGTCGTATCTAAAATTTTTAATATATACTTTTTTAATTGAAATTTATAATTTTTAATATATACTTTTTTAATTGAAATTTATAATTTTTATATACTTTTTTAATTGAAATTTATAGTTTACATCATTTTGTGTCTAATTTTGGATTTTCGCACCCTTTGTGGGGACCCTTGACCCAACGGTTTTTCATGTTTTTTGCTTTAGGAGGAAATAATACCATTCCTTAAGGTTTCGTACAACGCAGTAGCAAGAGCTTTGTATTTTTTGATGTCTACCTGTTTAATTGAAATTTTTGATAAATAAAATTTGAGTTTAAAATTGACTTACTACATCCGCTGTGGGGACCCTTTTTCCAACGGTTCTTTATTATTTTCCTTGTGGATGAATAATAGTAAACTTCGTAAGGTATGGTGTCTAAAAGTTTTGATATATACCTTTTTAATTGAATATTATAATTTACACCATTTTGTGTCTAATTTTGGATTTTAAGCCATTTACGGGGACCTTTGACCCAACGGTTTTTCATGTTTTTTGCTTTAGGTGAAAATAATGCGATTTTTTGAGATATCGTATAACGAAGTTGAAATAGCTTCGTATTTTTGATTTCTTCCTGTTTAATTGATATTTGTGATAAGTAAAATTTTCTGTTTAAATTTGACTTACTACATCCGCTATGAGGACCTTTTTTAACGCTTTTTCATTATTTTTCTTTTGGTTGAATAATAGTAAACTTGGTTAGCTGTCGTAACTAAGATATTTGATATATAATGCATTATATATAAGGGCAGTGCGAGCCTTGATTTTTTGGTTTTCGAGCTACATGTTGAAAATCTGGTTTCGGGCTTTTATCGCGCCATGAATTTCTATGGCAAGCCTTAACGACTTTCAATTGTAGCTCTTAATTTTCAGTGCTACTGTTTTATACATTTAATTACTTTCCTTAGGAAAGAACACTATTAAGTCGTAAATATAACAGATATACTTTTTTTGACAATAAATACACTTAAATCCTATTATCACTTTTGTAATTCCCTTTAAACAGAGAAAAAAACCACATGAAAATTGTTAATGAATTTTCCCATATTAGATGTAAAAGTGACAAATTAAACATAAAATTGAATTTATTAATAATAATAATAATTTTAGAATACCTCAAAAAATCGAGCGGTTTTAAGTGTAATAGGAGATAGCTCGTGAAATTTTCGACGAAAAAATGAATAACCGTTAAAACAAGGGTCCTCATAACGCGTATAAACAGTCAAAATTAAACACAAAAAGGGATTAATTCTCAATTTGAAAAATAGAGGTATATATCAAAAATTTTAGCCTATTTTAAGTACACCATTGGGCATCTATTTAGTTAATCTTAAAATCATATGAAAACCCTTGGAACAACGATCAGCATAACGGACGTAAACAGTTAGAGACGAGATGGGACATTTCTGGATTTCAAGTAAATAAGATATTGAAAATACAAGGCTATATTAAATGTTTTATACCTTTGAAACAAAAGTTCAAATTTCTGTGACTAGCATTATGAAAAAACTAAAAACCGTTGATTCTAGAGGTAAAAAGTCAAAGTTAAAAACAGATCCAGATTTATTCTAGATTTCAATTAAACATTATATCTAAATTATGATTCTAATTTACTGCGTGATTCAGAATCTTAAGAAATTATCTAGTTTCATCCAAATGCTAAAAAAAATTTCATATGGATTTATTTTAAATTTCAATTTAATATGTTTATATATTAAATTCGAGGCTATTTTCAGTGCGTTGTACCTTAGGAGATTTAATAATTTTCAAAAAAAAAAATTTAAAAATTATGAAGAAAAGGGTCCCAAAATCGAATGTAAAACCTCAACACCAAAAACATTTTCGATTGATTTTTAAGTCTAATGAATTTGGAAGATAGAAGAAATACCTGGCTTGATTAAGTGTGATATTCATCTAAAGCAAGACACGAAAACCTGTAGGGAAAAGGTCCCCTTATCAAATATAAAAACTAAAATAAAACGCAAAGTGTGATTTACTCTCAATTTTGAAAAACAGATGTATGTCTGGATTACGATTCTTACGTAGTGCATTACTTGATAACTTAAGACATTATCTAGATTAATAGAAACTTAAAAAACATGAAAAAACTTTGAAACTAGTGTTGCCACTGCGGATTTAAAAAGCCAAAATTGAATTTTCTATTTATTTCAAAGCAAATTGTATATATCAAAAATGATAGGTAAATTTTAGTGCGTTGTACGACACCTTAATAAGAAATATAATGAGAAACCGTTAGAAAAGAGGTCCTAATACCGGATGAAGAAAGTCAAAATGAAACAAAAAATTGTATGTATTGTAAATTTTAATTAAATAGGTAGATACCAAAAATTCAACGTGTTGCGATACCCTAAACCCTACGAAGCTCACGTATTTTAATCGAAAAAAATTATGGAAAAACGTTAGAACGAGGGGCTACATAGCAGATGTAAAAATTGAAAATTACATACAATATGGAATGAATTATACATTTCAATTATAAAGGTATATATCAAAAACTCGAGTCTATAGATAATTCTTTTAAATCGAACCCATTGTTTAGGTTTAAGTTGAACCTGGTCCTTGGTCACCCTCAAAACATCCCTCATTTTTATAATGGGCACCATAGTGTCAGCCTATTGTCCAATTCTGAGATTGCCTATACCTTTGATGGCTCGTTTGACGTGCGTTTGTAAGTTTCGATAGAAATGTATCCCTTAACATCTTCGGATGGGACTACACTCTTAGTTTGAAGCGGTTCCTCGGAATCCACATAAGCAATAAACTTCCTCATTAATAGTAATATTGTCAATTTTTCTTTCCCAATTTTGCATAATTTCGATCATTGACTCCAGGAAATAATGTTTGTTGAGTAATTTCATCAGAGAGCTCAACATCTCCATTTGGAATTTTAAGAATTTTCATCAAACGCAAAAAAACTCCCTAAGCCATTAGAAAAAGGGTCCCAAAATCGAATTTAAAAACTCACACCAAAAACATATTGGATTTATTTTTAAGTCTAATGAATTACAAAGATGCGAAAAAATACGTATTTTGTATGTATATGTATTATTATGTATAATTTTCATATAAAGCAAAGACCTCAAAAAGCTGTAGGAAGTGAAATCCCCACATCGAACGTAAAAATTCAAATAAAACACAGAACGAGATATATTCTCTATTACAAATAAATGAATTTCTGATTACGATTGTAATTTATAATTATTTAATACGTTTATAATTATTTAATACGTTATGAAATTATCAAGACTCATCGAAACTAAAAAACATGAAAAACCAGGTATATATCAAAAGTATGAGGTTAATTTTTGTGCGTTATGCGATACCTTAGGAATATGACTAATTTGAATCAAAAACAAAGGTTATGGAAAACCGTTCCCGAACATAAATTTGGGGCTGTTAATAAGGTGTAAACTATAGCTGTTTTTAGAATAGTTGGCTGAATCTTCTCTGAACCTAGACTACATTTGACTGCAGACTCATCCCGCAAATTATTTAGCTAAAAATCGATCTGCATTTTTCTGCTAAAGTTGATTAAGAGCTGCACTACAGCTGCTAGTTCAGCTTAACCATTTAAATCTAGCTGCAAAGGTTTTAAGTAGCCATATAGCTGCAGGTATTAAAATACTGTAAAGTGAATGTTTCTTTGGACCATTTTCAAGTTATCGCTGTTAGATGGTTGGAAAAGCTTTGCAAATAAGTCAAATTGATGATACTACAACATGACTGAAATAAACTGTAATGGTAGCCCATGTGATATGTCTTAATATAGATACACTCAAGCTTAGTAGGAAGGAGTTTGCAAATCTCATTGACTGGAATATAACATCAAATACATCTGTAAGCAGCCCTTAACATAAGATGCTGTATCTTAAAAACAGACTTTATGAAGCTGTGCTAAATTTCTGCACGTAATATCTGTCAGCCAATTAAAATGATCGCTATTGGGGCTAAAATAGGTTAAATTACATAAAGTTTTATAATTAAAGCTTATCACTATAAAGACACTTCTATGTGATCTTGCGTCTTTTCGTTTACATGAGGGCCCTGAAAGGGATAGAACAACTATAACGGTGCTTCCAATGGGGCTTCAGTGATTAGCTGTAAGTGAGTTGCAAAAGGGCTGTAAGTAGACTACAGTTTGGGTGGAGATACCTGTCAGTGGTCTTCAGCCGCTTTGGTTTATTGCATGTTTAAGTGCACTTGTACCAACGTGTATTACTTAATGTAGATCATTGTTACATGGAATACTGCAGTGCCCTAAGAATCCTGCAGAACAGACAAGTTTTCATTACATACATTCATCCCATCTTAACCGGGCACTGGGTTTATAGTAAGGATTATTCTCTTTAAGTGAACGGGCAGTAGAAAGAGCTTCGGGGTGTAACACCTTATTAGAAAGCTATCATAGGTGGTGTTTGAACGTTTAAACTTTAATTCTGATATCAGAACAGTAAATGCTTCATTCTCATTCTAGAACATTTAAACATTACCTCTATTATTAGAACATTAACAGAATATGGTTTAAAGACGGAAAATTAACGAGATATAGTTTAAAATCGGTACATTTCTGAATCATATTCTGAAAGCAGAACATTAGTTAAAGGGTCTGATAGTAGAACATAACGGTTCCATGTCTAATTCCAGAACATTGTTGGTTTAATCTAGCTTTATGGACAAACCATTTATGGTTAATTTTGACTAAATCGATTTTCAAACCATAATACACCTAAATTTTAACTATTACTGGTATGATGTTTTAGTTTAAACCATGAAGAGACCATTTTTAGACCTCAAGTTTCTACAGTGTGTAGCGAACTGAAAGTGGGCTGGAGCGATCATTAAGTAGAAAAGTAAATCATATTATAAATTTATGTTAAGAAACTGTATAAATTGTACAATATATACATTGTATAGACTTTCCATTAAGGTATTGTAGAAAACAGTAGAATCACAATTCAAATGCCTTTACAAGATTTTCTGAAAACTTTAATAGAAAATTAGCAAACATCGTATATTAAGTTGTGGAAAATAAGTTAAAATAATTTATAAAATTTCTATAAGATATGCTTATAGAATATTAACATAACACTTACAGAAAAACGCATGGTTTCTGTTTTATATAAAGTCTATAAAATGAAGATATAGAAAGTTTCTAGATAAGTCTATAGATATATCAATTGGAATCAAGCCTCTTACGCACTACACGCTATTGAATTTTATATACTTTTATGGAAATTTCATAGAACATTTTCGTACGGGCAATAGTCAGTGAAAGGGCTTCAACTGTACTTCAATTAGCAGAGGCAGCGCTGACCCCGATTCTGCTATATTTTAGCCAGCTGGTTACCGAGTTTAAGTTTTTTATATATATATTGCATTTATTGCTGCACTGTTACTGCCTGATAGCCCAAGTGCAGCGAAGAAGAAAATTATTCTGGTTTTTTTTTTGGTAAGGCTCGTATCCTTTTTGCAAGCCCACATTTGACTGGTGTAATTATTACTTCCACATTTGTGCATAGAAAAAAATATAAAATAATTGGAGTTTTATTTTTACTCTTACTTTTCGCCCGTTTTGGGTATAGAAAAATACGATTGAATTGAATTATCAATGCGATTGTCAGTTCAAGTAAGTACTTTTAATAAGTGATAGTAGGATTCAAATGTATTTATAGTCATATTTACGACTTAATAGTGTTCTTTCCCAAGGAAAGTAATTGAATGTATAAAACAGTAGCATTGAAAATTAAGAGCTAAAATTGAAAGTCGTTAAGGCTCGCCATAGAAATCTTAGGCGCGAAAAAAGCCCGAAACCTTATTTTGAACATGTAGCTCGAAAACCAAAAAATCAAGGCTCGCACTGCCGTAATATATAATGCATTATATATCAAATATCTTAGTTACGACAGCTAACCAAGTTTACTATTATTCAACCAAAAGAAAAATAATGAAAAAGCGTTAAAAGAGGTAATCATAGCGGATGTAGTAAGTCAAATTTAAACAGAAAATTTTATTTATCAGAAATATCAATTAAACGGGAAGATATCAAAAATACGAAGCTATTTCAACTTCGTTATACGATATCTCAAAAAATCGCATTATTTTCACCTAAAGCAAAAAACAGGAAAAACCGTTGGGTCAAAGGTCCCCGTAAAGGGCTTAAAATCCAAAATTAGACACAAAATGGTGTAAATTATAATATCCAATTAAAAAGGTATATATCAAAATTTTTACACATCATACCTTACGAAGTTTACTATTATTCATCCACAAGGAAAATAACAAAGAACCGTTGGAAAAAGGGTCCCCACAGCTGATGTAGTAACTCAATTTTAAACTCAAATTTTATTTATCACAAACTTCAATTAAACAGGTAGATATCAAAAATACAAAGCTCTTGCTACTGCGTTGTACAAAACCTTAAGGAATGGTATTATTTCCACCCAAAGCAAAAAACATGAAAAACCTTTGGGTCAAGGGTTCCCACAAAGGCTGTGAAAATCCAAAATTAGACACAAAATGTTGCAAATTATAAATTTCAATTAAAAAAGTATATATTAAAAATTTTAGATACGACACCTTACGAAGTTTACTATTCACCTGAAAAATAATGTAAACTGGGTGATATTAAAATTACAATTCAACGGGAATATATTGAAAATTGATTTTATTTACTTACAAAGACTACTAACTAGAAACATAATGAAATACCGCTTGAAAAAGGCTCCCCATAGTGGATATAAGAGTTCAAAATTGAACAAAAATGAGATGTATTATGCATTTCAATGAAACAGGACAGGTAGATATCAAATATTCGAGGCTCTTTTAATGTGTTATACGATACCTTCGGAAATTATCCAGTTTTTATCTTAAGCAAAAACATAAAAACCCATTGGAAGAAGGGTCCGTTGACAGGTGTAAATAGACACAATACGGGATTTTATTAACATTTCATTTAAACAGGTTTACATCAAAAATTGTAATCATTTTTCGTGCGTTTGGTTGAGGAAGTTTTTCAATATTCATTAAAAGAAAAAAGACGAAAAGTCGCCATCTTGGGTATTAGAATTTCAAAGTTAAACTCAAGATGAATCATAAATTCTTCAAATTTTCCTTTAAAGCAAAGAAAGTGAAAAATTGTTGGTACAAAAGTATTATAGATGTATTAAGTCAAATAAAACACAAAATAGAATTTACTCTCAATATCAAATAAACAGGTATTTATCAAAGTAATGATTATTTTTTAAGTGCAAAAATAAAAAAATTAAAAACCATTGGAACACTTTGCAGTAAAAAATGAGCATTGAAAATATTTTGATAAAAGAGGAAGTTATTAAAAACCCTATTCTAATTTTAATTGACGATGCCATTCGTAAATATATCCTTCTAACCTTTGTCATTCTTTAGAGTGTATTAGACTATAAAAATTTAATTAAAGTATATTTTACAAAAACGAGTTTTTTTTCGCAGTGCTTTAAAAACTTCACATATAGACAATCATTGGCCACAGTTTTTTAAACTCACAAAGGCCCAGAAATTGAAAACTACATGTATTACAATTTGAATATAAGTTTAATCAATACGAGAAATTTGGTTTTAATTGGGGAGTTCAAACATTTGCTATGATTCGAAATTTTACAACAAAAACGTCTAACTCGCAAACTATTATCCACCTCGTAATGTTAAGCTCCAAAGAGATTAACAGAACGATTTCGAATTCAGTATAAATAGAAAATATTGAAATACTTTTACTACGTGCTAGAACCTATTTTATTGTGGATATGCATAAAAAACCTTTCTTTTAAAAACTTTTTCTGGAAAGATTTTATTCTAGATTAGAATATCGAACCGAATTTTTTCCTCTCAACCCATTAAGCTATATTAAATAATATCCAGAAAAATGCTGTGAGTTGCCTAATTTGGACATTTTTGGCTATAAAAAAAATTCAAAATATTCATGCGGGAGTGAAAAGGGATTCAGGCTGGAATGATATTTCTCTTTGGATGAGAAAAATTACCAATTTTTAGCTTCCAGCGCGCGTTACGGTGAGCAAACAAGAGTTTATAGCCCTTCCGCCTCCCCCCGTCCCGACCTTCTGAAATGAGACTGAAGCTCGTTTATGTTTCTCTCGGCGCAAGCGCGACGTTTTAAAAATATCTTACACAGACCGATTCAAAAAGGGGGGTTGAGCAGGCAGAGCGTACTCGTTCCCGCTGACGTAGTACCCCCTTTCTCACCGGATCTATCTCTCTATCAGTCTACTGAGGATAGCGGCCATTTGACGCCCCTTTTGATATCGGTCTATAATTGTTAAGTACCGTAGCATCGGCTTTATGCAGTTTTTGATTGTCATTAAATTATCTGAAACTTATTATAATTCTAGGAGAATGGTACCTCTCTTACATAGGACTTCATACAGCCTTTAATGATTAATGAGGTGTTTTTTGATTGGTTTTAACCTTTTTCGTATTATTTTTACTGTTTTGAAAAAAATCTATAGAACAACAACCCGGACTCACAATATGTGGTTAAAATTTCGAAGAGATCAATCTAATAGTTTATTTTATAAAAAGTCAATTTGCTAAGGGTGGTTTTCATTAACATAAAATTAATCAGCCTTTTTGGAAAAAAAAAAACTCGAAACTTCCCATTGAAGTAACATGGGATTTTTTATATATAAAAAAAGCCAAATTCTGGACCGTATATTCAAAAATATATAAATTCCTTAGGATTCAATACCTTTTTAAATGAACATAAGATATTTATATTAGGACCTTTCTATTTTTCATTCAGAAACTTTTATGTTAAGTATATTTAGTTTTAATTTTTCAAAAATACCTCGATTTTCGATGTTTTCAATGATGCCCTTTTTATTAGAAACTCGCATTTTTTAGCGTTTAGTGGTTGAAAACAATTGGAGTAATTCTATTTAAAGTTTTATGGATGAAATACTCTGTAGAAAGTTAAGTAAGCTTGAATCCAAGCGCTGTCTGTTCGCGAGTCGATAACCTCGGTTGAAATCTAATTAATTTTCTTTAAGAATACAGCTCTGCACAAGTCTATGGCATTAAACAAAGGAGTAACATTGATTTCTTACTGTTTAAGACAAACAACGAAATTCTGATCATAGGGGACACGAACTGTAACCTCAAAGCCACCACGCTATCGGCAAAGGCAAGACTACCTCTCAAGACACTGGGGAATTTCATACAAATGATAACATCCCCGATCAGAATTACCCTAAACTCAACTAGTTTGATTGATCATATTTATGTTAATCACCCGGAACAAATCACAGAGGTCATAGTAATGGCATGTGGAGCATCTGACCATGACCTAACATGGATCATAAGGAAGAAAATGAGTATAAAACTGCATAAGAAAATTACCTCGAAATTCGTTCAAGAACTCCATACAAAATTAAACAAGGCTAAGGAATCCATTGACAGCCCAGAAAGGGGCCTACAGATGTAACAAAATGAAATAATTGACCACCTGGACAAGCATGCTCCGCTAAGAGAAAAATATGTATCTACTAAAAGGGCCCCGTGGCTAACCTCAAATATAAAACATCAAATTCACATTCAAGACAAAGACAAGAATAGTAAACCATGCTCATAAGGAAAAGTACCAAAATATGTACAGGAAACAGACAAACTTGGTCAACGCTCTTATCCATAAAGAGAAGACAAGATACTTCAAAATTAATATTGGAATCGGCAGTAATGAAAGGACCAATATTTGGAAAACCATTAAGCCATACCTCAAGCAAAAGAATACCAAACCTATAACGGAGATGGAATACAAGGCCAATAAAAACAAAGATCCAGAAACTGTAGCAAACATGCTTAACGAATGCTTTGTGAACATAGCAGGGGAACTGCTAAACATGAAGAGTGTATCAAGATGATAGCTAAAGCGCAAAAATTTGACTCACTTACAGCTGCCAGCGCAAAAGCTAATATTACATCTTTGCAACATAAATACCACCTAGAAGTGCTGAAATTCATGTACAGAATAAAAATTAGTTATTACCCTGACTTTATTCAAGGATGGTTTCAAACAACAAATAATAACGTAAAAACTCGTGGCACAACAAATAACTTCTATACGTGAAACTTCTCCAGATATAGAAATAAAAGCTTGAAGCATAAGGGTATAGAGCTCGGGAATAGACTCCCAATGGACATCAAACAAAAACAATCTTATAAACTTGTTATAGATAAGATAAACAATTATATGAACAATCTTACTAGTCTTGAGTAATTGCAGAAAAATTAGAGCTTTTCTCTCTTTAATTTTAAAATCTTGACTTAAAAGCAGGACACTTTTGTAAATAAGAAAATTCTTAAAGGTAAATCCTAAATAAAAGCCTATTATTATTATTATCATTAAACTAGATTACTGATTAAAGGAAGTTAAGCTAGATTACCGATTGTAGAAAATCAAGCTAGATTACCGATGGCGGGTAATTAAGCTAGATTGCCGATTCGTAATAATTTCCAGTTAGTGTTTAAATTTCACTAACCACATCTGCTATGAGGATCCATTTTCCGACGTTTTTTTATAATCTTTCATATGGATGAATAATAGTAAACTTCGAAGGTTGTCGTGTCTGAAATTATTTAAAAAACCTTTGTAATTGAAATTTATAACTCACACCATTTTCCATCTAATTTTGTATTTTTAAATCCTTTACGTGGACCTTTGAGGCAACGGTTTTTCAGGTTTTTTGCTTTTGGTGAAAATAATGCGATTAACCAAATAGAAAAATCTTCGTGTTTTTGATGTCTTTCTTTTAAATTGAAATTTATAATAAATCACATTTTGTGTTTAAATTTGAATTACTACATCCGCTATGGGGACCCCATTCCCAATGTTGTTTTATTATCTATCATATGGATGAATAAAAGTTAAGTTAACTTCGAAGGTTGTCGTGTATATTATTATTTAAAAAAAACCTTTTACTTGAAATTTATAATTTACACCATTCTGTGTCTAATTTTGGACTTTTAAACCCTTTACGGGGACCTTTGAGCCAACGGTTTTTCATGTTTTTTGCTTTTGGTGAAAATAATGCGATTTAATTACATATCGTATAACGAAGTAGAAATATCTTCGTGTTATTGATTTCTTTCTGTTAAATTGAAATCTGTAGTAAATCACATTTTGTGTTGAAATTTGAATTAATACATAAGTTATGGGGACCCCATTCCCAACATTTTTTATTATCATTCATATGGATGAATAAAAGTTAACTTCGAAGGTTGTCGTGTTTATTTAAAAAAACTTTTACTTGAAATTTATAATTTACACCATTTTGTGTCTAATTTTGGATTTTTAAATACTTAACGGGGACCTTTGAGCCAACGGTTTTTCATGTTTTTTGCTTCAAGTGACAATAATGCGATTTATCTAGATATCGTATAACGAAGTAGAAATATCTTCTTGTTTTTTATGTCTTTCTGTGAAATTAAAATTTGTAATAATACACATTTTGTGTTTAAATTTGAATTACTACATCCGCTATGGGGACCCCGTTCCCAACGTTTTTTTATTATCTTTCATATGGATGAATAAAAGTTAACTTCGAAGGTTGACGTGTATAAAATGATTTAAAAAAAACCTTTTACTTGTAATTTAAAATTTCCACCATTTTGTGTCTAATTTTGGATTTTTAAATACTTAACGGGGACCTTTGAGCCAACGGTTTTTCATGTTTTTTGCTTTTGGTGAAAATAAAGCGATTTATCTAGATATCGTTTAAAGAAGTAGAAATATCTTCGTGTTTTTGATGTCTTTCTGTTAAATTGAAATTTGAAATAAATCACATTTTGTGTTTAAATTTGAATTACTACATCCGCTATGGGGACCCTTTTCTTAACCTTGAATTATTATTTTTCATATAAATGAATAATAGTAAACTTCGTAAGTTGTCGTATCTAATATTGTTTAGTCGTTTTATATAAGAGCTAGTTAAGATAGCAAGTATTCATGTGCTTATCTTCTCAAAATAAAGAAAACGGTGCGTTTGTGTTTAATTTTTATGATCATTGTTAAAATACCGCTTTTATGGGGCCTTCACTCATACCGGAAGTAGTAGTGTGTGCTTTTTAGTTCTTGCGAGGACCGATAAGGGGGCGCTATTATCAGTCCGTGTGTGACACAAAATCGGCAATGTGTAATTTACCACCTTTGTGGGGACCACTTTAAAAACTAATTTTAAGCAATTAAAATCAAAAAATAATTAATTTGAGCATATGTTTTTTTTGGGTTTAATGGGGACCGGGGTGTGCGTCCCCATAAGTGACTACGGTCCCCACAGGATTGGTGTGTTTTCTCGTCGCGGTCCTCATAAGTATAGTAATGTAAACGCACCACCGCCAGAACGTGTGTGAAGAAACTCGTCCCCATGATAGTTCGCTACGGATGTCCGAAAGCCATCGTAAGCGACAATGGGACACAATTCGTTTTTCAACTTTGGAAGGACATTCTTAAGATGTTCAAAGTCAAAACACGATACATCACTCCGTATCATCCTCAGAGTAACATCGTGGAACGCACAAACAGAGTTCTGGGAGAAATCATTTCGATGTTCGTTGGTCGAGATCACCGAAGATGGGACGAGAACTTGCCATTTATCCAGTTCGCCATCAACTCGACTACACATACCATAACAGGAAGAATTCCTTTCTACCTAAACATGGATAGGGAACCGAGATTTCCCTGGGACTTGGACGTGGGTATGCCAGTAGCGGACTTTGTGGAAAGGTCCGCATCGCTCTCAGCTTTAGCGAAGCAACTTGCTTTGTCTAAAGAACTTGCCAAGAAAGCGCAAGCACACCAGAAACGCTACTACGATCAAAAGCGGGAAGGGATTGAATTTCCCGTTGGTGCGCTTGTCTGGAAGGAGACGCATCCCTTGTCTCAAGCGGCACGTAATGTCGCCGCTAAGTTATGTCCCAAATGGGATGGTCCCTACAAGATCGCAAAGAAGATAGACCGATTGCGATATCAATTAGAAGACCCAGAAACTGGAGAAAATAAAAGAATCGAGAATATTGCTCATTTAAACCTGTATTGGTCAAACAAAGATGTCTGCCAACCGGACGGAAGCCAGTCATCCTCAACCTCGAGCAGTTCATTTTCAATTTCCACAACGTCACATTCCGTACCTATACTTCAAGACGCTGGAGTCAGTACTGGTGACGAACGTAGTGAGACTCGACGATAACGAAGACAACGACTCTTGAGAGACCAAGAAGCGCAAAGTGAGTCGTCTGGAGAATCGTCATCCTCATCTCCATCCATCGGAAAATATACCAGACGGATTCTTCTCCGATCCTCCAGCGGTTTTCCGAGTGAATCGGATACCACCAGACCTTTCTACTCCTTCCTCTCCTGATAGGATCTCGAGGGAGAAGTCTCTCCCTCTACCCTCTCCTCTATCTCACCCTGACGATTCCAGTTCTTCCTCTGAATCCGAGGAAGACGATAAGGAATTGTCCAACCCTGTTCCCATAAATCCAATGAGCTTTGTCAATCCTTCCCGTAAAGGATGGAAACGTGAGATAGTACTGAGGAAGAATCCAAAGCCTGGAGGTCCTGAACTGGACAAAAATTATCACCCTCCAGCTAGTTATCCGCATCAGACTCTTCGGTCTCGCGCAGACATGGAACAATATTTACGCGTGCATAAAATCACAGATGTGACTTCTCGTGATTTTAACTTTTCGCGTCAAGTAATCTCGCGAGAACCATGGGAGTCTGTACGGGACGCTCATTAACAAGCATCTATGCAAGGAGATTCAGCATCGGTAACGCCGTTTCCCGTCGAACCCTTGGTGAGGCCCAAGACTACTCCACCGCACATGGTCCCTGATGAAGGTACACTGCGAGGCGTACAAGGCCCGCCGAAGACACAGGCCAAATCAAGATGGCGCCGATTCTGTGCCGCCTGACACACACGGGTCCAACTCAGCCTTGCAGCAGACGACTTTTCTTTGGGGGGGGAGTATGTAACCGTCCACACCAAGCATCTCCTTCCGGGGGAAAAACCGCGTCGTCTGCTTTACTCATTTTTCATTTTTTACAATTATTTTTGTATAATGTTAAATTGTCCCGAAGTGGCGCCTCAAGCGCCACTGCAGTTTAAAACTCTTAAAAAACATTTTTCGCAGGGATAAAATCCCCCGCCTACAATCTGTAAAAAGTCAGTAGGCAGTTGTCAGTCAGTAGTTCCTTTTTGTACTTGTGCTCCTGTCGAAACGCGTTTTGGTTCTTGTCAAAATAAATACAAGTTATTGATATTCACACTGCGTTGTCTTCTACAATGAATTACCTGGTAAATATTAGTCATGGACAATAAGTCCTTTAAACGGGTAACCTGGGAACTTCTTAGTTTTTCTAGTTTTAATTTAAATTCTTTGTGAGCCGTGAAAATAGGCCCCCTTTCCTACATTCAAATTTTACGGTTACAACCGGATTTGGTCGTGAAAGACGCAATAGGCGACTATGAATTTCAAGTCTCGCCTCCTTCCAACTTCAATTCTGATGGCAGTATGCACATGCTTACAAGTAGGCACGAGTTCGTCGCGGAAGTCTTGAAATTGCCACTTCCAAAAGAAATGCACGCTTGGGATGATTTTACTTCCAAGACTTCTGTCATCATTATCGATGCCATGTGTATCGTCCAGGCCATGTGCAATTTGAAAGACATATCCACAGCACTTCTATTTGCTGAAAAGTTTGTGCAGAAAATCGAATCGCTGTCTTCTAGATTCAACGAGGTTAGAGTACTATTTGATCAGTATATCAAAGGGTCTTTCAAAGCCGCAACACGTACTAAGAGAGTCGGAAAAAACATTGCCGTACATTACCATGCGAACGATTACACCAAGATAGTCAACGTAAAAAACTTTCTTTTGCGTCCTAAAACTAAATTAGAGCTAACTACTTATCTATCTAAAAAACTAATGAGTCACTTTAAAGAGAGGACGAAAACTTTAATAATTTCATATCAAAATATTCTATTGGCGAATCGTCCATTGTATGAAGCCTTCAAAACGGAAGAAATGCAACATGGCCGGCATTGCTTAGAAGAAGCGGACTATCAAATAATCCTTCACGCTTTAGATGTTGCAAAGAAAAATAAACATATCAAGTTGGATATACACTCGCTAGACACCGATGTTCTGGTGTTATTAACTGGATTCTACGAACAAATACCTACCAAGACGAAAATGATTAGAAATAAGGAGTCATTTTAAATAAGTGATATTTATTATCGACTTGGACCTAATCAATCCAAGGCGTTAATTGGCTGTTACGTCTTTAAAGGATGCGATAACACAGGGTGTTTTGCAACAAAAGGAAGAAAATTAAACTTCAAGGCTTTTCTTGCCAGCGACGAAAACATCTTGAATGCGTTCTCACTACTTGGAACAACCTCAGAGCATGTTTCAGACAATATTCATAAGCAAATGGAAAGATACGTGTGCTTACTCTATAAGAGCCGTGAAGATAAAAATACGGATTTTATAAGAGAACTTCGTTGGGAAATGTTTGCTAGATCAGGAAAGGAAGGCAGGCAACTTTCACCAACAAGGGCCACATTAGCTTCCCACACAAATCGTGCTCATTTCCATACTTTGGTTTTAAAAACTTCATATACACCAATTCCGAAATTACCACCCGTGACTGAGTTTGGATGGATTAACAGCAATGGTGCCTTGATGTACTTTGCCTCCAGCACCAGAAGCTCTTTTAGAGCTTCGTAAATGTAATTGTGCCAAGGGCTGTAAAAGTAGAGCATGCGGGTGTACCAAGAACAATCTTGAATGCACGGACCTATGTGGTTGCAGAGACACTTGCCAAAACAAAAGAGAATTAGATACCACAACAGAAGATAGTTCGATTTTCGATACCAATATTATGTAAAGTTGAAAAATAAATATAAATTATATGTAACAGAGGGAAAAATCTTGTTTATTTATTTGAGAGAGACATGAGGTAAAGGGTCGTAAAGCCATGGGCTTATGTACAACCTCCCTCGTCGGTAAAGTGTGAAGGATTACAACAAGAAATAAAAAATTAAATTAAAAAACTACAAATATGAAATTATATACAGAAATAGAGAAAAATATTGTTAATACGGCAGATCAAATTCGGTAGAGCCTGAATTAGAGTCAAATAGCGCCGTTACGGCAGTGCGAAATGAGTTTCGCCCCGGAAGGGCAAGGGTAGCGATAGGAAGCCCATTCCAGTCATTCAATACCCTGAAGGTAAAGTGTTGCTAAGAATACCGGGTAAGCGCACGAGGCTTTCGAAGTTTTTGGCGATGGCCGCGAGTACGTGTTTCAGGATTAGACTCGAAGAAATCGGTGACCGGAATATCGATGTCGCCGTTGAGAAGGTCATAAAGGTACAGAAGATCATTAACGCGGTGACGCAGCAAGGGCGAAATGACGTGAAGTTTAGCGTCTCGTTGAATCGGTTGGGTTAACTTTGTAAATCGGTTATGGGCTTTGACGAGCAAATTTTTATGGCCCATCTGGGGAGGACTCCAAATAAAAGAAGCAAAGTCAAGCGATGGCAGTATCAGGGTGTTGTAAACTGTCCGCATAAAACGGGGCGATCGAAAGTAAAAATTCCGTTTCACTAGACCCGAGATGGAATTCAAGCGTCCAGTAATTTTGAAAGTGTGATTGCCAAACGTAAGGCCCTCATCAATTAGAGTACCCAGATCAGTGGTACACGTGGTAGCAGGAATCAGTTCTCCGTTAATAAAGTAATGATGGCGGAGATTCCTTGTGCCAAGGTGTAACACTTCACATTTCCCTGTGTTGAATTGCAGGCCATAAGCCGTAGCCCAAGAGACGACCGCGTTCAAGTCCTCTTGCAACTCGAGGCTGTCTTGTAAACTAACTATCCGATGGGATATATTGGAATCGTCAGCAAATAAGAGGAGGTGTGAAGTGCGAACGGCATCAGGCAGGGAGTTAATGAAAATTCCAAACAGTAGTGGGCCCAGAACTGAGCCTTGGGGAACTCCACTGGAAAGAGGCAAACATGAAGAGCGGTGGCCACGCAGAACTACTCGTTGTTGGCGATCCGAGATGATCGACAAAAGCCAGTTTATGGCTAGATCGGTGATTCCAGCGGGAGCAAGACCGTCAACGATTCCTTGCGTCGGGATGGTGTCAAACGCCTTCGAAAGGTCAAGGTAAATTATATCCACTGATCTACAAAAGTAAATTTCTATGTCAACATTTTAAGTTCGCAAGAGTTGTAAATTAAAATGGTGTTGCTCTTTATTTCGGTTATTGTATTTAAATTCCGTAGGTTTAAATTAATAAAAAAAATCTAAAGGATAAAAATATATTTGTGTTGTTGAAGTGGTGTATTTCGTATTCTATTGTGTTAAAGAGTATTTAAGCCTAGGCTACCGTATGTAAGAAAGACACCATTTCGACTACATTACAATAATTATTTGTCATTTTTTAAATGATTAAAATTAATTGAAAATGTTGGAAGAATTTTTCAAGACAAGGCTAAATATTTTGTTTGGGATGTGATAAACCTCTTTCAGTGTAAAAATCAAACTTGGCAAATTCTCTGAAGTAGAATACAACTGCTTCCTGACTAAGACCAAAACCGCTCAAGAAATTTCGACTCCAAATTTTGCAAGGAATCTACTGTTACAAGGAACGCATACATCTCTGAATCACCCTCTATATACGAATGATCCACAAAAAATATCACTAGTAACAAATATTCCCCTGGGTATTTCTGACCATGACATGATTCTGCTTGTGAGGAAAAGATGTCCAAAGGTTGAGAAGCGAATCTGCAGTGTGCGAAATTATCGCAAAATGAATACAGACTTATTCATAGAGGATATCCGATATAGCCTTAGGACCGAAACATGGGAAGCTGCTGATATAGACACTGATGTGGACCTCCTACAATCGTCAATGCACTGAAAGTAATGAGAAGGATTAGCACATCCGACCCACCCTGGTTGACTAAAGAAGTAAAATATCTTATGCATCAACGCGACTTATATCTCCGGAAGAGTCGAATAACAGGGCAAAGATACTACTTTACTCAATATAAAGCATATAGGAACTTGGCAAATGAGAAGATCCGACTAGGAAAACGATACTACTTTCAAGATAATATAAATAGCAATGAAACGGGGACAACACAGGTATGGAAAACTTCAAACCCTTCCTTAAAACTAAACTGCGAAATATTGATTTCATTCGGAAAAAAGGACAAACAATTACGAACCCGAAGGATATCGCCTCTGAATTTAATGCATTTTTCACCACAATACCTACAACGACACGACTCACTCCTATCACACCAGTTAAAAAGTCAGTAATGAGTGTTTTTTATTCTATAACATAACTGAGGAATCAGTCTTTCAGTACCTAAGAAAACTTAATCCAAACAAGGCTACCGGCGTAGACCATATACCATCTAAGCTAATCAGAGCACTGGTCGGGATAGTCTCACCGTTTCTGACCAAAATAATTAATTCCTCTTTTGCGACCTCCAAGTTTCCTGAGTCATGGAAGAAAGACAAAGTGGTTCCTATATATAAAAAAGGGGACCACACTGATATGGGGAACTACAGGCCTGTGTCTGTACTACCATGTCTCTCGAAATGTATTGAACACTTTTCATTGGTACAACTATACGACTTCTATACGAGAAATAACTCACTATACAAACTTCAATCTGGATTTCGCCCAGGCCACTCAACGATAACTAGCATCTTTTATCTATTAGAATCCATAATCTATTGGCGTACTAATGGACACTACGTGGGAGTGGTTTTTGCTGACCTAAGTAAGGCGTTTGACACGGTGGACCATAATATCCTTTTATATATTCTTAAAAGCAAAAACTTATCGGAAGAATCTCTGCGATGGTTTCAGTCATATCTTTCCGGTAGGAGTCAAGTAGTTACCATCAATGGAGAAATTTCTGAGCCGTGTAATGTAAACAAAGGAGCCCCCAAGGTAGCATTCTCGGCCCAATGCTTTTCAATACATATACCAGTGATGTAAATCAAAAACTTGAGCACAGCATGTCAAATGAATACGCAGATGATGCGGCCCTCATAAACTCGGCGACAAGCATAGCTGAACTGATGTCTGTCATGAGTAAAGAAGTGAAGCTACTAAAAGAAGCGCTTAGTAGTAGAAACCTTACTCTGAATGAAAATAAGACGGAACTTATTATATTCTGTCCCAATGGAAGATCCTTGGATTCAGGGTGCTGTGAAATATTGGCAAATACACTCATCAAACGAGTCTCCCATTATAAATATTTGGGTATCTTAATAGATGATACTCTTTCATGGAGCCCAAAACATTGATTATATAATTAAAAAAGTAAATGGAAGAATGAGAGTCTTACCTCCTCTTCAGACGTCACTAGATACAGACACTCTCAATTTATTATACAAGGCCCTGATCCAGCCGATAATGACATATGGAGACATTTTCTATAATTCATCAAATCTGACCAAACTAAACCAACTACAAGTTGTGCAGAATAATGGCTCTCGCTTTAGGGCAAAAAAGAAAAAACGTTCCTCCGCATCGGAATCTCACAATGAATTGGGTTGGTTATCACTAACAGAACTTTATAAAAATAACCTTTTGAAACTAATGTATCAGATCAGTAAGGGCAAAACTCCTGCCTATATGAATGAGTTCTTTACTAAGCAAACGGAAATGCATAATTATTCAACCAGATCCAGCAATAATAATTTCCACGTGGAAGACCTTCAAACATCACTCCGAAAAAAAAGTGCAAAATTTCGTGGTATAACTCTACACTCTTAAAAATGTTGGGTTGTTTCTGACCCAAAGTGGGTTATTTTTCAACTCTTTGCTGGGTCAGTATTTAACCGACCCATTTTTTGGGTTGTTGTTCCTTGGCCCTAGAATTGGTTGTTTATTTAACACAATGTTGAGTCAACGTAAACGATAACTCAGATTTGGGCTAAACAGTAACCACATTACTGGTTAAATGGTAAAATCATATTTGGGTAAAAAAAACAACCCTAGCAAGGGTTAATTGTAATTTAGACGCAACGTTTGGGATAAAATGTAGCCACAAATTGGGTTAAATTCTTACATAATTTTGGGTTCAACGTAACCCTAATTTGTGTTGTTTAAAACCTCTCAAAATAGAACCCAAATTGCTGTTTATTACATAGCTAAGCGCTTTTCCCACCTCGCGTTCCATATTTCAGCTTCCACCATATGGTAAGATCGCTGATAAGTTTTACCTGAGGTATGTCATGGAGAGGTTCTACTTTCGTCTGTTGTTACACCCCAGGGCAACGCGTTCGCAGTTGGAAAATCGGAGCAAATGTGCTCTCAATTTCCGGGCCGCATTTACAGGTCCCGGAAATTTGGAAAATTGCATTTAAATGCATTGCATAGCAATGGTGGGGCTCCACCAAAGGTACACGCAATTGCGCTGTTCTGATCCATTAGTAAGATTCGAAGCTTATGTTTTTGAGTAAGACGAAACAACAGGCGTCAATATTAGTCTGTATCTCAATAATGTTCAATAGTTATTTTTTAAAACGATGCAACCCGCAATTAAGTAAATAACTATCGAAGAAAATGTGTAATATTAATTGTATTTATTTTAATATTTAAGATAATTATGTTTATCAACTCAAATTAATAGAGAAAGAGTAGCAAAGTCGCCTAAACATCCATCTAGTGTACAATATCGTCTATTTGTATGCTAGGTTTGCCTTAAATTGCAAATGACCCAATTTTGGTTACTGCAATAACCAAATTTTTTGGGTTTGAAACAACCCCATCCCAAACTACCAGGAAAGTTTATTCAACTGCTACTGGGTTATTTTTTAACCAAATTTTAGTTAAAACTCAAATAGCCCAACTCATTCAACCCATGAGTTTTAAGAGTGTATGGAATAATTTGCCCCAATATCTAAAGGACATTGAGTCGATAAACCAATTTAAAAAAGAGTTGGTTAAATTTTTTAAAACTTAAATTTATTTCTTATTTTATTTTAGTCTTGAGTTACTTTAAATTTTAATGGACGCCTTTGTAAACCAGATTTATCTGAAAGGACTTCTCCAAAATGAAAGCCGTTATTATTATTGTTAGTGTTCCTCATCATTTCAATAGATTTTTGAAAACAGCCTCACCGCGACTAGTCGCCTCCTAGTGAAGGAATGCTTTTCTATGCATGTATAGGTATACGAAAACTAATTTTGAAGTCGTAAAAATGGTAAATGTCTGGGTCAATTTTTACTCATACGGGACTAGCAAACAATGCGAAATTGTTAGTATCCAGTATGAATTTAAAAATTATTCTACATTTTCCAATATTTTATAATTTGAGTTTCATAATTCCTTTTAGAACCGAAGCTTTTTACTTAACTTCAAAACCGTCTTGCGCCACGATTTTAGAAAAATCAAAGATGTCACTTTTACCAGTCTCCTTTACTATTCCATTATACTAACTAAGAACTAGGCAGTGAATTTGTTTTCCTGACAACTGCGTACCTGTCAGCGTCAGCCTCCACCTTTCATAAGTGCATTAGAGAGTATGCAGCCAGTATGGCATACAAGATGGCGGCCACTGTTAAGTCGGAGGAGTCGTGTTTTTTCGCTCTCTCGTCTTTTTTTTGGTGGGGATATTATTTAAAGATATTTTTTTCATAAAATAAGAAATTATTTCACAGTAATGGTAAATTTTATTCTGAGTGTAATAAAGCTAATCACAATTAATATTAATTAAACATATTAATTAAAATACAAAAATTATATACACACAAATCAATTTTTTTTAAATTCAATTGGTTTGATAACCATATGGTGTGGTAGTATAATCGGGGAAAACTCTGACTTTGTCGACGACTACTTGATATATTTTTGTTTGATCTATTGTAATGAGGGTATGATTGGGCAGGCGACGTATTTGGGGGCCAATGGGTACTTGGATAGAATTCATTTCAGGTTTCCCCTGGTTGTTTACGCCTAATAATTTTTTCATGATATCAAAATTAACATGATTCTCGGTTGATGAATTTAAGTAGAATCCCTTAACTTTAATTATATTGGTAATTTTTTCTGTTGCGGGATCGTAAATGTTCATGGAATAGTTTTTAGCCCCAGCACTTCCGAACTCACAAATATATGCGTCTTTACCGTAGGGTTCTAGTTCATTTTTTAATTCGCCAAGATAATCACCCGTGGGGAGTATAGGGACGCCATCTGGTGAGAGGTAGATAAGGCTGTCAGTATCCATATAAAAACAGAGGTCACCTACCATCTCGAGATGTTTTAAAAGATGAAGGCGTGCCATAGTTGTGGTATAGCAGGCTATGACGACATTAGTGTGTTTATGAGCTATCTCATTCTCGACAATGTCTTCAGATTTAACTAAGATGGTGTTGTCATTTAAAGTCATGAGACTTTTTACTTCTTTATCGGGGTTGAGGATCAATTCGTATAGAGTCTTGGCTTCTTTTATGATGTCTGTTGAGGCGTGTCTAGTTTTCTGTCCAAATTTCCCCCAAAAAGAGTTAAGCATAAGCTTACTGAGGCATCTCAACCCTTCGTTCTTTTCGATTTTATCTATATCTAGATCTATCCCCTCAACTTCTTTGTAGTTCCTGACATAGTTTTCTTTGTCCTCCTGGGTGATACAATCGGCAGGGAAACCGCTAGCCAGAGTTTTGTACTCTAAAAAGGCGTTTACGTAGTCTTTAAAAATACCGCCTTGTTTAGTCTCTGTGTTGTATTGCGTTATTTTGTAGGACCAGGCTTCGTACATGCGCGTGATTTTGTATCCTCGCTCTACGGCGTATCTCAACTCATCGGTAACCCAGGTACCCCGCAGCTCTCTCTGATCAGGTGTGTGTGAACAGTCACCTTGAAATTGAGTTTTACAACAGGTGTAACATAGGGGAAAGGTGAGCTTACCATTTATCCGTGCGGGTAAAACCGGATGTATGAGATTTTGAGCCGGAAGTATGTCGCATTTGAGAAGGCCATCAAAAGAAAATATGTCGGGGAAATTATCTAAAATAATTTGAGGATGTCCAATAGGAATTTTACCCGTTTTGTTCACGAACGGATATAAACTGGTGAAATCAACGTAGTGCATTTTTTCTGTACCAGCTGTTTTATGGTACAGTTTGTTAGCGCTACAACGACCTCCAAAGAAAGCATCACGTGGTTCAATCTTTTGGCTGTTTTAATACGAATGTCGTTGCGTTTTAAAAAATCATTTATTTCGGTGTTATTTGTTTTGTCCTGTAGCCACTCGCATTCCCATTTGACATTCACTTTGTAGTGGAGGGCTTCTAGTTTACAAATTTTTTTCTCGGTTTTTGTGTACCTCGTATTTAATGTTTGAGTGGGGTCGCCATGTAAAATCATGTTTCTGTTTATAGGGAAGTGAACTTTACAGCCATGATAGTAGCATCCCATGAATTCGAACACTTCTTTGTTTGTGGGGCAATAACCATCTACCTTTAGGGTTTGGATTTTAACCTCCCTACCTCTAAAAGAGGATTGAATAAGAATGTTTCTCTCGTGAGACGTCCATTCTAGCCATTCAATAGCGCCGAAAGATTGATTTTCGCCAAGTCTGTAGTAGTTTGATGGGATGATGCTAATGGTGTTGGATTTGAGATAATTTTTACGATAGACATAGGAACAAACGCCTGGGAGGGTAACTGAGCCGCAATTAAATGGGTCTACGCTAGTAACTTTAAGTAGGAGGGACCGAAAGGTTAAACACCCCAAAAATAAGAGTAGAGTGTCATTTTCGCAATAATGATAAAGCTCCTTTAAAAAATTAAAGCCTTTACCCTTACGGACTTCTGAAGTGTGCCATTTTAAGAAAGTGTCCAAGTTTTTCCTGGTAAAATACTGACACCCGTAAGCTTCTGTCGGTGGTAGAGTGTCCTCCAATACGTAGTTAGTCTCTTCCTGTCTGTCAATAATGAACTCGTGATCCACTACGTTGAAAAGGAAATGAGGAAAATACCCTTTAGCGGCATTAGGGAGACCGAAAGTAGCGGGAAATTTGGATAAAGCGACTGGGATGAAGTTGTACGAGTCAAGGAATAATATATTTGATAGTTTCATTTCTAAAATCCGAGTTCCGTTAATTTTCAATGATTCGGGTACAAATTTCTCGTCACGATTAATTATTTCTCTAATTAATAGTTGGTTGTCATAGTTACTACCAAAATGAGACACCACGATGACTTTCTTCACGTCGAATAAGCTAATCAAGTAATCTAGGAACGAACCAATAGGTTTGCCACCTGTGAAGCGTTGTTTGCGAGGCCCAAATTGATTACATTTAATACAATTAAAATCGAGGGACGTTTCGTCAATGCTGTCTCCGCAGACCGAGATACTAACGCATAAGATGGCTTGATGCTCGTACGCTCCCAACTTTTCTGGGCATCTTTTCGTTTGTATACATTCAATGTCGAAGAAAACGTACATTAGTTCGGGTAAATTATTGCGTGGTTTTTTAGCAGGGTTAACATTGATTGTTTTGTCTTTGATCACTTGAATGTAGCATAAATGATCGCTGGGTTGATGCTTCCCACATATATGACAGAAAATCTCCCCACAGCTATGCCTAGTAGTACGTTTTACGAAATCAATTATTTTAAAGCAGCTTTTGCAATGGTAAAGCCGCTCGCAAAGGGCTTTTTTGTTACCAACAGGAACCAAATGGCTGTTATAACAATCGTCACCCCAGAATTTTCGTAGGCAGGAGTCGCATGTTTTTTCACGTCCATGACAAACAGTCGGACGCATACATTTAAAGCAAAAATCATTACATTTATGAGATTGAACACGCCAGTAAGGTGTGAGGCACTTATCGCAAAAGTGTTCGTGACTAAACAATGGTTTTAAATTTGTTATGACGTTATAGTGATTATTCTCATTAAGTAGAAAGAGGCGTGGTCTGGTATCTGTAGGGTCATTTTCGCCTAAAATTAGAATTGGAACTCTGTTTTCGAATTTATAAACAAATATAGAATAGGAGGATAAATAAACTTTAAATTTCTGGAATGAATCGGGGGTACCGCATTCGGATACAGAGACTCCGGCCTTTTGACAAAGATCTAAAGAGGCTGTTTTTTGAGTTGTGAATCGGGGCCCGGTTTCTGATATGTTCTTGTAACGGTTTTTTAACTCGGTGTTGTTTTTATTGTTCATGTGGACACGATGAGCGACAGCAACACAAAGGCTACGCGCTAAACAGAGATTATCAGTGTTGGGTATTCGTCGAATCCCCCTTCGATCCTTTGAAAAAATACTGAAAGGCTTGAGTTGACGACGATTAGAACGTCCATACCCTTCTGGTATTCTGACTATACTAAATATCATTTTTATAGGTCCTTGAAAAAAATGTTCGATCTCATCATCATAAAGTAACTCGGCTAGTTGATCAAAGAGAATAGAAGGGTCTACTTGATCGAGTCTTTTAAAGGATAATTCAAGTTCCGAACGACAGTTTATACCCAGACTTCGTAAAGTTATTTGCACGTAATCTGTTGCTCTATATTCGCTTAATACGTGTTCCGTAATAGAACATATACTATCCACAGGATCATCAGTTATATTTAGAGTTATTTCCCTCCCATACATATTAAAATGTTCAAAAAATCTCTCGCTCTGCTCTAGAATTTCGCAAGAGGGTACATCTTCTATAGGTGAAGGGGGACACCCCCCTCCCCATTGATCATAAACATTCGCCTCCGCCTCCTCCGAATCTACGATGGAGCTCTTTTCGCTGGGGGCGTAATCGGAAAAGTTCAGAGACATATATTCAAAAGGGTCGTTCTCCGTCTCGTCTTGTTGACACGCGTTATCTAGAATCTCCCCCATCTCCCTGCCAGTTTGTGAATTATCGAAACTGGGTCTTAAAGATTCATGGTTATCCCGTTCCATTTCTTGCTTCCGTCTTTTCACGCGGTCTAAGTAAGAAATTTTTAAAGGGGTAGGAATTAAATTATATAAATGTTCCAATTCGTCATGTGTTTGACACGTTTCAGGGGTACGAGGAACGTTCTTCATATAGTCTATTAGATCGAGGAACGTTTGAATAATATTTAAGGCGCCATTTATGATAAAACCTGGTAATGTTGAAGGTATATTAGCAGGATCTAAGTGTAAATAAGAGCATAGAAAATAATAAAACTTGTATATTTCGACTATGTTCCAAGGCTTATTTACGGCCATTTCGTCAAGTGTCCAGCGAAGTGCTTCAGCGTCCATGTTGAGGTTTTGACGATTGATGTTCGACTGTGAAGTACTGTTATTTTCTCACGTTCTTTATACTAGATTCCTACCCCCCCTTCTCTTCCTCCTCTCAAGGTGGGGTCAAGGACAGTTGATTTTTCGAAATTATTGACTAACAATACAAGGTACTAGCAAAGGCCATCGCAGCTGCTTTCCGACATGTTTAAACACGTCTAACATTGTTTGACAGTGAACAATAGGTGATATAAGATAGACGTACGATGGCTTGACAGGGTGTCAAATAGTCGTATAACAAAACAACGAATTTGCAATAGATTTTATAATTCAACAAAAGGAATAATTATAACAAAAGAGTTGGTACGACATTCCACTAGGTGGGGACTTCTTCAACAATGACATTGAGAAAATGTTAGGAAAGAATTTCTTCAATCAATCAAATTGTGACAGTTCTATTTAAGGAATGTTGAGAATAGTAGATAAATAGGTCAAGTTTACTATTGTGTAATTTATTTACTCCTCAACTGTCAGGTACACAAAGCTTGTCAGGAATTCGTCGGATCTTGGAGATTTAAAAACTGCTCATTGTGCTATTTATCTTATTGGTCTTGAGAGTGCTGGAATTCCTTAATCTCTGGTTTGAAAAACGCACCTAAAAATACGCTTATAATCGAAGAAGGGGAGAGGGTTCTTCAACAATGACCTTAGGTCTTTGAAGATGTTAGGAAAATATTTCGTCAATCAAATATTGACAGGTCAGGAATGTGGGTCATAATAGATAAATAGGTCAAGTTTACTATTGTGTTATTTACTTACTCGTCAGCTGTTATGGAGGCAAGTACACAAAGGTTGTCAAGAATTCGTCGGATCTTGGAGGTTAACCCTCAAAAACTACTTATTGTATTCTTTATATTACTGATTTTGGGAATGTTAGAATTCCTTAATATTTGGTTTCAGAACTTTGACATAAAAATACGCCTACAATCTAACAACGGAACAGTCAAGGACAATAGATATTTCGCGATTGCTACTTAGGAAATTTAGTATAAAAACCGTGGAACACGACAGAGGAGAGTATCATTATTCGAGAAGACCTTAAACGTGCAACATGGAAAATCAAGAAGCTGTTAAGAGGAAGATTGGCGTAACTAACGAACGAAAAATCAACGGTAGATTCCACATTTCTAGAGAGTTGTTCCTGACAACGGGCTTCGTGAACGGCACCCTCGATCCCGAGATTCGCTTATGTAAGAAGCAGTCGGTAAAAAGTTTCGCCATTTCAACAAGTACCTGGGAGAAGTTGATCCCGCGTTTACCCGTATTAGCAGGCTGGACGGCGGGCCACGAAACCAATAACTTTGAAATCGTTTTGATCGATAACGCAAATGAAAAAACAACTGTCGTGGCGTATCATAATACGTGTCACATTAAAGATCTACTAAATGAGGACTCCATTGTTTTGGACAGTATGGAAACAGCGGCATTGAACCGAGTTTCGAACGCCGTTAAGGAGCATCTTATTAAGTTAAGTAACCATGAAATTGTATTCACGCACATGGCTGATATTATTATAGAATTTTATAATGATATTTATGATAATTTATACGGCGAACACGATCGCATACCGTGTTTAGATGGGCAGCCCGAAAAATTCGATGCAGTGGTGGGATACTTCACCAATTTCGTAACATCGTACCAAGTGGTAATGAAATTTAATAATGTACTGGAAGAAGAAAATCTTGAAAGTAAATTTTATAACTATAATGTATTCTCGATAATTTCGGGTCAAATAACATTTTTAAAAGAGAGAATGCACATGTTAACGCATTTTTAAATTTATGTCTGTTTGATAATTTGTTTTTTTCATTGATGTTTCAAAAATAAATTGAATTTAAAACTGAAAAACTGTTCCATTTTATATAACTAATACAACACAGAAATGATATAAATTTCTAGTTTTTAAATTTTAAGCCTAAGAAATATAAAAGTAGATATAACTAAAGTGTAGGAAAAACTTGTCGATTTTTTTGATAGGAACTTATTTTAAATAAAACGAAGTAAATAAGGTAAAAACAATTTTATTTTATTTAAAATTTACAATTTTTTTTTTTTTTAACCCCCCTCCCCCACCTCAATCGACTGAGAGGTTTCGCACGAGTGTACGGACCCCCTCGAACATCACGTCGTCCCGTCCCTCGTACACTCGTGCGTGGCCCGGGGGGACTTCGAGGAAACGTACCCGGCGGTACAACGACAACTGGGCGAGCTCCTGCGTCACACTGTTGGGAGAGAAAAAGAGAGAGAGTTATTCTATACGTTAATAAATAAAGTATTGGATAACAACAAATAATAAAGAAATTAACTCACCGGAACCCGCGACAGTTGAGGGCCAGGAGGCTAAAAAAGAAAAATTAAAATTTAGATAAACGAATCATTAAATAATGCATGAAAACTTACTCGTGGGGTATGAAAACGCTGTTACTATACACGACCTGCCTTACTTGATTAAGCAGGTCGTGCATAAAGTCGTCATCCGCCACGACCTCGGCTAGTCCCGCCAGGTATGTTGTTATTTCATGTACCAAGCTGCAAATAAATAAAAATTATAATACCGTAGTGTAACGTAAAACAAAAGGTTCACTTACAAGTCCCCATTGACGTTTAAGTCATCCACTCCCGGCCGGGGCATAGCCTGCCATGGATAGTAAATGGCCGGGAGAGGTTGATACTCGTGTTGAGGTTCAGGGGAGGGGGCGCACGGTAGTGGGCTCGGTGGCGGAGACGGGTTTCGGGGCCTTGGCCCTACCACGCCCATTGGTCTCGGTGGTGGCGGTGACCTAGGCCAAGGCCCTACCACGTAGAATGGTCTTGGAGGTGGTGGCGAGGGGGCTAGCTCCAGGGACTCGGGGGTCCCAGAGCGGGAGGAGTCGGAAAACTCGATTGGGGAATACGGGGTATCAACCCCATGGACGTAGCTATAGAGAGAGAGGTTTTCTAAGTCTTTTCCTAAGTTTTAAAAAAAAGTATTTCTTACCATGTTGCGGAAAGGTCCATCGCTCCGTGTTGGCTGTGGTGGTGGTGGTTCATGGTTCAGAGAGAATGATAACTTTGAGGTCTCAACCTCTTCATTTTATACTTTTTACTAGGGTCAAGGCGTGTTCGAGAGCAAACAAATGACTTCGAGGTATTTAGTACGTACAAGGGTAGAAAATTTTCGCGGGCAAAATTATTGGAGACCTTGCCATTGGACTATAGTTTCTCGGGCGTCTTTTTTTTGGGTGACATTTAGAGAAACCCCTTTAGCGTTTCTTCGATTGACCGTACGAGGGTCTTTAGTTTAACCGTATTTACCATCTCAAATAGTGACAGTCCATGTTAAAAACTTCGCCCCTATAGTGAAAGGCAGCATGATGGCCCTACTTTTCAAAATTATTTCTACGCGTTCACGATGGCCTACCCGCGCCGCGCTTCCCCCTCCCCCCCGCGTGTCGTTTGGGCCCCCCACCCCTACCCCCGTGTTTGGGGTTCGCGACCCGGGGTTTGCGCGCGCGCGTTCGTGTATTAATTGAATACGTTTAAGTACGAATGATAGTTACAAATAAGTTTCATTCGAGTGTTAGCTATGATACCGTTCACTACACCTGGAAATTTGATTATTTTCGGTCCTTCGGGATCAGGTAAAACAGTTTTATGCAAACGAATAATTGAAAATAAGGACAAAATGTTTGAACCTAAAGTCGATTTAGTTGTTTGGCATTATAGTATATATCAGCCTTGCTACGATAAATTGAAAGAAATGGGCGTAATAATGCGTCAAGGTTTACCTGACGTTACTATATACGATGGCTCTAAAACAATACTAATCGTATTAGATGATCTCATGTTAGAAAATAAAAATAATATTTTATCAGAAATATTTACTAAGCAATCTCACCATAGGAAATTATTCGTCATCACCCTTTTACAAAACATATTTGAAAAAAACTTGAGAACAGCCTCTTTAAACGCGCATTACATGATTCTTATGAAAACTGTGAGAGATCTTATGCAATTAGTAGCTCTCTCTAAACAATTGGCACCCAACAACTCTAAATTTATTGTAGAATGTTATCTGGATGCGACAGAAAAACCTTACGGGTATTTACTTTGCGATTTAACCCAGAAATGTCATTCCGATTTAAGGTTTAGAACAAATATTTTACCGGGAGAACAAATAGTCATCTATACCCCAAGAAGAAAACGATATAATTAAACGACATTACTAAAATTTAATCATTCTTTACGATGTCACCACCGAGAAAGGTCAAGAAAACATCGGGTATTAAAAAGAAAAGTTTAGCCGCTAAAAACATCAATTTAATAGCCGCTTTGGGGCAATTAAAAAAACCTCAAAGATTAGCTATTCTTAAAAACTCTAATCGAGAAATTATTGATTCAATCAGCGAGTGTTGTCACAACGCCTTACAAGGAGCTGTCAATCTGAAACCCGACGTATATAATAAATTGTGTAAGCACAAGAAACATATTCGTAAAATTGCTTGCAAAAATACTCATTGGAAAGCCAAAAGGACCATATTATCTAAACAAACAGGAAGCGGTTTCTTTAGTGTCCTTTTTCCAATAATTTCGAGTCTTTTAGGCGGTTTATTCTCAAAATGAATAAAACACTAGTTTACGCTAATAAAATGACATTAGTACCCTTGGAGCAACAACAACCTGAACAAAGTCATAGTCCATCAAATCAATTAATAACATCAAATAATGAGATTTCAAAAAACAATACAGTGTTATCGGAGTTGGATAAGGAGATGAGCACGATTATCTCAAATCAATCTTTAGATGAAAGAACCAAATGGGTTTTTATGAAGAGGCGATGAAGCGCTACCTGAACATCTCCAAGCCCCGCCCATCGAATAAACAAGACAGCTGGATTAATATGTTTCCCCTGAAATATAGAGGAGCGGCGAAGAAAATATTCGACCACTTAGCAAGTAACGCTCCTAGTATACGTTGGGATGACTCGGGGGTTCTCTTCGTGAACGGCCTTAAGATCCCAGATTCAGATATAGTTCAGCTAGTTTATTTTACTATACAACCTACCTTCTTCAATAAATACGGAGTAGCCCCTTCACTCGTAGGTACTCCACCGACGGGGTGGACAGAATTTCAACCCTTTGTGCTAAACTTTCTAGCGCCAAAAAGCAAATCAACGTCTCCATTAGCACCGCCCCCCTCAACCAAGGCATCGCCCAGTTCTGTACCGCTGAAAAATCGGCTTCGACCCCGAACGTATATAAAAGCGAAGAAGAGATTAACATTTGACAATAAAACGAGCCCTTTAATTTCGAAGAAACAACCTTTTAAAGCCAAGAATACATTATGGGAGGTTTATCGAAGCTCCAAAAAGTAGAAACTTTAAAGAATACTTATCTCAACACCAAACACCGGTCAGGGTTCACTGGTTTAAACCCATTGTACAAGGCTGTCAAATCTCAAGGTATTTCGAGAAACGAAGTCAAAGCCTTTCTAGAAACCACTGACGTTTACACACTGCATAAAACAGCTATACATAAATTCAAAAGGCGTAAAATCCCCGTCTTTAACATCTCGGATAGAGTCGAAGTAGATCTGGCTGATCTGGGTTCAATCGCTAAATACAATGACGACTACAGATACCTGATGGAGGGCGTCGACTGCTTCTCCCGAAAAGCTTTTGTAGTACCCATGAAAAGAAAACACGCGACCGAGGCTACGAAAGCTCTCGAGGTTATCATCGAACAAAGCAAACCTAAAGCCATCTGGTCTGATTTAGGTAAAGAATTTATTAATTCACAGACGCAAAAACTTCTTAAGAAAAATAAAATCAAATATGGCTCTATGACGTCAGAAAAATTCCACTGTCCATTTGTAGAACGTTTAATTAAAACTTTGAAACATCGAATATTCAAAATGTTGACTCATTTCAATTCTCATAGATATATAGATCATTTGACAGACATAGTTAAAGGCTACAATGCCTCTTATCATTCCGTAATAAAAATGTCACCCGACAATGTTTCGCCCTCTAACGTTCTGGAAGTGTACAAAAACATTTACAAACCGGAAATGAGTACTAAGCCTACTAAAAAAGACGTCAAATTTCGTGTCGGAGATTACGTAAGAATAAGCAAACTTAAACCAGCATTTTCTAAAGGTTATGAGTCAAATTTTTCGACGGAAATATTTGTAATTTCCACTATTTTGAACTTCAGAAAACCCGTATTATATCGTTTGAAAGATTTGGATGACAAGCATATAACCGGGTTGTTTTACTCTGATCAGCTCATTCGAACAGTGGAGCCCAAACTGTTTAAGATAGACACTATACTCAAGAAACGCAAACGTAAAGGGAAATTAGAATATTTTGTATCGTTTATCGGTCTACCTAAATCGCAGAACTCGTGGGTAACAGCCGACAATGTCGAGAAAATCTGAATTCTATTTAACTCTACCCAGCGACGCTAGTATGGATGTCTACCCTAATAACACTATGGGTAGTTACATCACTAAACTACCCGATCCTATTAATTTACAAGGACAATGGGAAATTTCTTTAGTAGAAGTAATATATACAAGCAGTTTCTACAATGTTATATACAAAACGAGTAAGAGGAAGGCGAGCAAGAGAAAAACACTTGAAGATTTAGTCGAAGAAAGTAGCTCTAATAAATTTAAAAACCCCAAGGAATGCGACGTAACCGACCTTGTTGAACGAAAAGATGGGAAACTGACCAGCTACGAAAGCTACCATCTACATAATATACCAGCCGGCCATTACAAATCACTTAACCACATTGTGGAAACTATCAATACTTCCAAAGTATGCGAAAAAACCGCTTCTTTATTTCATATTAACGAGACGACGGGGCATGTAAAACTAAAAACCGATGCCACTGAAGATACGAAAATTATCTTCAAAACACACGAATCATTAGCTGCAATTTTGGGGTATAGAAACCCTCTCAATATACAAGGGTTGAGCGATAGACCAGCCAGGTTAAACTACCACGTACCATCTCAATTATATATTTATTGCGATCTGGTTGAAGGACAAATTGTCGGTAACACCCACGCCCCCCTCTTACGTATTATACCCATCGAAGACAAGAAACACGGGGATACCGTGTGTCTTACGTTTGTCTCACCCCATTACGTCCCTCTGTCAAAACATTATATTAGCGAGGTTGGCATCCATATAAAGGACCACATGGGTGAACCGGCTTTATTTCAGTTTGGACTGTTGCACTGTAAAGTTCATTTAAGATGCGCAAGTCCAACGCGTTAGATAACAAAAGATGTGTTTACACGGATTATTATACCCAACAAGCGCAGTCAGGTGGTGGTCTGAGTTTTTACGTCGGGAAACAAGGACAACACGGTTATAGCCAAAACGGGGAAGGTATTGGTTCGTTCTTGAAATCTTTCGGAAGATACGTATCCCCTTTCTTAATTAAAGGGGCAAAGTTCCTTGGTAAACAGTTTCTGGGCACCTCTTCAAATATCATAAGCGACGTCGCCTCTGGAAAGGATCTGAAAACTTCGGCTAAAAGAAGGTTTACCGAAACTTTGGATGATGTGCAACAACAATACGGTAGAGGGGTTGCAAAGAAAAGACTAGCTAAAAAGAAAAAAATACCAAAGAGAAAGAAATCTATAAAACAAAACAACACAAACAAATTTAAATCAGATAAACGTAAACTTTCATTCAAAACGGTTCGCGATATTTTCTCTCCCTAAAAATGACTGAAGCTTGCAGCACGGGTTTCGATATTTTCGCTCCCCCTCCTCTTCAAACAGCCATCGAAAATTCCAAATGGGTTCCTTATCAACCTTTGACATCTTTGAAAGGGGACCAACCTATTGAATTTGAAGTAACATCCAGTGGTAGCGAATACGTGGACACAGCCTTAACAATGCTGTACACCAGAACTAAAATTGTAAATGAAGATGGAACTGCTTTAACAGCCACTGACGAAGTTGGACCCGTAAATAATTTTCAGCATAGTCAATTTGAGCGTGTCGATTTGGAGTTGGGCGATTGCGCAACAACACCCGCTGCTAGTAACTACGCGTACACTGCATTGCTTTCGGCCCTGACATCCTACGGTCCGGCAGCTAAAGAATCCCATTTGGGTGCCTCCTTGTTTTACAAGGATACAGGCGGAAGCATGGATTCGCTTACAGCAAATATGGGTTTTGTTAAACGCCAGAAACTTGCAGCATTATCCGAGGAAATTGAAATGTATTCCAGCCTTTACGTAGATATGTTTAATATCCCCCGATACCTGATAAACGGCGTTTCTATGAAATTAAAATTACATAGAAGCAAAGCTAGTTTTTGTCTTATGGGTAAACTTAACGCGTCAGGCAATGGTTATAAACCCGTAATCGTTGAAGCCGTATTATACGTCTTAAAGCTTCAATTAGCTCCTAAAATTCTATTTGCTCACGAACAAGCTTTAAGCATTAAAGCAGCCCAATATAGTTACACTAGAACGGAAACTAAAATATTCACAATTGCGCCAAATATCTTAAACACATCAATCGGAAACATCTACCTAGGTACCCAGCCTTCGCGGGTTACAATCGCTATTGTAAAACACACCTCTTACAATGGAACCTTGGATAGTAACCCCTTTGACTTTGGACATTGGAATGTCAATCATCTAGCAGCATTCATCAATTCTGAACAATACCCCTCCAAAGCCTTAAAACCACACTACAGTAAAAAGCAATTTGTCCGAAGCTATTACACTTTATTTTCGGGGTCAAACAGTCACTACAACGACAAGGGGAACAATATCTCTATGGATGACTTTGCCTCGGGCTACGCCATATACTGTTTAGACCTGACACCTG
This sequence comes from Phalangium opilio, assembly GCF_054372755.1. Taxonomy (NCBI): domain Eukaryota; kingdom Metazoa; phylum Arthropoda; class Arachnida; order Opiliones; family Phalangiidae; genus Phalangium; species Phalangium opilio. The sequence continues at coordinate 277,476 of NW_028324172.1, forward strand.
ACGGTAGCGCGAGTCATTCCGATCATTGGAGTCCTACGAAGCAGGGACAGTTAAGATTAGAATTGGGATTTGAAAAACCCACGCCCACTACACTGAGCTGCATCGTACTATCCGAATTCCAGGCTTTGTTACAAATAGATAAAAATAGAAACGTGTCAATCGTTTGTTAAGAGATAAAATGAATGCCGAACAGATAACACGATTTCTAAGATTCACGCCACATTTCTTGGGGGTTTATCCGAGTGATTTATTACCCGAAAAAATTGACAAGTTTCCTTCGTCCCTTATAATAAATTTAGACAATCACTATAATGACGGATCTCACTGGGTCAGTGTTTACTTTGATGGAAACCGACGTGGTTATTATTTTGACTCACTGGCTTTAGGGAACTTTCTCCCTTCGATTAAAGAATTTGTTAAAAGAAATTCTAGAAAATGGTCGTTTAACAAAAGAAGACTTCAAAACTTGTCAGGTTCGACATGCGGACTATACTGTATTGCCTATATAATACAAAGAACAAAAAGAAAGAGCCACGAATCATTCATGAAGCGTTTTGGACGAGATGGTTTGAAAAATGACATCATTGTTACAAACATGTTGAAACGCATCCGTAAAGAATAACTTATAAAAAATACTCTTTGTAATTTCTTTTGTATCTTTAAAAAAAATAAATGTGTCACCTTTTTAATATTGTTTTCTTTTATTTCATATATTAAGGAATGTGGGGGGGGGTAGGAATGCTTGGAATGTAAGAGGGGGAGGTAAAAAAAGGGGGGGGAAATGTTTGGCAGATGTATAAGTTGGATATTCCCATAATCATTTTCATTCCTCATCATGAACTCGGAGCTGCAGAGATATCGTACTTTTTACTCCTGGCCTCAAGACGGAAACTATATAAAAACTTTAAGCAGAGCGGGGTTTTATTCATTACATACCGACGATCTAGTACAGTGCTTCGAGTGCGACGGTATTTTATTAGCATGGAAACCCGATGATAATCCTTACGAAGAACATTTAAAACATTTCCCCAAATGCAACTTTATTAGAGGTGGGCTAACAAAAAATATACCCTTCAGTTTTGATGAAACAGAAACATACACCAAAAATATAAATAACGAAATCAAGACCGAGGAAAAAACACCAGAAAAACCCATGGAAAACACTGAAGAACTTTATCATACCTTTAAAGTTAAAACTAAAGATCTCGAAAGACTAGTCCTAGAACTCTACGCTAGAAAACAACTTAACGCTTTGTATATCAAAGAACGACTTGATGCCTTGCGTAAGATTTAAAAATAATATTAAAATTTATCTTCTTCCTTACGAAGATAGACGAAATTATTTTAGAATTAATCAAATACATTTTAATATGAAAATTGAAAATGTATCTTTAATATTAAAACCTATACTTTTAAAGAAAATAAATAACTTTGCATTTTATATTATGGTCTTCATTTATAAAAAAATATCCCCACCAAAAAAAAGACGAGAGAGGGAAAAAACACGACTCCTCCGACTTAACCGTGGCCGCCATCTTGTATGCCATACTGGCTGCATACTCTCTTGCATTCAATCATAGTCACCATTGTGAACAACATAATGCCATAATCATTATTTGAAACCACAATTCCCATTACTAATGTTTACGTACCTCCTTTAATTTGTTGACCATTGTTAGATATGCTTCATGTTTCTTATTGCGGTCCGAATATTCTTTTGATTTAATTTTCCAAAGACATGGCAATGATTGGTATAATTCTATAAAGTCAGCTATAAACTGTTTTGATAAATTGCGTATATCAGACATATTTGAGCAATTGCACAATAGCGCTCCACTTCGGCAAAAGGAAAAACCGAAGATAATTTTGTTCATTGGCTACAACACTGCTACGGTGATACCCATCTGCCACCATGGAGCAATATTAACGAAAGCTATTTTCACTCCCACTCCAGTAATATTATTCGATGCGAAAATTAATGGCAATTGATCAATGTGTTTGCTTATTTCCGTTCCTGCTGAAGATACAACTTGTACAGTGAAACAAAGTACAGTTGTATACCGTCCATATGCACACTCTTTACCGTGCAAGCCGAGTTTGCACGTACTAATTCTTTGGCTACTCAAGCCGAGCTTGGCGGTTTGCGCGACTATCCGTCGTCCCGTCTACACGCTAGGGTTTAAAATTGGGGGGAAGGGGCTTAATCTTATTATTCGTATATCTATTATCTATATAAATCAAAGTCCTGACTGACTGACTGACTGACTGAATGACAGACTGAATGATAATCAACGCCCAGCCCAAACCGCTTGCCCTAGAAGGCTGAAAATTTGCAGGAACGTTACTCATAAGTAGTAGGCGCGTACTAAGAAAGATTTTTCCAATCCGCCGCCATCTTAAAAAATGGCGCACAGAAATGTAAAAAATATTCTCTATGCAATTAAGTAAACGCGTTTCAACCGATTTCACAAATTTTTAGTACACTGGTTTGCTTTAACCTATAGACGGGCTGAATGGTCTTTCGGGTTCGAGTTTTCGCTATCTTTTAAAATGGCGCCCAGAAATGTAAGAAAATATTCTCTATGCAATAAAGTCCGCGCGTTTCAACCGATTTCACAAATATTTAGTACAATGGTTTCCTTTAACCTATAGACAGGCTGAATGGTATTTTGGGTTCGATTTGTTGCCATCTTTTTAAATGGCGGCCAAAAACTTAAAAACCCATCTTTATGGAATAATGTCCGCGTGAAAAGTAATAAAAAATATCCCGACGGGCTGACGGACTGTGCCGAGTGCCTTCGCTCCTAGGGTGCTACAAAAATATTAGTCATCAGTAAAATCTACACATTCTTTATATCATTTTAGATGGAAGTTCTTATTACACGCGAGCGACGCCGCAGGTAACGGCTAGTTAAAGATATACAAACTTTTATTGATAAAGATTTCGGAACCGAGTTATTGACCATGAGAAAATTGTGGATGAAAGAATTTCACTCGTCTTTTGTAAGTTCAGTTTTCGTTTGCTTTTAGTCCCCACTACTATTGGATATTGAAAATCATCTCTTCAAGGATGAAACTTAAGGAACTTTTCATTATAATTTTTATACACTATATTGCTACAGAATTTTAGGAGGCTACTAGCAATTTTTTGGTATAGTTTACGGATTATATTGAGGTGGCTAACTTCGAAATTTGGGGGCGCTATAGCCCCCATAAAAGGCCTAGCGACGCCACTGCCTAACGCTTTTAAGAGTGTCACCTAACACGTTTAGCTGTGTTTTATGAATGTACAATACCGCCTGATTACCAATTTCCTTTTTAATTTTATTTTAAGGATAAAAATATATTCTTTCATGAATATCATCTTTAAAAAAATGTTTAAAAATTAAGTTTTCCAAAAATTTTTTACTGTTCGGATTGACTTTAATATTAAAACATAAATGAAAACGAAAGACCTTTTTTAAGAAACCCGCAATACTATAATTTTCCATTTATAATTTTAAAAGGGTGTTTTAAAAGTTCTATTTTACACCTAGGCTGCGTTCAGCAGAGCTCAGCGCTGAGTCCGCTGAGTCAGCGCTGTTAGCGGTGTCGACTGAACGGTATTTTTTTTGCATTGTGACGTCACGCTGCTTAGCGGTGAGGCAGCGCGGTCAGCAGGAAATTTGTCGAGTTTTTGGTATCACGTGATGTAGATCACCAGGCTACGTCATAGAAAACGCGTAGTTACGATGACTTAAGGTCGGAGTTCTGCAACATCTTCTGCTCTGCAGAGCGCAGAGTCGCAGACTGCAGTTCAGTTCAAACTCGCAGTTTGGCGAATGGAAAGAAAATGGACGAGTTACTACAAATATCCCTCACAGATTACGATGGCACTACATATGTAATGGCAGTAAAACCATTGGATCATGCTAGAATTTTAAGAGGTTAGTTAGTCTTTCTAATTTTAATTATTTAAGTTCTTAGTTATCCCTAAGAATATGCATTCATTAAATTTTTGTTAAGCCTTGGTACCTTGCATTGTAGTAATTCGCTATTTTTCATTCATGTTTCAAAATGTTTGCATTACAGATCCATTTTTTGCACAGTTTTGCTTGCATCAAGCCAAAGCATTTGGCATTACACCACAACCTGTGCCGTCTGAACGAAGGGATTCATACCCACAACACAACCAGCAAGAACCAAACAACCAACAAGAACCGAACGTCCAACAAGAACCGAACGTCCAACAAGAACCGAACGTCCAACAAGAACCGAACGTCCAACAAGAACCGAACGACCAACAAGAACCGAACGACCAACAAGAACCGAACGACCAACAAGAACCGAACGACCAACAAGAACCGAAATTACCGAAAGACCAACAAGAACCGAACGACCAACAAGAACCGAACGACCAACAAGAACCGAAATTACCGAAAGACCAACAAGAACCGAACGACCAACAAGAACCGAAATTACCGAAAGACCAACAAGAACCGAAATTACCGAAAGACCAACAAGAACCGAAATTACCGAAAGACCAACAAGAACCGAAATTACCGAAAGACCAACAAGAACCGAAATTACCGAAAGACCAACAAGAACCGAAATTACCGAAAGACCAACAAGAACCGAACCACCCGGAAGACCAACAAGAACCGAACCACCCGAAAGACCAACAAGAACCACACCACCCGAAAGAGCCATACCACCCGAAAGAGCCACATCACCCGAAAGAGCCACATCAGCCGAAAGAGCCACATCACCCGAAAGAGCCACATAGTGATGTGGACCAAAAGGAGAAAGCTTCACTTGGTAATATTAATTTAGTTTGAACAATAAAATTATTATTGACTAATAAAGATGTTTTTTCTTGCAGATTGTTCAATGCGATGGGTACCCAATTCCATAAAGCTGCTAACAAGTTTAGCTTCAAAATACAAAGATGAGCTCGATAGCTCAAGGAAGAAGAAAGACGTGTGGCGGAAAATAGCTGTGGAAATGGGAGATAAAGGCTATTCTTGGACAGCGGATGATTGTGACACTAAATTTAGAAATTTAAATGGAACGTAAGTTAAATTGAGTGATTTTAATATCATAGAGATTTCATGGATGATCAATACTGTGACATTTCTATTAGTTATAAGAAAGTTAAGGATAAATCGAATAAGACTGGTCAAGGAAAACAAACATGAGACTATTATGAGGAGATGGATTTGATATTTGCCACTGACCATGCTATTGCGCCTATTAATCTATTAAATTCAATAGGTGAATCTTCTGCAGGTATTAATATGTCTATCACTAATTTTATAATAGCATTTGAGTGGATTAATAAGTCGATATATTTAGAATCTGTCAGTGCTCCAGTCACAAGAACAAGTTCACCAGTCCAGTCTACATCATCTGAATCAAACTGTTCATTAACTTCCCTAAGCTCGTCTCCTACATCAATAGCTGATATAAATGACCATACCATTCCTGTACCAGAGAAGAAAAAGAGAAAAACTAAGACAACTCAAGAAGAAGTTCCAGGATGGTTCGTTGAATGGTCACAGAAAAACGAAACGTTAGAGAAACAAGCTATGGAACAAACTAAGCAATTTCAAACTGAGCTCCAAAAATGAAGCACTAACTAAAATGGTTGATGCTTTAATGAGTATGTAGTGAATCAAAATACATTTAATGTTGTCAATTTTTCCAATGCAAAACATTTTTGTCAAATATTGAATAAAGTTATTGTCGATCTCGTAATCTGTCCTGCCTTAATCTATCAGCTATAGCTCTTCGCTTATTTTTCGCAGCATCTGTTACTGCGTTTACATTTTGAGCTTCATTGGCAATATCGGCAGTTGGTGGAGCAATATTAATATCACCTATGTAATCTTCTATACCATTGTTACCATCATGAATTAAGATGAAATTGTGTAATATGCATGCGGACATAATAACCTCGAAGACCTCGGCTATTAATGACATATCCAAGTATTTTAATCGACGAAATCTGCCTTTCAAAAGAGAAAAAGCACGCTCTATCATCTGTCGAGCGGAACTATGCGTTTTATTGTAATTTCTCTCCTTGGCAGTTAAATGGCCATTTTCCTTGTAAGGCGTCATGGTAAACATATCTAGCGGATATGCACTATCACCTTGAAGATGGCCGCCATTAACTGTCCGCAATCCTATTTTCAAACAATCATATATATAACTGGACCTCCACATACGCGCATCATGAACAGACCCTGGCCAGCCAGCACATACATCCATGAATATCAACTGTTCATTGCATATCCCTATAGGATAATGCAATAATTAATTATCGAACAGGAAAAATATTTGGTAATTTACCCTGCAATAATATGGATGTTGTTTTTTGCGATTGTAATACGCATTTTTGTTTTCTTCCGGTTCTTTTATTTCGATATGGCATCCATCTACTGCCCCTACAACTCCTGGAAAACCGTAATATTGTTCACAAAATGTTTTGGTGTTTTCCATTGTTTCTTCTGTTGGCCAAGCAATAAAGTTTTTTCTTTCTCTTGACATTAGTCTAATAAATTCCATAAATATGTAATGTGTATTTCCTTTTGATAAATTAAATCGATCCCCAATGCTTCGAAATGACTCCGGAGTGGCTAAAAGCCAAAGGGATGTTAAAACCCTCTTCTCCATCGGAACTGATATGACATTTTTTTCAGCCAATACTGCACCTCCGTAAATCAAAATTAGTTTCTGAAACATATTATTTAAGGTATAGAGAGACAAGCCAATTTATTTAAAGTTGTCAAACCTACTTCGACTGTTGTACGGCTCATACGAAAATGGCATTTAAAATCATAATCAGTGTAAGAAGGCACTACTCTCTCGACATAATCTTCAATTCGCGAGGGGGTGGACCGAGGCTTAAGTTTTTTCCTAATATTGTGGCTATTACTGCTTCCTGCTTAATTTTTGTCGAAAAGGTTCGAGTGCCACTAAAGTTCAAAGTATTTTCTTCGACCATTTCATCACTGACAAGCTCATTGACCACTAAATAAAAACATTTTCGTTTTGTTTTGTTTTGCAGTCCAGATAAAAAATTCGCCGCCATTTTTAAAGCACACCGATGAGTCGATGACTAGGGAAAAAGGCGTTCAGCAGGATGTCACGTCATTATGACGACATAGCTCATCGAAGAAATTTTTCAACAATCCTTGCTTGGTGAGCTCTGCTGAACGCAGCCCTAATTTACACTTTAAATTGGCCATAAAAATAAAACTCTCCTTTGGGTGTTTTTACGGTGTAAAAAAAGTGTTTTCTTAAATTACACCCTTATAACACGTTTTTAACGCTTCCCTTTCTTAGAGTGTAGGAACTTTCATATAAATCAATTAAAGTCTTCCAGAGGCAAATAACTAATCATTGAAAGTGGCTAGTATCACATAATTCAGAGTTTGTCCACTTAAGCCTAGGCGTTTACACCAAAGTTTGAGAAATTTGTTGAAGTCTGGCTCTCTAATAGAAATTCTACATTCTTAATAACTTCTTTATGGTCTACTTTTTTCAAATATATCACTTCATCATTAATTATTTTAACCGTTTTGTTCTTTACACCGATCCCGACACTCCTAGACCTGGGAGACTCCATTTTCCGTCCGGAAACGGAAACGCGAAATAAATGAATGATAATCTAGACTCTAGAGGGCGCTAGAAAATTCCCAAAAATATAGGCCTCTCCCCCATATTATGAAAAGTATAACTTCATTGTCCAAGCATTGGCTTGTTTCAATGTTCTTATGGTATCCTGAATCCGTTCTTGATAATACCTATAATTTCGAGATGTCCTATAAAAACCTAAAATTCGCAAATTTATCCTATAATACCTATATTTTTGATATGTTGGTTTAAAAAGCATTCAAGTTCAAACAACAATCCCTAAATTTTAGATTATTTTCCAAATCAGACGAGTTTTTGCAAAATTCATATACCGCGGCTAAGTTTCCACTCCTCTGTTACACGTTATCTGTAATTTTACTCTATTTGCCTACCGCTACAGTCCCGACTCGCGAAGGTCAACCTAAGCTATAGGGGGTCCCTCTTGGGGTTTACAGACTAACTGTTGGCTATTTCGTCTGCTTTAGGCTAGCAAAAAGACTGGAAAAACTCCGTAAAGTTGATGAAGAACGTAGAAACTTAGAAAAGAAAGGCGGCGTGAGGCGTTAACAATTGGATGTGTGGAATTCGTTCTTGTAAAGGCAGTTGTCATTGCTAAAAGGTGTGTACTAATTTAACCTTGTTCGAGTTTCATCTGCTTAATATTGAAATGTTTTCGATTTTTCTTTTTTCCTGCTTTATCATTTACATTAACAAGATACCAAAAAACAGGTCCAAATTTTGTGAATCTTGGCTAGAAAAGAAGATTGGAAATGAATCTAAAGGAGAGTGGTGTAGTCGCAGCAACAATGATCCCAATTATAGCGCGTATTGCAAAATATGTAATACAGACTTCTCAGTCGTGAATCAAGGACTTAACCAGCTCTATCACCAATCCAATGGAAAGAAACATATTAAGAGACTGGAAGAATTGAAAGGACAACAACGAATTTCAAATGATGATCAAGGTCAGCCTAAATGTTCCTTAAACCTCGTTAATCGTAAAGATGAATCTACGAAAGCAGAAATCCTTTGGGTCTTAAAAATTGTTGCCCAAGACTGGTCATTCGCATTTTGTGATGGAATTACGTCATTGTTCAAAGCGATGTTTAATAAATCAGTTCCGGAAGGATTCAGCCTTAGCTCCATCAAAGTTAGCTATCTGATTACTGATGCAATCGGACCTTACTTGAAAAAAATATTGAAGACGTGAACAGTTCTAGTAATCATTTCTATACGCTTCATTATGAACAATTTGAGGATTTGCAAGAATACTTTTTGAAATTCCTATCAAAACCAAAACACAAATTAAGCGACAACAAAAGATATTAAAACATTTGTACCCTTTTGAAGAAACCTACAATGAAAGCAGAGATTTGCTTTGTAATCTCGGCTTGTGAGTTATTTTCACCTCCATTGCTGATTTTTAAGAAAAAGGAACCAGTAATCTACCTATTGTATGAAGATTTAAGAGATCTCGTCATAGTAATATTGACTAGGGTAATCAAAACTGATCTAATTGAGAAAAACTATAGTTCTCTCCACAAAATTAACTTTACAAATGATTCAACCATTTTTCTAACAATAACTGAAATTGGACCAAAAGCATCTAACATACTTGAATAAGTAAAAGAAGCTGGGAAAAAAGTTTTCTCATATCATCCCTGAAGTTTTTTTTAAAAATGGCTGATTACTTAATTAAAAATGCACATTATCAAAGGCTATTTCGAAACTTCCAATTTTTAAAACCGAACTTAATAAAGAATCACAGAAGTCCAGAAATATTCCTAAAGGTTGCTAAAAGTTTGCCGTTCAAAAATGACGTGAAATTTTCAACTAATCTGGTTGATGAGTGGAAAATGCTACAACTGGAAGAACTAAAAATTGACACAGCTTCATATCAAAAAGTTGATCACTTTTGGCGATAAGTGGGAAAAATCCAAAAAGGCCTGGGCCACACAAAGTAAGGCAACATTATGAAAGTGGTGCGCGCTTCTTTGTGCAGGGAAATTCCGATGTTGAAAGAGGCTTTTCCGAATCGCAAAGGTGTCTCACATTAGAAAGAACCAATATGTCGCTGGAGACCATCAATGCGTGTCTCACCATTAAAGACGGAATTAGTGGATACAGGCGGAAACTACATCTTTACCCCATTACCGAAGAATTGATTAGCAGCGCTAAAGTGGCGCATTCGTATTACCAACATAGAATTGAAAAACAAAAACAGGACGAAGAAGAAAATAAAAGACAAATCGTGGAAAAACTTAACATAGAACAGTTTAGTTTCAAAAGTGAACAATCTTAAAGATTCCTTAGAAAAAGAAGTAGCTGATACTCTATTTGATCACACAAATACCCAACTTAAAGATGCCATTAAAAAAAGGACATGACTTTGATCAAAGTGGTCCAAGCAATAATGGAAGCTTGCGTTTCACAACGCACCAAAGAAAAAGAAATATCCAATGTTTTGAAGGTAGAACAGAAAAAACTTGAAAAACGTCAACTCTCTGTTGTTTATGCCTTTATTGTACAGAAAAAGAAAAAAATATAAAATGTGATTTAATTTTGTTCCTAATAATATTATATGATATTTTTTTAGTGCGGTAAAGGTAGTGGACAAAGAAAATTTCAAATAAAATTTTGTTGTTACACTACTTTCTACATAACTAGTCCAAAGTCAAAAGTACCTTTTTAGCTACTACAACTAGTCCAAAGTACCTGGCCTGTAAATAATATAATGATAAAATTTTAACTAAAAGTTTTTAAAAGTTCTAGTCTACTCTTGAATATATAATTCACTTCCTGTAAAACTCCTATAATTCCAAATTTTAAACGCATAAAACTAACATAACTTAAGTTTGAACCTATAAATATCATATTAAGTGATCATTTATGGACCTATAAATATCCTATAATTTTGACTTTTTAGACCTATAATACATATTATTTTTGTGCATTAAGCGCAGGTAGCCCTGAACGTGTCTTTAATGATTAAAATAGCGTTAGAGGTTCTTTCAACCCATATTAGCTCTTTCCTCGGTGAGAACTTTGCCAGATTTTGAAAATACTCTTTCAACATCTCCACTTCCGTGAGAAAGTGAGAGCCGCCTTAACGAGCCGCGAAACATTTGGATACTTGATATTGCTCATTTCATTCCTTAGTGTCAGAAAATTTCTCCAATATATGTCAATAGGCCCTATTATAAATTGCGAGGTCTTCTGGGAAAAATTTCTTTTATATAAGATTTGAGCGCCATCAAACGGTAGGAAAATTAAAATTAGTCACGTGACTCCAAAATTCCTGTTGTTTGCTTTATTGGCTACCGCGTACACTCTTTTAGTTTATTTTGTTTATGATCCTCACTTAAGTTTGATGCTAACTTGGTTAGTCATGTTTTAGTCCTGTAGCGATTGCACTGCGCGTAATAGTCAGAAGGCTCAAGTTTATTTGGTAAAAAGCGTGTAAAGCAGAAGATAACGCAAGAAAAGAAGAAATAAACAACGCAGTGAGTAAATCAACCAAGGGTTAACATAGATGACTGGCAATTTTGCGACGATAAGAAGTGTTGACGAACGTGACGAAGAAGAACTCTGTAAATTAAAATGGGTGAAGAATATAAAATTGAAAAACTCAACAGTGAGAATTATCGATACTGGTCGATGAGAGCCCAAGGATTATTGGAACTTAAAGGCTGTTGGGATGCGGTGGATCCAGGCTACGAAGAAGAAGAAACGCTGTCAGCGGATATGAAAGTTAAGGATCACAAGGCAAGATCATTTATTTATATGATCGTCAATAACGAAAGTTTGGATGATGTATCGGATTGCGAATTTGCGAGCGAAATTTGGCGAACATTAAAAGACATCCACACTCAATACGACACGTGGCATGGATTATTACTTTTGAAAGAGTTTATCATCACAGAGAAGAGAACTGCCGAATCGATAAGCGCTTACCTAACAAGACGGAATGCGTTGTATCATAAAGTAAAACATGCTGGCTTCAAATTTGAAGAAACAGTTTTAGCTGGATTAACTGTTTTGAGGTTGCCGAAAGAATACGAATTTATGACGAGAAACTTGCGTTTGGAAGTGGATTTAACGATGACGAAGATAAAAGCAACATTAACCGAAGAAGAAAGACGAATAGGATTATCGCCAACAGACAACCATTCTCTGGAAGATAATATCAAAGCTCTTACAGTTCAAACTGGAAACACGAGAGGTAGAGGAAGAGACAGAGATCGATCTCACACCACTTGGCGAAAAACTGTATCTGGCGATCGACTCAATGCTGGGCGTAGAACTGCCACAAGGAAAGAAACTGAATCGTTCAGAGACAGAAACGGAGATCAAAGAAGTAACGCTAACCGAAGATGCTACCTGTGCTTGAATTTTGGACACATAGCAAGGGACTGTCCAGGTGAAAGTGGAAATGAGAAGAGGCCTACGCTGGAAACAAGTCATAATCATATGGCAGCCATTGCAATGACTAATCAAGAAGAAAGACAGTCATGTATAAGGGAAACTGCTCTACTAGCTGCCAGACAGTCACACAAAATTTCAAACGGAATTTGGGTCATGGACAGCGGAGCTACCGAATATATGACGTCCGATAAAGGCAAATTCATTACTTTTGAACCTACTCAAACTAAAGTCGGAATAGCAGGAGGTGGATTTTTGCTGGCCGAGGGTAGATTAAATGTACAAATCCAATTTAGTGAAGAATGTGGAGGATGGACTTTCACGCTTATGGATTCTCTCTACGTGCCAACGCTGGAAGGAAATTTACTATCGACTTCGCGGATGACAGACAAGAATCTGGAAATAACATTTCTCCAAGAAAAGGCGGAAATACGGAAAAATGGAAACCTAGTAGCAAAAGGTTTGAAGCAGGGTAAACTGTTTTATTTTCATGAAGAAAAGACAGTAAGGACGAACGCGCCCGACACTGAAAAAGAAACAGTAGTACTGAAGGCAAACAACGGTATGTCGAAAACTGAAGAACTATGGCATCGAAGATTGGGGCACCTACATATCGCTGCTGTAAAGCAAATGCCTCGACCAGATGGTCCAAAGATAACCATTGAAGAAGACATAATTAGTAACAATTGTGAAACTTGTATGATGGGCAAACTGAAGACGAAACCGTTCCCTTCCAAAAGTTTCACAAGAGCTAAAGAACCGTTGAGTCTCATACATTCGGATGTGGTAGGACCAATCGACCCTACGTCGAAAGGAGGAAGTCGATACTTTGTTACCTTCATAGATGACTATTCAAGGTATACAGAGGTATAGAGAGAAAAAGCGAAGTAGAAGAAAAGTTTGAGCTTTATCGCAAAAGAGTAGAAAACCATATTGGAACAAGTATCAAAGCAATCCGAAGTGACAACGGAGGAGAGTACACAAGCCGTTCATTTAAAGAACTATTGGAGCAGCATGGCATAGAAAGACAGTTCACGATTCCAGGAACGCCACAACAAAATGGCGTTGCCGAGCGCGCCAACCAAACACTTTTGAATACCGCTCGTTGCATGTTGTTAGAATCAAAAATGCCTACTTACTTCTGGGTTGACGCAGTAAACACCGCCGCTTATGTACGGAACAGATGCCCTACGAAAGCAAATGACGGAAAAACACCGTGGGAAACATGGAAAAAGAAAAGCTTAGATTTGTCTCACTTGAAAGTATTCGGATGCCGGGCTTGGGCTAACAATAAAAGAAGAAGTGGCAAGTTCTCGCCTAAAGGACTCGCATGTGTTTTTATTGGGTATGACACGCAAGCAAAGGCCTACCGATTATGGAACCCATCCACAGATGAAGTATTCATAAGTAGAGATGTTACGGTTGAGGAAAATATCTTTCCTTTAACGGAAAAATATGAAACAGCCGCACAAAGCAGTACATCACTTGAAGAAACTATGTGGCAAGCGATGAACATTGAAACCCAACGTAACAACGGGACACCAGACAAGAGAGTCGCCGATTCGGTCAACGATGTCACATCGAACGAAAGTACAGAAGATACTATAGAATACGATGTCATGGACGATAGAAACGAAAGAAATGAAAGGGTCACTAATGAAAACAGTAGCGAACGCGAAGAAGAAGAACAACAAGCTGAACATGAAGAAGAGAGACATGAAGACGAAGAGGAACGTCATTTGGAACGAAATGAAGACGCCAGTGCTGGTTCGCAGATTAGAACGAGAGCGGGACGGCAAATAAAACCCCCTATTTGGATGAAGGAGTATACGGATGAAATAGAAGATCCACAATGTAACCACGTTTTCATACAGGACGAAAAAACATTAGATCCGCAGACTGCTAATGAAGCATTGAACTGCAAAATGAGAAAGGAGTGGAAGAAAGCCATGAAAGAAGAAATAGAAAACATGATACGAAACGACACGTTTGCACTAGTACTCAGACCGAAATACAAGAAAGTAATTAGAGGAAAGTGGATTTTCAAAACCAAACACGACGAAGAAGGAAATCCAGTAAGACACAAAGCTAGACTGGTAGCGTTGGGTAATACACAAAGACCAGGACCAGAATCTGACAAAACATACGCACCTGTAGTTCAAAAGAAGTCAACCAGAGTATTATTTGGAATAGCCGTTGAGAAGAACTGGCATATTCAACACTTGGATATCACAGCAGCATACTTAAATGCAGACATTGACGAAGAAACTTACATGGAATTACCCGAGTATTTTGCGGAAGTAAGCGAAGAATTGCGGAACAAAGACTTCGACAAAGTAGACTACGTATGGCAACTGAACAAGACCATTTATGGACTGCGACAGTCAGGTAAATTATGGAATCGTCATCTTGACAAGTTCCTCAAGGCACAAGGACTCAAGCGTTCACTCGCGGATCCATGCGTATATTATTGCGATAGCCGAGAACTAATCGTTACAACATACGTTGATGATTTAGTATTATTTGGTACATCAAAAGCAATCGAGAGAATAAAGAAAAAGGCGCGAGAGCATTTTGAAGTGAGAGACTTGGGAGAAATTACACATATTCTATCAATGCGCGTAAGAAGAACCAAAGATTCAATACTGTTGGATCAATCACTTTATAGTAGTGAATTAGTAAAAGAGATGGGTATGGACAGCGCCAAAAGCGTGACAACACCACTTTGCTTAGGCACAAAATATAAGAATTGTGAAGAGGGAGAAGAACTAGATGAAACACACAGTATTATGTACCGAAAGGCAATGGCGGTCTCTTATATTTAGCGACACACACCAGACCAGACTTGGCTTTTGCCGCCACATACATGAGCCAATTTTGTAAAAAACCGTCAAAGGAACATTATTCTGGACTGCAACATATGCTACGTTATTTGAATTCCACCAAGGACTTAGCGCTGGAATTTAAGAAAACTGGGAAACCTCTAGAAGTGTTTACCGACGCTGACTGGGGATCAGATGTAAAGGATCGCAGATCATTCAGTGGAAACGTACTACTCTTAGGAGGGGCAGCTATAAGCTGGACTAGCAGAAAACAACGTTGCACAGCACTCAGCACCGTTGAATCAGAATTTATTGCGCTTAGTGAAACCGCTAAAGAGTGTATCTGGATGCGACAATTCATTGAAGAAATTGGAATGAGGGATCTTATCGAAAGAACGACGAATGTAAAAATAGACAATCAGGGAGCGATGAAGGTAGCTGAAAATCCCACAACATCTGACAGATCCAAACATATTGAGTTGAAAACGTTTTATGTACGAGAACTTCTAGAAGATGAGAAACTCAAGCTAACATACGTGAGAACGGAAGACAACATAGCAGATCATTCCCAGCCCAAGATTGAAGTTACATTTGAAATCAATGGGGATCAGGGATCCAGGAGGGGTGTTAGGAGTGATTTAAAATTCCCGGACTGTATTGATCTGTAGAAGCCTAACATGTAGCGGCATCTATGTACGATATACGATATATTGTATTGTTTGTAAAAAGAATATTCCTCAGTGTTCAGAAAATTTCATTAAACAAAGAGTGAACATTTTCTCACTCGTACTTTAACCCTTGCGTTATGATTTACTAAGTTAATAATAACACATATTACTTTCATTTTTCAGTTAGAAATTTCAGAAATATATACTAAGCCTTGGTTAGCTTCCCTAGTAGCACAAAAGTGATGGCCCAGCAGCGGTGAATTTAGTGTCGGCCAACTGTGTCGGCACGGCTTTGTTTTGGCAGACGTAATGTCCTACCTGGCCAACTGAACGGTTTTGCGTCGTTTCAGGGTTGGTAAAAGTAGTTGGCCAGCCTTTGGCCAAGCACTGCCCACCAGCTGGCTGGAAGATGGCTAAGCTGCCGTTTTAGCGTTAGTTTAGGGATAAAAATGACGTTGGCCATCTATTGGCCACCACATAATATCTAATCTCATAACACTCCAGTCATTGGTCACCCACCACTATAAAAGTCGGTTTTTCGACCCCAATTTCATGGTTCGCCCGACCCCAATTTCATGGTTCGCCCGACCCCAATTTCATGGTTCGCCCGACCCCAATTTCATGGTTCGCCCGACCCCAATTTCATGGTTCGCCCGACCCCAATTTCATGGTTCGCCCGACCCCAATTTCATGGTTCGCCCGACCCCAATTTCATGGTTCGCCCGACCCCAATTTCATGGTTCGCCCGACCCCAATTTCATGGTTCGCCCGACCCCAATTTCATGGTTCGCCCGACCCCAATTTCATGGTTCGCCCGACTCCAATTTCATGGTTCGCCCGACCCCAATTTCATGGTTCGCCCGACCCCAATTTCATGGTTCGCCCGACCCCAATTTCATGGTTCGCCCGACCCCAATTTCATGGTTCGCCCGACCCCAATTTCATGGTTCGCCCGACCCCAATTTCATGGTTCGCCCGACCCCAATTTCATGGTTCGCCCGACCCCAATTTCATGGTTCGCCCGACCCCAATTTCATGGTTCGCCCGACCCCAATTTCATGGTTCGCCCGACCCCAATTTCATGGTTCGCCCGACCCCAATTTCATGGTTCGCCCGACCCCAATTTCATGGTTCGCCCGACCCCAATTTCATGGTTCGCCCGACCCCAATTTCATGGTTCGCCCGACCCCAATTTCATGGTTCGCCCGACCCCAATTTCATGGTTCGCCCGACCCCAATTTCATGGTTCGCCCGACCCCAATTTCATGGTTCGCCCGACCCCAATTTCATGGTTCGCCCGACCCCAATTTCATGGTTCGCCCGACCCCAATTTCATGGTTCGCCCGACCCCAATTTCATGGTTCGCCCGACCCCAATTTCATGGTTCGCCCGACCCCAATTTCATGGTTCGCCCGACCCCAATTTCATGGTTCGCCCGACCCCAATTTCATGGTTCGCCCGACCCCAATTTCATGGTTCGCCCGACCCCAATTTCATGGTTCGCCCGACCCCAATTTCATGGTTCGCCCGACCCCAATTTCATGGTTCGCCCGACCCCAATTTCATGGTTCGCCAGACCCCAATTTCATGGTTCGCCCGACCCCAATTTCATGGTTCGCCCGACCCCAATTTCATGGTTCGCCCGACCCCAATTTCATGGTTCGCCCGACCCCAATTTCATGGTTCGCCCGACCCCAATTTCATGGTTCGCCCGACCCCAATTTCATGGTTCGCCCGACCCCAATTTCATGGTTCGCCCGACCCCAATTTCATGGTTCGCCCGACCCCAATTTCATGGTTCGCCAGACCCCAATTTCATGGTTCGCCAGACCCCAATTTCATGGTTCGCCAGACCCCAATTTCATGGTTCGCCCGACCCAAATTTCATGGTTCGCCCGACCCAAATTTCATGGTTCGCCCGAACCCAATTTCATGGTTCGCCCGAACCCAATTTCATGGTTCGCCCGAACCCAATTTCATGGTTCGCCAGACCCCAATTCCTGCCCCGAATTTTATGGGTTTCATAAATTTCACAGTTCTTGCTGACTGTGCAGTCAGTGTACTTTAATTTAAGACTAATAATTGAGAAGCAAATGAAGTTTGATTGAAAATTTAATTCACCATTACCAAAATTAACAGAAAATATACCCGCATTATACAAAATTAAAATATCACGTCGAAGTTAATCAGAGTCAAGTGATTCCTCTGAAATTTTTTTTACATTATTTCTTCGGCTACGACCACCATCACGGTCTGCTGCGTACTTCACCCAGTTTTTAACTACAGTTTCTACCTCAAACTCCTTGCTTCCTTTAATATTTTTCTGAACAGCGCCTGAAATATAAATTATTATCATAATTAATAAAAAAAAATATTGGTTAATTACTATCCTTAGATAAAACTAAACACAAGAGTTTTATCTAGAATACCCAAATTTAAGTAATTTAACATTTACCAATTATTATATTTTTAAGTTTCAGATCCCTGAACGCGTATTTTCCATTAACACCAATCCAATTAAATTCTAGAACCAGACTATTTGTAAGGACTTTCTTCAAAATTCTTCGCGCACAGTCTGATATTTTTTTCCCTCCAAAGGATGCGAATCTGTTAATCTGAACAATCATGCCAGGTTATTAGAATTCAAACCACTAATCAAAATTTAAGTAAAGCTTGAAATACTTACAATCTTATTTTTAAAATCGTCATTTTGAAGGAGGTTTTCTGCAAGCTGTAATTCATCCAGGGTTTTAATTGGTAGATCAGGAAAACCAGGAATGTCAAAATCTTCTTCCGTTTGGAAGTTCTTGTCTTTAAGAGAGTAAGCAATGAGCTTATCCACCTTCGTATTTAAATCTGTAAGCATCATTACGATTGACCTTTGGAAGTGGTCATTGCTCATATCTATTGTTTATCAATAAAAAATTTGTTTTATTATTTGCAATGAAAGTAAAATAAATTTGATAAAGATACCTAAAACAGAATCATTCCTGCCAAAGCGATGATTATGAAGTCTTAACGCTTAAAAATTAAAAGGCAATATTAATATTAATTATATTATTCTTCAGTGCATTGTATTCTTACCTCTATCATTCCATTCTGCGTTTTCATGATATCTACTACTATCTGATCGGTTTTTCTTATTTTGGTTGTAAGGAGAGAAATTAGGCGATGTTCCTACTTTAGTATGGAAAATTAAACTTCGATCAGTGTCATTGCGGCCATTCTCCCCCAGTAACACGAGTGTTCCGCGTTCGAGTCGGATCGAGGTAGATTCGTCGGTTTATGGTCTAGTCGGTAGTTACGACTAAAATCCGACTCTTATCCAACTTCAGTTGCCAACTCCGCTTTGCAGTCGGCCGTGAGAACAATAAAATAGAGTTGGCTGATAGTTGGATTTTAAGTCGGTTAATGTAATGAAGGATTGGGTCGGCTGCTCGACTCCTTACCAACTAACACGCGTTTCTATCAAATAAAAGATAACAATATGGGTCTAGAGGTCGACATATCCGACGGCCTACCGATCACACTGAAAATTTCAGATTTAGTTGTAATGAAGCTTCTTCCGCGTTTGAGTCGGTTCGAGGTAGATTCTTCGCTTTATGGCCTAGTCAGCACTTACGACTAAAGTCCGCCTTTTATCCAACTTCAGATACCAGCTCCGCTTTGAAGTCGGCCGTGAGAACAAACAAATAGAGTTGGCTGATAGTTACATTTTATGTCGGTTGGTGTAAGAAAGGATTAGGTCGGCTGCTCAACTTCTTACCAACTAACATGGGTTTTTATCAAAATAACAACAAAGGACGAGAGGTCGGCATATCCGACTACCTACCGATCATACTAAAGAATAGTTATTATGAAGCTTCTTCCGCGTTTGAATTACTGTTGAGGTAAAATACAGCTCCAACTTTTCTCCAAATATGCAAGGCAATAAAAGAAAACTCGCATTCAACTGCAAAACTAAAAAATAAGGAAGTTCTAGTTATTTACGTTTTATATATATTTGGAGAGGGTTTGTCAAAATCAGGTGAAAAGTTCTAGGGAAAGGATTGTTATGACTATTATTACAACGTAATACAATGCCAAAACAAAATTATACTTTCAGTTCTATTTTACCTTTAAATGCCTCTTTTGAAGACACTTCTTTTTCCTTTAGAATATTTAAAGGCCTTTTGCATTTTTTTTCTTGGAACACAGTTCAATGATTCTAGACACTATTGGTTGTATATGGTGTACTAACAACTTTTCCGCCGATGGCCTAATATTTTGCAAAATGTTTAGCTCTTTTATGAGCTGAAAAATATTAAACTTTTATTAAAACTGGAACAACAAGCATTTCTACAAGTGTTGTTGCTTTCTGCGTAGAAAACAAACAAATTGGTTGAAGAAATTTTTACCTTGTTAGTTTTAACCAGAACAGGAAACTTTGAGACTATCTGGTCAACCCTTTAATTGTCGTAAGCCATTTTTTGCCGATGAAATGCAGTTCTCTGCATTTTCTCTTCAATTAGAACTTCATTGGGATGCCCTTTGTCAATTTCTTTGTTGAGTATATCAGTGTGCACTTTTATACTTTTTCGTCTTCTGCCATTCCAGCCATGAGCTATGTTTTATAGTAAAGTATTAAGCATGCGCACATAGTGCGAAAATAAAAATAATGGCATTATTGCGCACCCCTGGGCATATTCTTTTTGCCCTTTCATCTTTTATCTTCTTGCTCTGTGTATCTTCTTTTTCAGTGACTTCCTTATTATCAGAGCCTTCCAGCATCACTTTCCTTTTTCTGCTGTGAATAGCTTTCATTGCCTTGACGCATTCTAAATCAGATCTATTACATCGTTCATGGCGAAATTTAGTGTGTAATGCTTCAGCCCATGTATCCTACAAAACAAATTGGTTTCAGTCGGAGTTAGTGTATTTCATGTACTGATTACTCTGGTAGATTATATATTGGTGTGCACTTATATAAGGGTTTCCATTCAGATTATTTAATTTGTCTCTAAGGAAAGGATATCTTCGCACCAACGCACTGGCCACTCTGTTTCGTTCGTCTTTGGAAGGGTAACTATGAATAGGAAAAATATATTAATTGAGGGCTTGTTCCATGACGACTTTAACTAATCTTACTAGTTATTATATTTGGTCACATCTTCATAAAGAATACTGACAATTCTCGGTCTGTATTTTCTACCAAAGAACCTAGCATCTTTTTCATTTATCAGTTTTACTATTTCTAATGGAAGGTGTGGTATGATGTAGGGATCCGGTATTCTTTGCAAAACATTGCTGCAGGCGGGTATGGGAATATCTGTCTCTTCAATCATAGCGGAGTTAGGGAGTTCGCCAATATTTCTATAGTACAGTGAATTATTATTATAATATTAATTGTTTAACACAAAATGATAAAAACATACTCGGTGAGGATTTTGTTGTCATATGATAACGTTTCTTCCTTAGCTGGTAGTACCAGAATTTTTTATCTATCCTCTGGTAGGCCATCCTTGAAGTCAAAGTCAACCCAGTCGTCCCAGGATGAGTCAAACACTTGAACAGTTCCAATTTTTGTTGAGAAAAGATTTTCAATTTCTTCACAAAACTCAGTTTTGCCAGAGCTGGCCAAAAGCTTAACACATTTCTTCTTTTGCTCGCAACTAACGTGATAGCTTCTCTCCATATTAAATACTATATATTCGTTCAGAAGAAATTAGAGTTCTCTAAGAAAATAGGAAAATGTTTTACAATTTCTCAAATTTTAAGCAATGCAAATAAAAATAAAAATATTAACATTCTCAATGCATTTTTTGCATTATATGAAAATTTTAGGGCATAAATTAACTGATGAAAACGTCTGCCGACTGATTTTTACTTCAAGCATTAACATGCAAATTCTGTGACTAAATATGATAACATTCTGAGAGTCTAGTCTATAGGTTTCCAAAGTCCTATTATCTATTTCTTTCCCCGGCTCCATAATCATCCATTCATTTAACTCTTCGACAACGAAACAATTATAATGTTTTAAATAATTTTTGCAAGTTATAATGCGGCCACACACGTGCCATTTTCCAAGCACTTCTATTAAGAAATATATTTTTATGAAAATTGGCAAATCAACTTCGTTCATTGTTACTGGAAGAAGAAAGTTTTTTTTGTACGTCACACTTTTTACTCGAATAGAAGAAGCAATTTGTGTAACATTAGGTTCTATGACAGAGACATTAAAAATGCATGTAATTCTTTTCGGAGATTCAAAGGTAAAGAGCTAAACTTAAGGGTGAGCGTTTTCACAAAGTCATCGTTCTCTAATCCAGACGGGCCACTTCTTTCGTAACACTGAAGTAATTGATGTCTTTTTGCAAGTGTTACGCAAATGTTTACGAAATTGCGAAAATTAACGGCTATTTGTTTGAAGTATTGATGCTTTCCTCCAAAGCGCATACACCACAAGCATACTAAAGGTCCATATTCCAACATTAATCTTGCGTAATGCGCGAGAAAATGTATTTTCGGTATAAACCGTCCATTTGGGATCTCTTTCAAAATACAATTAAAATCATTTACAAGTTCATACAAGTAAGGCATCCATGTGGGATCAATTACTGGTGATATTATAATTTCACCTATTTCAATAAGCGTTAGAAGCAATTTCCAATATTCATCATCATTAGGAGTAACGGAGCCAAACATTAAGGGAAAGAAGTATAAAAGGCACTTCATTTGTGCTGCTGTACCACCTAGACGCCCAGTACCTCTAAGGACCTCTTTAGAGATAGGTACACTTTTATCCTTCACCATCAGTTCTCCATAGGAGAAATTTTCAATAATGTCATTTATGTTTTTCAAAGATATAAAATTCTCATCTATCAGGTGATTTACAATAAGTTATAGAACTAACGGCACAACACCCTCGTAATAATCGTGCATTATGTCGGGGGGGAGTGACTGCGTTACTTCGAAATGAGGTAGAACCGAAAAAGGACACATTCCTTTCACTCCGTACACCATTTGATTGTCTGGATTTTCCAGAACTGCTTTTAAATGATAGCGATGTACTTCTGGATTTCTAATTAACATGTTATTTTCACAAAACTTCAGCGAAATATGCTCTTTTCTAGTCATACAAAACCGACAAAATCTACCACTAGAAAAACATTGCTGACATCCACCCAACCCATTGCTGGAAAGATTATCTGCCGATATTGTAGCCAATGCTCCTTTGACATTAATATTGTTACGTACTAAGATTCCATCTGTCTGAAGTACTTCAAGGTCATCCAGAAGAGGTTTCAGTACTTTTTCATATCCGTATTGTTTAAGATCAGGATACCTTACAACCATGGCCAAGTTAATGCTACTTAATTTACTCCTAAACACCGGGCTAATATTTCCAATCACGAAATATACTAAGGTCACTTTATGTTTACCCCTCTTAGACCCAAGGGGATTGTTCAATTCAACCTCATCTAAATAAAAATGCAAACGTAACGCCGAATTATCTTTGCTAAAAATGGGAGGGTTCTCACATATTGAACCATCATCATAATCTCGTAAGTAGTTTTTGTATTTCTTCGCTTTTGTTACTTCACTCCAAATATCATCATGAGCCAACATATTTTGCAATATTTTTAAAACTGGAACATAACTGAACTTTTGTTTAACAATTTTGCAATTTACCCTTTTAACACCGAGAATATAATCTATGGGCTCAATGAGGTTGAAATCCTTAACAAAGCCCTACAGATGTTGTCCCTATATTTGACTACGGCTCCAAATTCTGGTCTTAACTGACATTCAGACCTTACAAAAGATTCAAAAGTTATTTTTACTCTTTTCATTTTCCTGTCTTCCATACGATAATCGAATATGTAACCGCTGAGGACAATTGTTTTCATTATACTGCTTAAGGCCGAGGGGTGGAAAGAGTCTCCATTCCTTATGTGTAAAGATTGAAGTAAAAGATTAAATAATCACGAGAAAAAAGCAAGCCAATTACCAAAACTAAGTCGCGCTAACCCAAAGATGAGTTCCCTTAACTTTGCGTAATGAAATCGTAATGGGAAATCTGGTGTAAACATTTTGACGATTGACTATCCCCTTGGGCACAAATCCATATTACCCCCCCCCCCAATGTGATAGACTCGTGTCTATGGGTAAAGGGGTTTGGGAGGCTTTGAGGTGGGTTTTTCTTCGAATTTATTTGGAGATTTCGCAAGTTGCAACTTCATCATTCTGAATCATTTGATTCGCGAGTGTTGCGACAAGCAAAAGCATGTGAAATAAAATGGTGAGAAATTTTACATGAAATCATAAGGTTTCAGGAAAATCTTCAACCTTGTTGAAGGATCCAAACGACTACAAACGATTTTAATAAATATTGCCACAAACATCGCCCATAATGATCAGAGACCTTAATACTATATACTTTTGCAAAGGACTCACCCACATTTATATCATATAAGTTAGCCGAAACCGAATAACTGGGAAAATGGAACAGACATTTTCCCGACATTACCCGATGTTCATTTATGCCATATACTTAAGCAATAGGCATTTTCCCCAGTGTTGACTTATTCCATATACTTATGCAATAGACGAGTGGCAGAGTCAGCGCCGGAGAGAAACGAGTTTAGACACGAAGCGAACGATTCACTTTATTACTCCCTCTAAACAGGGAGGAGAGACTTGAGAGAGAGTAATAATGTGAATAGGCGCGTTCGTTATCTTCGTTGCTAAACTCGTCTCTCTCCCACGCTGGCTCAATCACTCTCCGCGGTGTCCCTCCCTCTCACCTCACTCCTCCCTGCTTTAAAGTTTCCTCTTCCCTCCTGACAGTTTTGTTAGGGCTTTCCGGCGTAAGGCCACACTGCCAGAGACAGTCCGACGAGAGTCGCGAGACTCGCGAATAGAATAAAATGGAGAAATTGCTCTAATGTTCCGATTTTTCGGCAGGCCCAAGCCATTACCATAAAGAGAACATTGACCATCAAGAGAACATTGACCATCAAGACAATATTGACCATCAAGAGAACATTGACCATCAAGACAATATTGACCATCAAGAGAACATTGACCATCAAGACCACATTGACCATCAAGACCGACCGCGGTGACCATCTTACCAGATTTCTGAGAAATATGTTATCTTTCTTTACGAGCTTCAAAAGAATGAAACTGTCTGGCCAGTTAGGCGTTTGACAAGAAAACATATTTACCCATCCAATTTCGAGAAAATGAATGTACAGCGTGCAATTGATATCTTTTCTGTTCCAGTGATCGCTGCTATTGAATATCTGTGCACGCATAGCAACAGTCATCCACAATCTTTAAAATTGCGAACAGCTGTGCCAACCATTGCGTACATGAAAATGATTCAAAAGTGGTTTGATTTGCACAACGCCTGCAATAAGAGCCATTCCTACCAGTCTCGTAATGAAAACAAAGCGCCTTTCACTACCTTCGATGATGAAAGGCTTGAATGGCTTCAAACCACATTTTTGGACTAAGTCAACCATGTCCAGTTTGAACAATAACAATACTTTTTTAACAATGAAACCTTTGAAGCCATGAAGATCACTACACAGTAGCATATGTTGGTAATCTTATGGAGCAAGGATTTCATCATGTTTTGACCAGAAAATTAACAAGTGATAACATTGAATTCTTTTTCCCAAGCTTAGAGCGTCAACATGCTTGATGCTAGGGCAACATTGTTCAGTCTCGAAAACATCTTAAAAAATGAAAACTGAATGCTTCCCCCAGTGATGACAACGTTGAAGATGATAATTTGCTGGACCTCCTACAGGTAGAGTCTCACTTTCACAATTCCCATCTAATATTATATCTATTTTAGATGAGCTCTCCACAGAGATCAACCCTAAAATTAGCTAGCATGGCTTATCTAGCGGGATATGTACTGAGATTGATGCAAGAGAGAGGGAGTTTTGTAATTTTTGTCAAATTAATATTTCTGAGCCTTGTCAAAAATCCCCTCTTCTCGACCTCATCCTGAGCGCAGTTCATGCAGAAGTACTTCGATACCCATCTCAAGCATTCGTGATTATAGTAAGATTTGTTGAGAGAGAGGTGCCGTACTTGCAAAATTCCCCTAATGTCTCTGCAAATTTGGCAACATTTTTGGAGGAAAAAATTCAATGGTCACCTGTCCTCCTTTGTTAGTTTGATAATGACGGTGAGCATTCTCTTTTAACCGCCAAACTTATTTGCCAAAAATTAGTAACGACATTGATAGATAATATATCTCGCAGTGTAACCGTGAGTAGATGGAAAAGGGGCGTTCAAATTCACTTGACGGTATGACGGTATCGGGTTTCAAAGTCACTCGACGGTATCGCGGACTGGCTTCAATATCACTCGACGGTATCGCAGACGATTTTTTCGTAAAATTCTTATCTCCAAAATTCTCTCTTTTATCTTTCAACCAATTCCTTTACTGATAAGATAGTCTATTGACTTTACAAAGTTCGGGAATATGTGATATTGTTATAATAAATTGATAACTGAGCGTCTTATATACTACAACATTACAGTAATGGCGGCAGACGTGGTACGCTCGGATTCAAACCTTAATATTAATTAATGTCCAATTCAAATCATAACGGTTTTGGTTTATAACGGTGTAACGTATCTTATTTCATACATCTGTTGAGCAAAATGGTTAATTTTAATCATATCAATTTAAATATTCAAGAAGAGGTGGTCAATAATACACCCCAAAATTATTTATTTACATCCTTATCAGTAAGGAAATTTTGGCGGGAAATTCAAAAAAAAATCACGCTTGTTTACATTCAAGTTCACTGACAAATAAACATAATTACTACATCTCCCAATGCTAAGCCTATTACACTGTAAATATTCTATTTAAATCTCTATGGCTATCCCCGAAGCTGATATTTTCAAATCTTGCGCCAAATAAAAAAAAAGTGGAAATGCATGCAGCGTACTTCCTGTCGTCTGTCCAAAATGTTTGTTTAGGAATTCAGTCGAACTTGGGGTGAAGCCAATTAACTAATTTATATTTAAATATACCACATATGCTAAATTAAGTATTATCTAAGTGAATGTTGCTTGTTTCCGAAACGAAATATATGAATAATGAAAACCTTGGTAAGAACTGTTTGTAAATATAAGTTAAAAGCCAGATATTAAGCCTCGGATCTCTCTTTATAGTATGTGGTAGCAGATATGGGTTATTTCACCTATAAAAAAAATTCAACTTACTATTTAAGAAGAGGCGCATCTTGTAAACCATTCCGGAGGAGAATTAAAATGCTAAGACTAGTTTACACGTGGTGGTGGTGGTTTACAATATCTAGATATGTAAAAAGACACGTTGCCGGCGATAAACAAGAACCGATAACAAATGTGAAATCTTTTATCGATGAGATATCTTTCCACATGGTAGGAAAATTTCCAGATAGTAAACCGAAAGCGGAGCTAGAACCATTTATCGATAAGATATCTTTCACCATGGTGGATAAAACCAGAACCGATAACCGATATCATCTCCAAACTTATCTATGTCTTCATCAAAACTAGAAATCTTATCGGCCCTATCAAAGATTTATCACGTATATAAACTCGTGCACGTGGTGATAAGATCATTTTACGGTTAACCAAGCTCACTCCAGCACCTAAAGTACCACAGCAGCAGAACTCAACAACTATAGTTCCGGAGGAAATTCTACGTTAATGTAAGTTTTAAACTTTTCTTTTTTTATTTCCATTATTAGGAATTAATTATAAATAGAGCATGATTATAGTTATTTAAATCACTTGAAGAGATGGATTTAACTCTGCAACATCCATTTACTGGTCTTGTAGCCGGGGTCACTGGTTGCGGAAAGAGTGTTTTTGTAGCTAAATTAATTAAGCATCGTGAAATATGTATTTTACCATCACCCGAAAGGATAATTTGGTGTTACACGGAATATCAGGCGAATCTTTTTAATACTATATCCTCGCATTCACCGATGGTGGAATTCCATGTGGGTTTATTAGATGTTAGCATTTTAGATGCCAGTGTGAAGAACTTTGTTATATTAGATGATCTATTGTGTGAATTTGCCAATAATAAGGACGTGACAAACCTCTTTATACGAGGTTCCCATCATAGAAATACCTCGGTTTTTATTCTAATGCAGAATTTGTATTATCCTGGGAAAGAAATACGTACTTTAAATCTTAATGCTCATTACTTGGTTATATTCAAAACACCACGCGACCAGTCGGCCATTATTCATCTTGCGAAACAGATATACCCAACCAATAGCAAATACGTGGTAGACGCGTTTAAACAAGCAACCTCTGAAAGTTTTGGCTATCTTTTTGTAGACCTCAAAGCTAGTACCTCGGACGATCGCACATTGCGTACTGGAATATTGCCTGGAGAACAAGCTGCAGTTTACGTCCCAAAATGACTGCTTTCATCGAGGTTAACTTCTTTCGAGTTGAAGGGGAATGGATAATTAAGGAAATGACCGCATACTTTGAGGAGACGCAGGATTACGAGGTGTGGATTTTCAAATCACCTTGCCCCTTTGCGGATCTATCGCGTAGCGATAAAAGGCAATGTTCTTGGCTAACTCGGAACATTTGCGACCTGCGATTTGAGCAGGGTGATCACGATTTCGAGGAATTACCCAAAATGCTTCTGGATATCCGTGAACGTGCCAGCACCTTTGTGACTAAAGGGATCGAGAAAGCGGTGGTGTTATCCCGTCTCTTAAAAACTGAAGTGTTGAACGCTGAAGATCTAGGTTGTCCCCGACTGACGACGGTAGTGTGCTCTCATCCCAGAGCTTGCACTTTTCACCGGAACATCAATAACTGCACCCTGGTCAAGGTGTTCCGTTTGGCGGCATGGCTCCGTCACAGAGAGTGCACGACCATTTAGACTTTTTAAAATACCTCAATAGTTGCAATGCGTGCCAGAGGAACGCCGCCATTAAGCTTGCCAATAAGGAAGCGATAAAGGCCATAGCAGAATGTTGTATAAATGTTCTACAGAATAACGTACCACTCTCAGTGGATGAGAAGAAGCGACTGAAGAAGCATCGAAGTTCTATAAGGAGAGTGGCTCAAAATATCTCTCATTCGAGAAGGAAGCAGGTATTGACGCAGAACGGAGGATTTTTACCCATATTGTTAGGACCGTTACTATCCATCATAAGTTCCGTTGCCGGTGCAGCTATAAGTCGAGCGATAAAGTAAAATGGCTCGAAAAATGTTGTTAATCTCGGAAGACGCGTATCAAAGACTGAGTAAAGCTAAAAACGACTTCAAAGTGGATACCACCCTAGAATTGGGGAAGGACGACAAGCTAAAGACAGTTATCGAAGATCCAAAGCTAGATGGAAAAGGGGCGTTCAAATTCACTTGACGGTATGACGGTATCGGGTTTCAAAGTCACTCGACGGTATCGCAGACTGGCTTCAATATCACTCGACGGTATCGCAGATGATTTTTTCGTAAAATTCTTATCTTCAAAATTCTCTCTTTTATCTTTCAACCAATTATTTTACTGATAAGATAGTCTATTGACTTTCCAAAGTTCAGGAATATGTGATATTGTTACAATACATTGATAACTGAGAGTCTTATATACTACGACATTACAGTAATGGCGGCAGACGTGGTACGCTCGGATTCAAACCTTAATATTAATTAATGTCCAATTCAAATCATAACGGTATTGGTTTATAACGGTGTAACGTATCTTATTTCATACATCTGTTGAGCAAAATGGTTAATTTTAATCATATCAATTTAAATATTCAAGAAGAGGTGGTCAATAAAACACCCCTATTTACATCCTTATCAGTAAGGAAATTTTGGCGGGAAATTCAAAAAAAAATCACGCTTGTTTACATTCAAGTTCACTGACAAATAAACATAATTACTACATCTCCCAATGCTAAGCCTATTACACTGTAAATATTCTATTTAAATCTCTATGGCTACCCCCGAAGCTGATATTTTCAAATCTTGCGCCAAATAAAAAAAAAGTGGAAATGCATGCAGCGTACTTCCTGTCGTCTGTCCAAAATGTTTGTTCAGGAATTCAGTCGAACTTGGGGTGAAGCCAATTAACTAATTTATATTTAAATATACCACATATGCTAAATTAAGTATTATCTAAGTGAATGTTGCTTGTTTCCGAAACGAAGTATAAGAATAATGAAAACCTTGGTAAGAACTGTTTGTAAATATAAGTTAAAAGCCAGATATTAAGCCTCGGATCTCTCTCTTTATAGTATGTGGTAGCAGATATGGGTTATTTCACCTATAAAATAAATCCAACTTACTATTTAAGAAGAGGCGCATCTTGTAAACCATTCCGGAGGAGAATTAAAATGCTAAGACTAGTTTACACGTGGTGGTGGTGGTTTACAATATCTAGATATGTAAAAAGACACGTTGCCGGCGATAAACAAGAACCGATAACAAATGTGAAATCTTTTATCGATGAGATATCTTTCCACATGGTAGGAAAATTTCCAGATAGTAAACCGAAAGCGGAGCTAGAACCATTTATCGATAAGATATCTTTCACCATGGTGGATAAAACCAGAACCGATAACCGATATCATCTCCAAACTTATCTATGTCTTCATCAAAACTAGAAATCTTATCGGCCCTATCAAAGATTTATCATGTATATAAACTCGTGCACGTGGTGATAAGATCATTTTACGGTTAACCAAGCTCACTCCAGCACCTAAAGTACCACAGCAGCAGAACTCAACAACTATAGTTCCGGAGGAAATTCTACGTTAATGTAAGTTTTAAACTTTTCTTTTTTTATTTCCATTATTAGGAATTAATTATATATAGAGCATGATTATAGTTATTTAAATCACTTGAAGAGATGGATTTAACTCTGCAACATCCATTTACTGGTCTTGTAGCCGGGGTCACTGGTTGCGGAAAGAGTGTTTTTGTAGCTAAATTAATTAAGCATCGTGAAATATGTATTTTACCATCACCCGAAAGGATAATTTGGTGTTACACGGAATATCAGGCGAATCTTTTTAATACTATATCCTCGCATTCACCGATGGTGGAATTCCATGTGGGTTTATTAGATGTTAGCATTTTAGATGCCAGTGTGAAGAACTTTGTTATATTAGATGATCTATTGTTTGTGAAATTGCCAATAATAAGGACGTGACAAACCTCTTTATACGAGGTTCCCATCATAGAAATACCTCGGTTTTTATTCTAATGCAGAATTTGTATTATCCTGGGAAAGAAATACGTACTTTAAATCTTAATGCTCATTACTTGGTTATATTCAAAACACCACGCGACCAGTCGGCCATTATTCATCTTGCGAAACAGATATACCCAACCAATAGCAAGTACGTGGTAGACGCGTTTAAACAAGCAACCTCTGAAAGTTTTGGCTATCTTTTTGTAGACCTCAAAGCTAGTACCTCGGACGATCGCAGATTGCGTACTGGAATATTGCCTGGAGAACAAGCTGCAGTTTACGTCCCAAAATGACTGCTTTCATCGAGGTTAACTTCTTTCGAGTTGAAGGGGAATGGATAATTAAGGAAATGACCGCATACTTTGAGGAGACGCAGGATTACGAGGTGTGGATTTTCAAATCACCTTGCCCCTTTGCGGATCTATCGCGTAGCGATAAAAGGCAATTTTCTTGGCTAACTCGGAACATTTGCGACCTGCGATTTGAGCAGGGTGATCACGATTTCGAGGAATTACCCAAAATACTTCTGGATATCCGTGAACGTGCCAGCACCTTTGTGACTAAAGGGATCGAGAAAGCGGTGGTGTTATCCCGTCTCTTAAAAACTGAAGTGTTGAACGCTGAAGATCTAGGTTGTCCCCGACTGACGACGGTAGTGTGCTCTCATCCCAGAGCTTGCACTTTTCACCGGAACATCAATAACTGCACCCTGGTCAAGGTGTTCCGTTTGGCGGCATGGCTCCGTCACAGAGAGTGCACGACCATTTAGACTTTTTAAAATACCTCAATAGTTGCAATGCGTGCCAGAGGAACGCCGCCATTAAGCTTGCCAATAAGGAAGCGATAAAGGCCATAGCAGAATGTTGTATAAATGTTCTACAGAATAACGTACCACTCTCAGTGGATGAGAAGAAGCGACTGAAGAAGCATCGAAGTTCTATAAGGAGAGTGGCTCAAAATATCTCTCATTCGAGAAGGAAGCAGGTATTGACGCAGAACGGAGGATTTTTACCCATATTGTTAGGACCGTTACTATCCATCATAAGTTCCGTTGCCGGTGCAGCTATAAGTCGAGCGATAAAGTAAAATGGCTCGAAAAATGTTGTTAATCTCGGAAGACGCGTATCAAAGACTGAGTAAAGCTAAAAACGACTTCAAAGTGGATACCACCCTAGAATTGGGGAAGGACGACAAGCTAAAGACAGTTATCGAAGATCCAAAGCTAGATGGAAAAGGGGCGTTCAAATTCACTTGACGGTATGACGGTATCGGGTTTCAAAGTCACTCGACGGTATCGCGGACTGGCTTCAATATCACTCGACGGTATCGCAGATGATTTTTTCGTAAAATTCTTATCTTCAAAATTCTCTCTTTTATCTTTCAACCAATTATTTTACTGATAAGATAGTCTATTGACTTTCCAAAGTTCAGGAATATGTGATATTGTTACAATACATTGATAACTGAGAGTCTTATATACTACGACATTACAGTAATGGCGGCAGACGTGGTACGCTCGGATTCAAACCTTAATATTAATTAATGTCCAATTCAAATCATAACGGTATTGGTTTATAACGGTGTAACGTATCTTATTTCATACATCTGTTGAGCCTCCACTCCCTCTTTGTTTATTCTGACGTAGTAGAGAGTAGACCCGTTGGTGATGTGCACGTCCCGCTACTTAGAATCGTTAGCATTCACGGGCGAGATGGTGAAACTATTGACCGAGATTTTACCAGGCCGCATTACTTACCCGTGGCTACAAATACTTTCCAATCGATTGAAGTTAACATAATGAGCGAGCTCGGTTTGCCCGTGGATTTCAAGAGGGGTAGGGTTCACGTGACCTTACATTTCAGACCTCGTAGAATGTGGATGCCGCTATAAATACAGTAGTGAAGAGTCCCGACATATCATTCACGTTTAGAGTGTTAATGAAGCGTGTCATAAAGGAGAAAATGGCCTTCAACCAATCGGACTACGATGCGCACTTTCTGAACCAAATTGGACATGGGACAAAAATTAATTTCCAAAAACACTTTGAATCGCAGATTGGTAATTCGTTGGCAGTATATAGGGGACATCCAGTGCAACACGGGTATGGGTTAGGGAATTTTATCGCATCCGCCTTCCGCCGAGCTATGCCTTTACTCAAAAGAGGCGCCACATACCTTGGGAAAAAGTTTTTAAATACGGGTGCAAAGATTGTGAGTGACGTGGCGAGTGGAATCCCGGTGAAGGCATCGGTAAAGTGACGCGGTAAAGTTGCGGCGAGGGACATGGCGCTTAGTGCAGCTGAAGAAATTCAAAAAATGACTGGAAATGGGAGTAAAAGGAGGCGTAAAACCAAAAAGATCGTCAGTTCAGTCGTGACAAGAAAGAGGAAAGCATCATCCCTTCAACGTCCCGATATTTTTTCCAAAATATAATGACGCATGTTCATCCCGACTCGTGTGGATCTATTAGTTCCGAAGTCGAGCTTTTCAACGTACCCTTAACCAATACCAGTATATTGAGTGGAGAATGGATAGAGTACAGCCCAATATCGAACATTAACGAAAATTCAACCATAACGTTTTCGGTGGCTGGCAGTTCCGACGCTTACTTGGACTTGTCCAAGACATTACTGCATCTTCAAGTTAGAATAGTTAATCCGGCTGATGGGACTACTATCCCTGTGGCAACGGACATTGTGGCTCCTGTAAATCTGTTCCAGCATAGTCTCTTCAGCGAAGTGCATCTTTCGGCGCAGGAGAGATCGGTGACTCCATCCCCGCAAAACTACCCGTACAAGGCCATGTTTCAAACGGCTGTGACATTTGGAGGGCCGGCCAAAGGGAGTTTTCTTACGAGTTCTCTCTTCTACAAAGATACAGCTGGTAAATTTGACACACCGGCAGAAAACTTGGGATTTAAGAAAAGAGCCCTGTTTGCCCAAAATGGGACAATCGATATGGTTAGCACCGTTCACTTGGATTTATGTCAACAGTCACGTTATATTCCCAATATGACAGATTTGAAATTCAAGTTTGTTAAAAGTCCAAACGACTTTTGCATACAGACTACGGAAGCGGTTAAATTGAAGGTTATTTACGAGTTAGCTTCGCTCTATATACGAAAAGTAAAGTTACCTGCGGAAGTGCTTGTAGCTCACGCTAAATGTCTTGAACTGGCAACCATGAAGTACCCTATTATTAGAACTGAGTGTAATTCTTTCTCCATTAACAGTGGAACTAAAATATGTGTTAGAGAAAATTTATTTATGGGGCAATTACCAAAAAGAGTTCTTTTCGCGCTTGTTGACCAGAATGCATACTTGGGTGATTACGCAAAATCCCCATTTAATTTCCAGAATTTTGATTTAAATCACATTGCCTTGTATCTCGACGGAGCGAGCGTACCGCACAAACCTCTTACCCCTAATTTTACCGGAAAACAGTACATGAGATCATACACTAATCTCTTTACTCAAACATCTCAATGGTTATTGGACGAAGGGAACTTTATTTCTCGAGATGAATTTCCCGATGGTCATTGCATCTTTGCTTTTGATTTAAGCCCGGATCTCAGTAGTTCAGCCACGCAATTTCAACTGATAAGGAATGGCAACTTGCGTCTTGAATTAAAGTTCGCCAAGGACTTGCCAAAGACTATCACGGTTTTATATTACTCTGAATTTCAGAATTTGGTCGAGATTGATAAAAATAGGACCGTCATTTACGATTATAACTAAGAAACAATGGATACTCTACAATTAACTAAAATTATGAAAAATGATAAATATGCCAAAGACTTGTTTCGTGGGGTTTTTGCTGCGAATACTTTACCGAAAACTGTAATACGTTATCCTTCTTTATATATCGTAAATACTGGATTAGCAAATACTGAGGGTATGCACTGGACTGTTATTTATTTTTCAAGTAATAAAAACACAGAGTTCTTTGATAGTTTTGGCCACGCCCCCATAGTGTTTAGTTTCAATGATTTTGTGGAGAGAAATAGCGTAACTGTAACTTATAATTCTAAACAGCTTCAAGGTAATTTCAGTCAAACTTGTGGGGGATTTTGCGTTTATTTTTCTCTGTATAGATGTCGGGGTGTTAAAATGTATGATATTTGCACTAATTTCGGGAGAGATAAGAATTTGAACGATAAGATGATATCGGAATTTATGTACAAGCGATTTGCAATAAAGTTTTTTTCATAATTTAATATGTTTTATTTACACTTTCAAAAAAAACATGGTGCCCCTTCCCACGCGGCGCGTCGCGTATAGGTCTTTTGCAAAATAGAGCGCGGTTAACTTGATTCGCGCGCGGGTGTATTCGTGGGGCGCGGGATGCCTTCCCCCCTTTCCGTCCTGAACTAAAAATTATAGAAATAAATATACATAGTAATAACAGTTATTTTATTTATTATTTTCCAAGATTTTAAAATGCCCGTGAGCCAAAGTAGATATACCGTCAATAATAAATCGTTTGTCATCACAAGGGTTAAAACATAATTATGTTTGCCTAACAGTGTAAAGTTCATGCTTTTTACTAGTTATTCGTTTCATTTCCGCCATAGTTAGTTGTCGATTTAGTAGACACTCCTTGTACTGGATATGACGTAGTTTCTTCTTTACTACCCTCCTGCATATTCCTTTCGCGGTTTTCTTTTCACCGTTGGCAGAAAGGATAGAGTACATTTTTGGTCGAAGACCGCAAAAGTCAGAGATTGGGATACCGTCCATTTCGACTTTGAATTTTCCCAAGACTTTCTTGTTTACATCACTGAAGAGGTGATGGTCCTTTGGATAACCGGAAAAATCGTACATTTCCTTCTTATCCGCGAAATCACGGTAGAGGTCTTCAGTCTCTATATGATACGTTAGCGAATCCGTATCTGTGAAAAGTAGCTTGGCTCGGTCTCCATATTGTTTCCGTATGACGTCATAGTGAAACTCGTACATTAACAGTTTCGAGAGATCGAGAACTGCGAATCCCGTGTAGATGGGGCGGTTCAGCGTCAAAGTCTTCTGAACTCGGTGGATACCCACCAGGTCGTTTTTAAAGACTGTGAAACGCTCAAAAGCTGGTGAACTGGCCATCTTGACTGCACGTTCTGGTGTGTTCACGAGGGTAAAGTCTATACGACTTCGTAGGTTCTCCATCGTCTTACCTACAAATAGAAACATTGATTAGTATATTTAATTACTATAAAGGGGTAGGTTAGGTTAGGTTACTTACCATACGCGCTATTATTCATCAGTTTAAAGAAATTTTTCTCGAACTCATTCGCCGCCATCTTACATTTGTCCGTATTGAAGTCAATAAAGGGCTTCAACCAAGCCCCCTGCTTGAACGATAGAATGCGGTGAATCTTGCTGATAACCAGTCCCTTAGATACGTAGTACTTGAGGTTGCGGTAGTGCACAACGTAGTTCCCCTTCTTATAGAGCGATGGTACTAGTTTCGGGCAGTTATCCTTCTCTTTCAGATTTAATTCACGTAGCTGATCCTTGGAAAAGGGTGAAAGTTCAGCCGTTGTGATTATGCGTCTTTCAGGTGCTAGAGGGTAGCAGTTGTGATCGTTGTGAAGGTGTTGGTGGTAGTCCAAATCAACCTCGAGTATGTATCCAGTGTCATCATCATCCGGATGGTTTAGTATAATTTCCTCCGTAAAGTCACGGCAAGGTCTGATCCATTTAAACGCGGTCATTGGGAGATTAT
Organism: Phalangium opilio; assembly: GCF_054372755.1. Taxonomy (NCBI): domain Eukaryota; kingdom Metazoa; phylum Arthropoda; class Arachnida; order Opiliones; family Phalangiidae; genus Phalangium; species Phalangium opilio. The sequence continues at coordinate 313,957 of NW_028324172.1, forward strand.
CGCACATAACTGTATCATAGAGATTGTTAGAATCTTGCGAGTGAAGAAAAAAAAAGAAAAAACATTAATAAATAATGAAAAAAAAACATAAATAAATAAAAAGAAATATATATATATTGGAGGGTGAAACAGTAATATATTCTCACCTAGGTATGTTACATAGCTGCTGGGTTTTTCGGCGACGAAGGATTCTGGTAAATCCTTGTTGTTGGCCTGGGCCAATCGGTGACTAATCATTGAGATACCCCCTCTTATACCCTTCTCTATGAAAAGGTGCATATCGGGGTCAACTAATAAATCGAGTTTCACTTTAGTCATGGATAAAGCGCTTTCCCAAGCGAATCCGGGTCCGGTAAAAGCGTGGGCGCAGTCCAACTTGTAATAATCCAAACACATAGCACGAAAGTTTTGGAAAATATCGGCTAGTAAAAGGACATCGGATTGGACGTACAGATCATGGTAATCCCCTAGTAACGAGAAAATTAATATAATTTATAACCAAACCTAACCCAATAAATTTGAATTTCACTTACCAAGATTCCTGATTTTGAATTCATCCCATACGTTTTGGGCGTGTTTGTAGTCCTCGGTACTGATATGCTCCTCGGTCAGGTTGTTATAGAAGTCGTCTTGATGAGGGAGTTTCACTTCGTCAAACGTTTTCATGTTATCCATATAATCATAGGGGTAAACTTGTTTACGTAACAGGAGTTTAACCTCCTCAGGTGTGTAAATCTCCTTCATACAAGCAAATTTATCAACGCCTCCGTTTGACAGATTTTTCGCCAGTTCCTCGAGAGACGCGGGCATAAACCGAACAGTGTCCAGAAATCGTAGGTTACCCAAACTGAATGAAATGTATGTTTCAGAGTTTGAGGGTATACATTTTATGTCCTGATCCTTTACGAGACCGATTTTCTCCATAATCAGATGAGAGTCATAGCGGGAAAGGTTATGTAAGAACACGGGGACGAACTTTGGGGTCCTAAGCTTTAAATTGCATATATTATGTGCCGCACCCCGATATGCACCACTTGAATGGTCGTGATCGCGCACTTTGCAGTTGTCCCACGTAAAAGGACCGTCGCAAATATAGCAATTTAAAGCAGATTTAAAGTCCTCCGCCTCCAAACTCGTTAGATTCATTGGGGCTATCACTTTTAGTTTTTCGGTTATGACTTCCTGCTCAACTAGTAGCTGCTCGAGAAATTTATCCGCGGCGTCTTCACCGCGATAAGTTACTGGTTTAGATGGTTTCCCGTCCGGTCCCACGACGACATAGCTAAATCCACAGGCCATGTGACTTGTTAGCTGCGTTGTTGATGAGAGCTTGGAATCCGGTATACACGTAAGGATTTTCAGTAAAATCGCTTCAAAATCCGCAAAGATTACGTATTTAATCTGGAAATATTGATAAAAAAAATGCGGGGTTTTAAAAACACGGCTATAACCAAATTTAACTACTCTATGAATTAATTTAGCATAAGACATACCTTTTCACGCCATCCGTAATTTTTAAACTCAAGTACTGGCTCCTTTGTTGGCATCAGAATCTTTTGCGGTCCGTGGATACTGCAGTCAACTACATGCGTATCCCTCTGGTCTTCGGAGTTGGGACCGGAAAAGCGATGTAGACAGTAACGACAATAATGTGTCGCGGGGTGATGTTTTGTGAAGTCACTTAAAAGACGACTTAAACTCCGAATAAGACAGTAATGTCGCTTCTCACCTTCCGTTATTAATAGAAGATCAATTTGACGGGTCTTTTCAACACGATTTGAGCTTATATAACGCGGAAAAATTTCCTTCTCATAACAGAAAACGTTTATGGATAGGTTATTTTTGATTTCAAACTTCGCCAATTTGTCGGCATTGAGTTCAAAGGGGAATGTTATGTCTGTTAAATCTAACTCATCCTCAAACTCCACGTATTTCTGAACACGTGCGTTGTTGTTAGCCGCTACGGGATGTAAATGCGCGAGGATGGACCATAAGAAACAGCGGTTATCAGAGTTTTTTATGTTTATAACAGCCCTTTTATGGACAAGTTTCTAGGGCAGTTCAATAAATGTTCCACCCGCTAGTGGCAAGTACGAGATTATATTCACTTGTAGAAAAAGAATTCTATCCAAAACCCATCCACTTCCATTCTTCTGGAATTCGTCCATTTGATTCTTCACTGCCAACACGCATCCATCTAACTGTCTTGGGAAAACATCCTCAGAGAGCGTTTGCTGGGTTCGACTCCTGTGGTAGGCTAGGAATTCGACTACCTGGCCGAGATTCGCCAGCTCCCTAGTATAGCGGACGCGAAGAGTAATATACCACTTGATTCCGTGATCCTTACTTAACTTATTTCTTAAATAAGTTAGAATTGTATCACGGTGACGATTTATAAAGGTTTCGGGGTCTGTTTCTTCCGATGACGGCGTGATCCTAGCGCAGAAAATTGCGTGATTTAGGACTTCTAACTCCTCTAACTCGTCAGGGATGGGTGCGTTTTGTGGTGGTTCGATAATGGGATCCTGTCGCCCGGCTTCTTGGTCTTCCTCGAACCGGTCCATAAATTCATGAAGGTTGGAGTTTTCTTGGGTACTTAAAAGCGGCATGGAGTCATCCAGGTTCGCTTCGTTTTCACGATCCATGAAACGATGTAGATCGGCGTTTTCTTGTGTACTTAAGGGTTGTATGGAGTCATCCTGGTTCTGTTCATTTTCTCTATCCATTAACCGATGAAGTTCAGCATTTTCTTGGGCACTTAGGGGTGACATGGTATAATCAGGTTGGCTCGGTGTTGTATTCATAAAATCGTGGTCGGTATCCGGTGTAACGGTGGACGGGGCAGACGATGAGAGGTCGTGGAAATCAGGGTAGTTTTTCGCAGCGGACGTTGAGGGTTCAGAAATAGGTAGCTTGGCGCCCACTCAACCTGCGCCCACTCAGCCAGTGGTCACCCAGCCAGCAGCCACCCAGCCATCGCCCACCCAGCCAGAGCTCTCACTGCCTGGTTTTCATTAAGGGCACCCTACACGCTCAATAATTTGCGCTAAAAACATGGGGCCCGTTATTTAAGTTACAAAGTATAAATTGAACGTTATCCAGACATATTTGTGCAAAGTTCAAATATAATGCTACAACATGTTTTAGGAAATTTAAAATCATTTGCGGTAAATTTTGGACAATATTTGCGTAAAAAACGGAACATATATATTGAGTGAGTTTTTATTGCTCAAAATACGAACAATATTTCGCATTCGAATAAAACTAAAGTCTGTGTATTTAACTGCTTATATGTTGTGTTCGGTCAATAAAATTGTACACGGTCCATGGACTCGACATCAACTTTTTTATTGTGATAAAATATATTCAATATAATTGAATAAATCGTGTGCAATATGATCAATATATTTGTCCAATAAAAGTTTAAATTTTTGTTTTACATATTGAGCTTTAAATATCGTGATGGATTTATTTGCACAATTAGTGAAAAGTCTTGGGAATAATTTATAAGATGATGAATTTTATAAATGTCCCCCACTTTATTTGTGCAAAACATTGAGCGTGTAAAGGCCGCTTAAGGCAAAATAATTACTGGTAATTGGTTATGAACTATGTTTGAACCTATTTGAATAGGTTAATAGTGAATAATTAAGTTTTTAAAATTCCTTTATCAGAGATAATGATTTTGCTTTATTTCTTTTTTATATATATATATAGGTGAAACCGAATAAAACATTGAATTAATTCTGAACACGTTTTTGTAACCCATTATTTTGCAACTTTTGCGGTGTGGAAAGGGGGGAGGTAGACAACACTCAGCATATCGGGGCATATAAGGGGAGGTAATATAATTTTTCTAAGGCTCAAAAGGCTAATAACGTTATGTTCCCTTTACTGGGTTCTATACACCACCATCATCTGGTCTTTTTGTCCATCCCACATGGACTGGCTACTATCTCCATCATCATCGTTAAGGTTAAGACATACGCGGCGATCGGCTAGGGTTACGAGAAACGTCTGGCCTCTCAATGGTGGGGCTTCCACCAAAAGGTTCACGCAATTGCGCTGTTATTATTCATAGGTAAGATTTGAAACGATTATAAACTACCGATTTGAGTAGGGCGAAACAACAGGCGTATCCTTCATTTCAAACGTCAATATTAGTCAAGTCTCCCAAGAGTATCTCGTTATTCTTTTTTAAAACTATGTAACGCTTATTTATATTTATTTTACTATTTAAGATAATCTTGTTTCTCAACTCAAAATTAATACAGAAAGAGTTAAACAGCAGGTTATGTGATTGTCAGTGTGTGTCCGTCCGTAGTTACACTAGTGCACCGTGTTAGCAGTTCGCCTTGTGTGAAGAAATCCAACACAAATTTTAATTATTCCATTTTTCATAGTATAAAGTGAATATATGGAAATGTTTTTCGTAATTTCGATGCCTTAAGTAGTTTTGTAGCTATAAAGATCCGTTTCATTTTGATGTTCCAATAATATTTTTTATATTATTATTTATTCTACTGAATTACAGTATATGCGCTATGCTTCGAATACTGCTTTAATAATTCGTAAATTTTTACTTAAAAAATGAGAAATATTTCAATATCTAGGTAAATAATTTTGTAAGAAGTCTTCCTCTTGACTCGGAGAGGTAGTATTTTGGTTTTTCCAACTTGTTTACTATGGAAACGCAAGAACAAGAGAAAAACGAGAACAAAATGGTGTAAAACATGGTTGTTACAACGAAAGAGACATTATTACATTTATTGAACGATTTACGAAACGATCCCGATAAGTGGCGGTGTTATCTCCGAATGGACGAAACCACCAAAACCCAATAACTGCTTTTGGTGACACCTATTATAAAACGTCAAGATACTGCGAGGCGTCAAGCTTTATCGCCGCATGAACGATTTAGCAGTACATTGCGCTTTCTAGCTACCGGGCGATCATACCGAGATTTACGATTTTCAACTGTCATGTACCATCAATCTTTACCCGCAATTATCCCTGACAACTGTCGAGCCATCTATATGGTGTTGCGTAAGCAATACATGAAAGTAATACAAAGCTTTATGATTGTTGAACCAATATTTATTACATCCAATATACATAAATATACGTCTTGCGTATCTATTCACATGGGGTGGAAGTAGTTTTATGTGAAGAAATGTTTTCATGAGAAGGCACATTATCGTCAGGGTTATTGACAGTTATCGTGGTTGTGGTATCGTTGGGTAATTCCTGAATATGCCAGTTGGGTAGTAGGGTGTTGATTATGGTAGGCTGTGGAGGGGTGGGTAATGGTAAAGCGTCGCTACTTGGAATGCTGATGAAACAACTTCGCGACAGAGTTCCTAATTCTCTTTCATACAATGCGTCGTTATTGAGTTTTTCGACGTAAATACGCTGGACATTGGGCAAACGTCGCAACTTAGCAGTTACATTGCGCCCAAACGCGTCATGTTGGTCCTCATTTGTGATTTCGTTCAGCTTTTGCCCTACAGAAGCAATAACACTGTCGATCTCTAGCCCCCTTTTCTTATTATTAGGATGTCTGGGTGGAGCCGATGAGCTTTCACTACTTGGGGTAGGAGGGAACACGTCCTGGTCTAGAGCCGACTGATCAGTTAGAGAACTGCTGTTTGAACAATGTGATGGCGAGCGGTGCTCTTGGTCTTGAGGAGAGCTGACTGACTCGATGGAGTTGTCACCCTGAAATGATATTGTTATTTCGTAGGTGCCTACATCACAGGAAGAATGGAAAGAGGTAGCGCAGGACTTCAAAAGGAAGGGGAATTTTCCACATTGCCTGGGTGCTGTGGATGGCAAGCATGTCAAGATTATTCCGCCACCAAAAAGCGGGTCCTACTTTTATGATTATAAAGGCTTCATAGCATGGTGTTGATGGCAGTAGTGAATGCGAATTATGAGTTCACAATCGTCGAATTTGGTGTAAATGGACGAATCTCAGACGGAGGTGTCATTGAGCACACAATATTCCATCACAAATTGAACGATCATTCGTTGCGCGTTCCTGAACCGGAACAGCTACCTAATTCTAATACAGTCCTTCCTTACGCTTTCATAGGCGATGAAGCATTTGCGTTAACCCCTAATTTTTTAAAGCCCTTCAATCAAAGTAAAGGTCAGGGATGGTAAAAGGTCGGATAACAGGCCGAAAAGGTAACGGTAAAGAGTAGGCAAGGTTACCGTTTTTCTTGTTGGCTTAAGCCATCCCCAACACAAAAACGCATTGTGAGCCAAGTACACAGAAAAAAAAGTGTTTAGAAACTAAACACTTGCCTAAACACGAAAATGCAACAGATATTTTATCAAGTTTAAAAACACTCATGTTTAAAAAAGAATGGTGTTTAGGTTTGCAACACCTTATGTTTAGGTTCAAAATGTGTTGATCGCTTGTCATATCTAGTATTTAAACATGTTTAAGGTGGTATATGTCATGTTATTGTGCTATAATACTTAGTAACAAAACGTGTTTACACGATTATATGCCTAGTTGTATAACATGTTTTAAGGATTATATGTTTAGGTTTATTAGCAGGGTTGTTTGATTTAAATCAAGCAATTTTTTTAAAAAAATCATTTGATTAAAATCACGAATATATTTTTATTTTTAAAAAATGTTTTATAAGATTCCAAGAAGTAGTTTAAGAAACTCGAGAAGAAACTTAACTAGAAAAGACCTAAAATTAAAAATAATCATGGTTTTGGTATATTTCAGTTTAAGTTTTTCCCAGAACTCCAGTTTGTCTTGCAGGAAAGGCTAGGAAATGAAATAGCGGTCAAACTAGTCTTTTTATACAAGCATTTGAATAGTAACAATATCCAATAGCTGCTTAAATGTCATGATTATTTTGCTTTTGGTTAATTTTGACTCAAAAGTTTTCATGTTGGTAATTTACTATCTAGTAGTTCAATAAAAATCAAAAAAATCAAATAAATCAATTAAAATCAAAAAAATCCGATTTTTTGATTTTTTTGAAAAAATCAAAAAAATCAACAACCCTGTTTATAAGCATAGCTTCCTATCATGTTGAAGGGTTTATAAGCTTAGTTTTAAAGATATTTGCAGGTTTATCTTGAAATATCTTGAATGGTGTTACGACCTGCGTCGCTTTAAATACATAGGTTGAAATAATTGCTGCGAAATAAGATACATTGTTTTCAGAAAAACCCGTGCCGCTCCTCGTGGGAAAACACAATATCCGTTGAACTTCAACTTAGCTTAATTTAAACACTTCAGTAACATTGTGCCGAGTCCCATTCAACCGAACCAACCCCATTCGACTGAAAAACTCTCACTTCGGAGGATTTACGATGCTGTAAAATGGGACAATCCGATTGCACCGAAAAACCCTCACTTCGGGTTTTCCCGATGGAATTTAAATTAAATTAACTTAAAACAATTTACGGCCTACGTAAAATGAACACTAGATCCAAACATTTTATAAATTATTATTTTAGAACTAAGGATTATAAGAACGAAATAGTAATAAATCAGCAATATACGAAATAATAAAATCAGTTGCTAATATTGCTTTATTTTTTTATGTTATATTCATTATGAAAATATTTTAAGCCAGCCGTTTTACTGTACTTGAAGTGTATAACCAACCCAAAGAGGAAGAGACGTCCTAACCAAACCAAACCGAACCTAACCGAATAGTAACTTTTTGGAAAAGGCATATTATTTGAGAAGTCAATGAAGATAAACATCAATATTTTGGAAAAGGCTTAACAATGTTAAATGATTTATAAAATATTACGAATTTAATCTGGTTTTGAACAAAAAGGTTTTATTGGACGAAAGTGTTTTTGATAAATGCTTAACCCAAGTCCAATTTTCACTTTTTCTGTATACAATTGCACACGGTGTTGAAAACTTCCCGAGGTCGTTTTTATTATCATCTTGTTGCATAGTCGTCAAATATTGGCGTTTCCTAGGCAGCACGAATGTATTGAAAACGCTAGCACTTTTGAGGTCGCTAAATTCGACAAATAGCGTCGTTTGAATTGTAAATACCAACACCCGCGGTTGGGCTTAATTCATTAGAAACTTTGGCGGGATTCGGTCTAATGGAATTCTGCGCAATGGGAATATACCTATTTAAAACAATCTAGCCGACCTGTTGGAAATGTTGTTCTATTATTAAAGTCAAGAAAGCTTATTTATTCTTCATGTCGAACCATCACTTTAAACATATATTTTGCTCAAAATTTGAGTAAAGGAAGTTCTTTTCTCAATATAAAATTAAAGTCATTGCGGCTTACATTATGAATATAGCCACAAGGTGTTAGATTATTCACCTTGTGGTAAAATATACCTCCACTTTTTCATTGTTTTTCTAAAATATTATAGTTCTTAAAAAAATAAATATTTAAAAAATTTAAACCATATACCAACGTATTAAAAATATGTTACATTAAAAAACACCTGGCAAGCGTTGATGTTTAGCTTAGTGCTAAAATTATTCTGTGTTTACCTCTTAAACGTGATAAAATAAGAAGTGTTTCTATTTGGAACACATTTTAAGGATCCATAGGGAAACAGAGATGTAATTAGACATCAACATTGAAGAAATAAACATTACCTCACACTAATGTTTAACTTTATAACATGTTCAGATGTTGCAAACCTAAACACATTTTTTCTGTGTAAAGTTTCATCTTCCTTCGTGCCTCTCAGCAACTGTCATTGTACTCTTTCAAAAGTTAATATCTAAGATCATGTTTATAAGTTATAACTACAAATAAATGTGTGCGATCCTGTAATACGTCGATGTTGCAGCTAAGTTTTTTAAACCTTTTAATGTTACTTCTGAATTCATGCATATTATGTTCATCAGGAAACCTTACAGCTAAAATAAAGCATTGTTTAACCATTTCTTCAACATGGGTGGGTGGGTTTTGTGGGAGGAGCTAGACTAATATGACCAATTTTACTTCACGAATAATTAATCTCAACCAATTAATGGAATTGCTGTTAGAAAAACGTTTCAATTATGATGCGTGCGTGATGGATAGAACTCATGCACCACCCACAAAAAACCCCTTAGAAATTAGCACAATGATTCATATTAGTTGTAATGATTCCATTTTTACGTATTTTAGGCACATGGATTCTAATCATAAGCTCATTAACTGGCGCTTTGTTCTTCATGGTCAAATCGACGGATTTAGTAGCTTCATAATTTATATTCGTTGCGCCAACAACAATAGAGCCAACACAGTTTTGAATTTTTTCATCGATGGCATCGAGCAATTTGGAATACCCTCTCGTATTCGAGGTGATATGGGGGTAGAGAACGTGGAAGTGGCTCGTTATATGATTAGAGAACGTGGACTGAACCGAGGAAGCTTTATTACTGGTTTAAGCGTGCACAATACTAGGATAGAGAGATTGTGGTCCGAAGTGAACCGTGTTGTAGGCTCTTACTACAGAACACTATTTAGAAGATTGGAAGAAATGGAGATACTGGATCAAACCAATGAAATTCATCTTTTTTGTTTACATTTTGTTTATATGCCCCGGATTTCACGGTCATGTGAAATCTTTAGAAACCAGTGGAATCACCATAGATTGAGAACAGCATGAGCTTCTCCAATTCAACTGTGGTCTTTGAACAGACTGAACGAAATTTTACGAATGGAAGATGATGAATATTTTTTGAACCCCAACCAATATGGAGTTGGTGAATTCCAAAATCCAGTTGCTTTCGAGACGAATAACAATGTTATTGTTCCTGAAAACCAATTTTCTTTGCCCCCTGATGTTTACGCTGCCCTATTAAATGATATCGATCCTATGTCAGACGACAACGATCACGGTATTACTCTTTATACAACAGTTTTACAAAGAATCATGGACTTAAACATAATATGACATTCAACCTACATTTTGTGTTCTTAATTTTGCTTAAGCGAAGAAAAAAAGCATAGAAATAAATTTATTTTGTAAACAGCGAAAAGAAACATTTATTTTTGATCAATTCTTGTGCAACAAATAATTTTAAGACCAACCTACATGGTGCAACAAACCAAAAAAATATCGAATGACTTTAATAATTCAGCCAAGAAAAATATATGCGACACCGGTTATTTTCATGGGGGACTGGGTGGCGCGAACTGGATGAAGGTGAGGTAGGTTCTTATATGAACTAAAATCCCACTTTGTGGCGTCAACATGAGGCAAGTCACGCGACAGACGCATCACTCAAGCAAAGCATCTCTCTCTGCGTGCTTCATGCTTACAGCGTTACTCCAATAACGCCTAGCATCCAAAGGAATTTTAAAATATTTTGGACCTTGACTTCGATTATAACGGATCCAACTTTCAAAGCTTGTAGATGGTGCATGGGGTATTTTTGTTGTATTGGATTGCCATTATTCTCGCATCCGCAACAAAGCCCAGTCCCATTTGCCGCTTTGGGGTTAACATTTGCTATTTCGAATTAGTAGTATAGTTCAGTTGATGGAATTACATTAAAAATATTACATATACGAGCCTTTATTAATGACGTGAGCAATGCATAGAAACTATAAACGCTAACGACAGCCTATTGCTTTTACAGTAGCCCATTTACTGATTTTAAAAGTGGAAATAAAGCTTGTTGAAACAAGCGCGATATTGTTAAATGGGTGCCTATTTTCGACACAATAAGCTGTATTTTATGCTACGGGGCTGTTGGTTCTACAGTTCAATGGGAATTTAATTTCCATTCATTGGAACAGAAATCCAGAAGCTTCTGATTAGGATAATGTCAGTTTTGTACTTCTGTTCAATGAGAATTAGGCATACTTTCTGTTCCTTGGGACACGTTTTTGTTTTAAGCCGGAATTTCCAATGTTAAGATGGGCTTTAGCCGGAATCCCAATGGTATATATGTCGGAATATACATGTTTATAATATGAATGTTGCCCGCTTAATCGTTCGCGGTTGACAGATAAGCGATTCTAATAAGCGTGACTCCCCTGGTGCCTAACAAATTTACGATTTCAAGTTGATGCTGAAAAAAATTGGGATGTGAAATATTCTTTCTCTTTTTTCTACCACAAGTGTATAGACATAAAAACCAAAAGTGCACATCATTAAGAATTCCCTGGCTTGGCTGTAGACGACATGTATACTGAGAAACAAAACTACCCTCCGCTCAACTACCTACAGGAACAAACCAATCGGGGAAGAGCTTCTTGACGTCATAGCTAAATAGATAGTATAGTGCATGATGCTGGCGACCCAAACGTTAATTTTTTGGTACAAGAGCTAGCCCGTGGCACTTTATGAGCTTATTCACGGCTTGTTCCCTGTGCCGCGGTCGGGAAAGTAATCATACGCAGAGGGGGGTAGACACTATTCTGGAATAAAGGAGGGGTTTTCATATTACAGGGCTCGAGTAAGTTTAAACGAATTCAGAGAAATGTATTTGGTACAACTCCTAAAGAAAAAGCTAACTAGTTTCTAACGAAAACAATCTTCACCGAACGCCCCAGAATCAATACCTACCTATAAGTGTTTTCATTGTCTGCTGGAGGGCGTTGCCTATTCTCTAAGTGTGAAAACAAATTTCCCCACGCGCATCCTTTATCCATGTTTTCATATGCAAACAAGTGTGCAAAAATCATTTTGCATTACTCCGTGTCATCATTCCAACGTGCAAAGGCTGTACACCACTCAGTCACACTATAAGTCATTGCGCATAGTAACTCCCTGCATTAATAAGCTCTTTCTGCAACACGTCAAGTCTCTACATTGGTAAGCCCATGCATTATGTATTTCTTGAGAAATACCTTCCCTATTCAAAACCATAGTTCACATATTTCACAGTTTCATTGCCAAAAACCATAAGTTTATAAGATATGTTCCATAAGTATGTCACTCGTTAATGAGAGTTTGTCATGAAGTGACGTAGGCGAAACGTCATAGATTCTCCTAAAGCGACGCCTGGTGAGGCGCTGTCAAGGCTTAGTATAGACTAAATAGGAAGATGGACTGCAAAGCCGAGTGTAGTCAATTCTCACGTCGTTCTCGAACTAGCTCTTATTAAGCCACTAGCATTACGAAGTATAGGTAGTGACATACTTAGGGAACATATCTTATAAACTTATGCAAAAACTAAATGAATCAATTTACGAATCCATCGAATAGGCAAAAAGGTCCCAACGCGGACGCTGAATTACTAGAAGAACCAGTAAATGGACTTGAATTCTCTACTATATATAGCACGTTTGCTCGAGGGGGTAGACACTTTGGATCTCTGTGTACACCTGAGTTCAAAAGAGTTCAGCTTTGACAGTGCATTGAGTTCAAAGTCTTCGGAACTCAGAGTTCAGCTTTGACAGTACATTGAGTTCAAGACATATTGTACACCTGAGTTCTCAAGTGTCTACCCCCTCGCGTTTGCTTTATATATACATACAAAAAAAAAACCGGCCCCGCGGGCCGCTAAGGTCGTGCCATTCTTTTCAAGTTTTTTACGAATAATCACAAAGCCCGAATAGACTTTACCGGACCAAATTTCACAGCCACATTTGTTCCCCCGATGCTCAGGTCGGATTTTACAGTGGAAGGCGGCCGTTTGCCTGTCCCTTTGGAATTTCAATGTTCTTGCTCTCACCAGCAAGATATGGAGCTTTCTCATATCATAGCCATACCGTGAGTGATCACGCCCCCCTGCTTTCTCATATCATAGCCATACCGTGAGTAATCACGCCCCCCTTTTTAAGTCCTATAAACTCAATACATTCATAGAAAGTGTAAATAAACGCTTTCTCATTTAAATTTCACAATTTCATATGCTAGAAACTAAATAAGTGCGGGTTAATTGTTGGGTCTCATATAACCATTGGATTTTCAAAACAGTGTATAGCGTAGAGATCGGCATTATCTATCTACCACAAATTAGCGAATAAATAATTATTTAGAGAAACATTCCCTCTTTAATACGTCCGTTTGTATATTTGGTCCATGGACAAACCGACCTGTGATGCTGATAGCGCCATCTGTTTTCACTTACGAAAACTTCATATTTTTCTGTTCCATGTAGATTTTTTTCTATTCCAAAAATATTTATTTTCTTCTGTTCCAAAAAGATTTATTTTCATCTCTTCCATAAAGATTTATTTTCTTCTGTTCCAAAAAGTTTTTTTCTGTTCCAAAAAGGTTTTTTTTTCTGTTCCAAAAAGATTTATTTTTTCCTGTGGAAAAATATTTATTTCTTCCTGTGGAAAAATAATAATTTTTTTCAGTGGAAATATATATAATTTTTCTGTTCATAAAATATTTATTTTTCTTGTCAAAAAATATTTATTTTTCTTGTCAAAAAAAATTTATTTTTCTTGTCAAAAAATATTTATTTTTCTTGTCAAAAAAAATTTATTTTTCTTGTCAAAAAAAATTTATTTTTCTTGTCAAAAAATATTTATTTTTCTTGTCAAAAAATATTTATTTTTCTTGTCAAAAATATTTATTTTTCTTGTCAAGAAATATTTATTTTTGTTCCGAAAATATTTATTTTTCTGTTGAATTTTTTGTTAAAAAAATATTATTTTCCTTTTGAAAAAATATTTATTTTTCTGTTCAAAACATTTATTTTTTCTTTCACTGGCAGATTTTTTACAGTACCTAATTTTCTGCTAGAGATAAATATTAACATTTTTTTTCGCTTGACTTGGGGGGGAAAAATTGTAAAGAACCAAAAAAAAAAATTGGCCTTATTTTTTTTAAATATTCAATTAATGATCCTTCTTTTTTTTTCTTTTCTACTTTTTTTTTAATTTCAATTTTTGCCGGTTTGGCGTGCCATACCCTGCCCTATTAAAGACAATAAAAATGCCTACTTGGGTAGACGGTATGAAAACCCTACCCGACCCGACCAGCAAAACCTTCAAGTAATTTTCTAACCCAACTCGACCTAGGATTTTTCGACCGATATGGGTCGAGTTAGATTGAAAAATCCCGATTAAATCAGTGGCCCTATTCATCTATAAGGGAAATGTCTATAGTTTTATCAACTTTTATGTACAATAAAAATGATTCTCAATCAGACGGCCCAGCAGAAGACAACTATCGCACTAAATGTAAAAAGAAGTGCTTAAATTAAGCACTAGAGAGTAGTTTAAAAAAAGCCGGATAAAACCAATAAAATCCGGTTTAAACCAGCAAAAAACCATACCAGTGGCTTTTTCAAGAAAAATCCGGATTTTTGCCAACCCTGGTTCCTGGGCTGAAGAAGTTACGCCCCGCTCACGTGAGGAAAGACTTCCAAGAGAGGAGCTCGAGATTTATAACAGGGTTAGGAAAGGGGCGAAAAACAAGCCACCTATCCATAGAGTTAAAAGGAGTTCTTACCCCACCAGACACGTACGCTATACCAGCTATTGTAATTATTTACTTCCTGGGCTGGTTTAATGGACTTCTGTTTATACGCTAAACTTGGCTACAATAATGTTGCTTTACAAACAACAATGCATTTGGAATTATAAGAAGCGCATGTATGTCATGCGCTTCTGGAATAGTCCTAGGCTAAACCAAAATTTTATACTGTGTCAGTCAAATTTGACACTTCAGTAATGAAATGTTATATTAGCGTAGGAACTGAAAAGTGCTTGTATAATGATATCAGAATTCAAACTGAATCAGTCGGTTCTGATGTAAGTAGTGTTGAGACTCAAACAGAAAAGTGTATATGTATTGCACCTTTAGGTTTTCAGTCTTTATCAATTACGAAAATGTCATCCTTTTCGTAGATTTTTAAATGTTTGCCATATTCAAATCTGACATTCTGACAATGCTGTCCCGATTCACGACTACCTAAATGACTAGATTACTTTAGGTCTTGGTAATAAACTATAGCAGACGACATGAAAATTTTAAAATAAGTGAACTATGTTTTCGAGCTAACTTACGCATGTACTTTGTGTAAAACTACGCGAAAGTAACTCTCCTCTGCGGCATAGGACTACCTTTTCCCGTCGCACCGTAAGGGGGTAGGAAATCTTGAATCGACTATGGGGGAACTCATTTTTCACGTTACGGATTGGGCATCTCGTTCTTCACTTTGGTGGACGTAAGAACTTTCAATTAGTGATAGTAGGATTCAAGTGTAATTATAGTCCAATAAAGTCTATCTATTATATTTCCGCATTAATAATGCTTTTTTCTTTACTAAGGAAAGTGATTGAAAGTATAAAATAATATAATTGCAAATTATGAGTTAAAATTGATACTCTTTAAGGCTTGCCAAAGAAATTCGAGGCTCGATAAAAGCTCGAAGTTAAATTTTTAACATGCAGCTTAAGGCTCGAAGCTCGATAAGAAATCTCAGGCTCGGCTCGAAGTTCGATAACCGAAAAATGAAGGTTCGCACAGCCCTCGTATCTCTATCCATGTAGAAATAATAGGATTTCGATGAGACTTTACTTCATTGTAGTGCATTTAAGCTCATAGTTAGTTCCTTTTAGCGCTTTACATTACGGAACCTATTTCCGAAAATTAATTCTCCCCCATCATGTCTTAGTCAATGTCTCAATGTTTTAACTTGCTTAGGCTCAGTACTTAATGTAGCCGCAACAGTAATATTATCTCGATAGGTTAAACAGAAGTCCATTAAATTAGCCTAGGAAGTAACCAAAAGCGGGGTTTGGGACTCTCCTCTCTTGTGTAGCTATACTTATGAGGGGCGACACATTTGCTACCTAGCGATCACTTTTCTCAGATCTCCGGTTTAGGTGCAACTCTTACGCCAAAATTTGCCCTATTGGGAATGAAATAGCTATTGGCTGCAAATCAACGCTGAATCTCTAAAGGGACCCAAAAAGGCCCCCTTCCATTGCAAAACCGAGCCCTCGAAGGGATGGGGCTATGAATTTGGGAACAGTCAAGGCCATTCAGTCTTTTATGATTCTTTATAAAACTGTGGAAAAAAACTATTTAACGACTATGGCTGTTCCTTTTTCATTTTTTTAGAGAGCAAACGTGATGTCTGGAGATCCACCGTTCCTGGGCTGAAGAAGTCACGCCCCTCTCACGTGAAGAAAGGCTTCCAAGAGAGGAGCTCGAGATTTATAACGGGGTGAGAAAAGGGGGGGAAACAAACCTCCTATCCCTGGAGTTAAAAGGAGCTCTTACTCCAACAGAGACGTACGCCATACCAGCTATTGTAATTGTTTACCTTAGAGATGTGAAATGACCGTAATTTTTAAAAACGGTAATTTACCGATTGAAATTCAGGGAAAACAAAAATTACTGTTCAGCCGGTAATTTTTGGTAATTTATATTTCCCCGTACTTACAAACCATTACTTAAAACAACGTTTAATTGTGAGCACTATCTTGACTGCTTTACACGTATTTGCGGCTTTTGCTACCAAGGCGGTAGCCGTGGCCTTTCTAATCGGATTTCTAACTAAAAATTCATTAAAAGACTAATTTCTTGACAACTTTGTAGGTACTGGCTAGCGAGTAGATCCTGGTGAGTCATTTTGGAATTAAACACAGAAATAATTGATCGTTTAAGTGTAAAATGAAGTTTTAAGGCGCAATAAAAATGTTTGGTAATTTACCGCCGTAATTTACCAGTAAATTACCATTGTAAAATTACGGTAAGATATAAAACGGTAATTTACGTGGTATTTGGTAAATTACCGACTCACATCTCTAGTGTACCTCCTAGGCTAATTTAATGGGCTTCTGGTTAAAGTAGTTCAATTCACCGTATAATTGCTCGTAATGGCTTGCGCATTCCATACAAGAGTTACTAAATCATGGATCTCTATGATGTTACATTTTCGACTCAAAATAGTGAGCCTTAGTAGCACGATACATTTATATTTTAACGATTAGAAGTCAATAGTTTGAGGTGAATACTTTTAAATTTTGTAGTATCCAAAAATTGCACGATACACATTGAAGGAGCAACGGTTAGCTTAGACAGTATTCTACGTAGAGTGATTTGGCGTATCATATTCCCTTATTTAACACTCTTAAAAATGAGCGTACAATTGACGTTCAAATTTTAACGCTGGTGGTTAAAATTAACCAAACCACCATTCAACGAAACCTTTCTTAGTAAAATCGTGCTAACTTAACTGCACGTGGAAATTTGAATGGATGAAAGAGGTAATCTTCAAACTTGATCTTTCACCCAGGAATGATGGTGTAGAAACTTTCCCCCTCGTCCTTTCCTATTGCTACGCCCCCCAGCTTTCACCGCGGGGTAAGGAATGAATCTTTACTCCCGTACGGGCACTCTAAATATCGCCACGGTCCTTATTCTATACACCAGTCTTTCTGACTAGTTTGACCTCTTTCTATACTGTTGATTTCAAGTTCAATTGAAAGCAAGGGATAATTAAGAATAGCTTTGAAAGGCGTGAGAGTGGAAATTTTTCCAAGAATAGGTAAAGACGTTTACGCGCTCCTCTTGAACTTGAAGTTGGAGATTGCAGTCGCATTTTCCAACATCGGACGATCGAAATCGAACTACAAAAGGAAAAACTAAACAAAGGTAGGTAAATCTTTAATTTGGTTAAGGTTGTTTGAAATGTTAAAACACAGCAATCGTGAGTATTTAGAAGTAATGTCTTTGGGACAAACTGTAATTCGTTTCTTTGTTTTTTAGCCACATCGTAGTATACGATGAGGCTCTTAGTTTGACCCGAGCCGTCGTAGTAGTAGTAGTAGTAGTAGTAGTCGTAGTAGTAGTAGTAGTCGTAGTAGTAGTAGTAGTGGCCGGGGTTGTCGCTTCGTTATCGTTAGATTTTAGCTTAAAAGGAATTCGATAGTTCCTCAAACCACTCATGGGGGTAACTGAGCTTGGTTAGAGATTTTATTTTAATTAAAATTTTTTTTGGTCGTAGCCGTGATTCGAACCCGGGACGCTCAGGCAGCAGCAAGACACTTTACCACCATACCACGAAGGCTTGACAATAAGAGCGAGTTTTCTTCCTTTAATTTATCTCTAAAGGGTCGGGAATGAGGAAGGGCCCTATTTATTTCTGGGGTCTGATACTTATGTATTTTTGGATTCGGATACTTTTGAATTTATGTCTTTTGGTCTTTGTATTTCTTTTCTTTTTAGCCATATCGTAGTATACGATAGGCTCTTAGTTTGACCCGAGCCGTCGTAGTAGTAGTAGTAGTAGTAGTAGTAGTAGTAGTAGTAGTAGTAGTAGTAGTGGCCGGGGTTGTCGCTTCGTTATCGTCAGATTTTAGCTTAAAAGGAACTTTATATTACCACAACCCACCCATAGGGGTTACTGGGCTCGGTTAGAGATTTAATTTTAATTAAAATTTTTTCAAGTCAAACCCGGGATTCGAACCCGGGCCGCTGGCGTAGTAGACAAACATTCTACCCACTCAACCATAGAGACTTGATTGAAACCTCGAGTTTTTTATTATTTATTCTTATCTCTAAAATGTCGGGGTGATGTGGGGTGGGGTACCTCTTAATCTGTGGGGTCGGATACTTATGAATTTGTAAGTTTGGGGTTTTTATATTTTTTTATGTATGTGCTAATTAAATAGATAACGATTTTCCCCGTTTCCTACCTCGCTCCTCATGTGTTTCGTTCTCGTTCGGTAGCTATCGTCATCTATGTTATGTTTGACTGGAACGTTTTGGCGGTTAATTCAAATGTGGGTTTAGATAGAGCTAACATAGTGTTAAATGGGCGTTATGCGTCTGATCATTTTAGCATTGCTAAAGGTAATTCGAGGGGATAATCACTAAAATGCGTAATCACTATAACTAAACTTTCTCTTTCAAAAGTTTCTGTGCATAAGTCCTTGTTAGAAATTTATAAGATGCGATAAGTGTGCATCGGCATAAGTCTATGTTGTAAACTCATCGAGGGGATTATCACTAAAAACTATCTGTTCTTCGATTCACCGGAATATTAGAATTACAGCATAAGTAAATTTATACGGTTATAATTTAATCACTGTTTAGAGTAGGGAATCGAGGGGCTATTCACTCTGATTTTATGCACGGTAAATCATTTAAGCATTGAAAAAGATAGCGCTATTCACTCTGATTTTATGCACGGTAAATCATTTAAGCATTGAAAAAGATAGCGCTATTCACTCATTAGGGTAAGGTGTAGAGGGGTTATCCACTCGTTAGGGTAGGGCATTGAGGGGCTATTCACTCGTACGATATGGCTACTATTACGAGCCCTTGGGCCGTCTTGTTATTTATGTGTTGGTCTTTATATTTCTTTTCTTTTTATTTATGTGCTAATTAAATAGATAACAATGGGCAAATTTTTGGAATGGGAGAGTGCTGTATCTTTGGGGTCGGATACTTCTGAATTTGTATCTTTCGGGTCGGATACTTCTGAATTTGTATCTTTCGGGTCGGATACTTCTGAATTTGTATCTTTGGGGTCGGATACTTCTGAATTTGTATCTTTGGGGTCGGATACTTCTGAATTTGTATCTTTGGGGTCGGATACTTCTGAATTTGTATCTTTGGGGTCGGATACTTCTGAATTTGTATCTTTCGGGTCGGATACTTCTGAATTTGTATCTCTGGGGTCGAGTACTCCACCAGACTTCATTAAAGTGGAAGTGGCGACTTTAATTCTTAAAATAACCATTAATAATCTAAATCTTTTAAAGCTAAATGGAAAGAAAGGTATAGATTGTTATATTTCCCCATCCCGCGGGCGCCGCCCTTGACTGGCTGAGGCCCGCTCTGCCTCTACTGGTATTACGGCTTATAGGTAGTTAACATGCGATGACACTACCCTGCCTCTACTTTTATTATGGCTTTTGGGCAAGTTAACATGGGATCAAACTACTATATGTCTTTCATTTTCGTTAGCTCTTCGCCAAAAATGAAATCATTGTGAGAGTTGGGCTTATCTAACGTGAGATAAGGTTTGCTTGCGTTGGTTCTCTAAGTTTTTTGAAAACTAAATGTAAATAAAAGGTATGGCTTGTTATATTTCCCCATCCCGCTGGCGCCGGTACGGTCTTGACTGCCGGAGGCTCCGCTCTGCCTCTGCCTGTATTACGGCTTATACGTAGTTAACATGCGATGACACTACCCTGGCTCTACCTTTATTAAGGCTTTTGGGCAAGTTAACATGAGATAAGGTTTGCTTGCGTTGATATGTTAACCATTTCCTGCTTTTTACGTAGGGAGTTTTCTTAAATCCTCTTCATTTCTCGACTGAAATTTCAATGTCGAGGTGTGTATTTTTCTGTCGGTGAATATTTTTGTGTATAAAAACAAGAGTTAAGTTACACCGTAAAGTTTTTCTACCTTTTGAAGTGAAAGACTGGCTTAGTGTTTTGTTAATCTGTGAAATATTGGTACAGTGTTTTGTTAATCTGTGAAATATTGGAACAGTGTTTGGTTAATCTGTGAAATATTGGTACAGTGTTTGGTTAATCTGTGAAAGATTGGTACAGTGTTTGGTTAATCTGTGAAAGGCTGGCACAGTGTTTGGTTAATCAGTGAAAGACGCACAGTGTTTTGGTTAATCTGTGAAAGACTGGCACAGTGTTTTAGTTAATCTGTGAAAGACTGGCACAGTGTTTGTTTAATCTTTGAAGATTTCAAGTAGGATATTTAACTTTTTTATTTCTTATATATCCCATATTCGAAAATAGTTCTTTGTCATAAGCTCATAAAGAAAAATGTCTGGTAGCGAAAAAGGGGACGATGTAGATGTTGGTGAGAGAAGTAAGAAGGACAAAGTTAGTGATAAAAAGGGGAGAAATATTGTGGATCCTGAGGTTCGAGCAAAACTAAATGCTAGGCGCAGAGAATTATATAAAATTAAGCGAGAAAAAGAGACGATTGCCAAAGCCGAGGGAGGGCAAGAC
Organism: Phalangium opilio; assembly: GCF_054372755.1. NCBI lineage: Eukaryota > Metazoa > Arthropoda > Arachnida > Opiliones > Phalangiidae > Phalangium > Phalangium opilio. The sequence goes on from NW_028324172.1 coordinate 334,816, forward strand.
CCAAAAAGTAACGAGGGAGGGCAAAATGCAAAAAATAGAGAGAGAACTAGAATTTATATGCCGGAGCGAAGGCTAGAACTCGATTTCCGGGAAAAAGACAAAGCCTACAAAACTGAAACAAGGCAAGAGGAAGGAAATAGGAAGAGGTATACAGCTTATATGGATAAGCGAAGGGAAGACCCTCAATTTCTTGAAAAGAAGAGGGCTAAGGTGGCGGAGCGAAGGGAAGACCCTGAACTTCGTGAGAAGGAGAGGGCCATTATGGTGGAGCGAAGGCAAGACCCTCAATTTCGGGAGAAGGAGAGGGCCAATATGGCGGAACGAAGGGAAGACCCTCAATTTCGGGAGAAGGAGAGGGCCAATATCGCGGAACGAAGGGAAGACCCTGAATTTCGGGAGAAGGAGAGGGCCAATATGGCGGAACGAAGGGAAGACCCTGAATTTCGGGAGAAGGAGAGGACCAATATGGCGGAACGTAGGGTAGACCCTGAATTTCGGGAGAAGGAGAGGACCAATATGGCGGAACGTAGGGAAGACCCTGAATTTCTGGAGAAGGAGAGGGCCAATAAGGCGGAACGTAGGGATGACCCTGAATTTCGTCATAATGAAAATTTCGCTACCTGCTTTAGGAGGGCTATTAAAAAGGATGACCCATTATATCAAGAATTTTTATATTCTGAATCGATTAAAGATCTACCTACGCACAAGTGCGAAATATATTCTAGACTTTGTTTTAAGAACAATTCGACCTCAATAAGTTTAGAAACTTTTCAGGCGCGCGTCGGATTGGTTACCAGTGTTTTGACTCCCTTAGTGGAATTGTGCATGCCTTGTCACGCAGCCGTATCTAAAGGGTTGGTTCCAAAATACAGCCCCGTTAATGGCTTTTTTTTCAGTCGTAAATGAGACTATTACAGGGTTATCTAATCTCGAGCAACGGCTTGTTAGCCCTAGAATTCCCTTCATTCAAATACGATCTCTTGGCTGTGATTCGCAAAAAGGGTTAAAGGGCACCGTTGTTAATGTTCCTTGTAACGTGGACACGTCCTGTTCCGTTTTACCAAGGCTGCCTGACAACACACATACAATACAAGTGAAATTAATGCGTCGCATGCAGTATAATAACCCATTTTTGTTTGAAACTGTGCGCCCTAAGCTTATTTTAGCCGCGCTTAAGGGTTTGCTGCAATCACCACTTTATGTGAAACATTGCATCACTCTTTCGGAGGACCTCATGAACACGTTGGTGCAAGAAACGGTTGACTTCGTCGTAAACGAAAACGACAGAAATATTGCTCAAAGTGAAGCCGCACAAGTGAACGAGACACCCTCAATCGAAGGTGATGGGCAAGTGGGCCAGAGTGTCAATGTGCAGGAAATTGATAGTGACGAAGAATGGGTTGAGGAAAAGGAAGAAGAAAGCGTCAATTGTGCAGCCAGAGATTCGTTGCTATTATCAGCTGATGATTTATTGGACACAAATATCACGATAACCTTTGCACCAGGAGAAGGTAGCCGTCCCGTGTCTTTGCTATACGATGAAGATTGCGAAGAACTGTCCTTTCCTCGAATTTATGGAGGGCAGAAAAGGGACATTAAGGTCAAATGCAGCTATCAAGATATTGTAAAATGGGAATTGCTGTCTTCAGACAGAAGATGCGCTAGTGACGTCACCAATCTATTTTTTTAAATGGTTAAAGATTGAGACTATGAAAGTCAGTCAAGCAATTCAAATTTGTTTACACAAAACTAAGTCTGCTGACGGGCGTGGACTAACAGCGGGGACACTGAGGTTGGAAGGTGGAATTGAATCGCAGCTTCACCATGACGATGGTTTCAGAATACTGGAGCCCCTTCGCAACTCCCCCGCATGTTGGCAACGAAAATCGAGGGACCTTCTGGCCATGGTGAGACAACTCGGAATTCCTACGTTTTTCCTGACTGTAAGCGCGGCCAAAACCCGATGGCCTGAGTTAATAAATGCGTTGTTGGTAACTGCTGGCAAAAGGATAACGAATAACCAAGACATTGAAGCTATGGCTTTCAAAGATAAAGCCAGGTTGATTCAGGAGGACCCTATTACATGCGCGAGATATTTTGATTACAGATTTCAAGCATTATTAAAGTACCTCAGGAGCAAGGTTGAACCTCTGGGGCTAGTGGTGGACTATTATTATCGAGTTGAGTTTCAACATCGTGGGTCTCCTCATGTGCACAGTGTAATTTGGGTTTCCGGTGCTCCAAAATTAAAACCGGATGGTTCAAACACTGAAGAAGTCGAGACTTTTGTTGAGCGCTTCATTTCTTGCGCCAAATCAGAAAATGAAGATTTGGTCAACCTGGTTCCTCTTCAAACGCACAAACACACAAGAACGTGCAAGGTGAAACGGGGAGAAGAAACGATTTGTCGTTTTGGAATTCCCTGGCCTCCAATGCCGAGAACATATGTTCACGATCCTGTTTTAAGAAATTGGACAGAGGAGTACGGTCAACATATCGCATTGGAATATAAGAAAGTGGAAAAAGCCATAGCGGCTCTGACAACTGAAGATTCTCCTAAAACATTTGAAGAGTTTTTGCGGCCTCTTCAAATGACGGAACGGGTCTATATTGATTGCATTACGTTAAATCTTAAGAGAAAAACCATTCTCCTGAAGAGATCTCCTCTGGAAGTAAGAGTGAACGCCTACAACAAAGACATTCTTAGATTATGGAGAGCCAATACGGACATTCAATTTGTTCTCGATGCTTACGCGTGCATTATGTACGTCATCGCTAACATTGGAAAATCACAGCGTGGCATTTCCCAATTACTTATGGAAGCTATGAGAGCCGCTAGGCAGGTGGGCTCTACTGTTAAAGAAAGGCTTAAAGTTAACGCCAACAAGTTTCTCACTGGTCATGAAATTTCCGCCCAAGAAGCGGCGTACTTATGCCTGCAGATAACCGTGTCTAAGTCTAGTAGAGCTACCATCTTTATCAACACAAATATGCCAGAGAAACGAGTTCATATTCTCAAACCAAAGAGTCAGCTTGATGATTTGCCAGAAGATAGTACAGATATTTTTTCGGAAGGCCTAATTGATCGTTACCCTTTAAGGCCAGATGATATGGAATCAGTCTGTTTGGCTGAATTGTCAGCTTGGTATGAATTCAATAAGAAAAAAGGCCGAGGTCAGCAAGTTTCAAGTCTAAACGAGGATGAACGACATGATAGCGAGCCCGAATCTAATGTAGCTTCGGTTTGGATCGCTTTGAACCATCGCCATGGGTTTGTACGCAAACGTACACAGGCAAAAGTCCTCCGATACGGAATTACAGTATCGAGAAAGATACATTGGATTTCTACAGAGAGCAAATTCTCTTGTTCTATACTTGGCGCGACGAGGCCACAGATGTTTTGGAAAAAGATTTCAAAGAAGTCTACGAAGCAAATCTGGAACTGATTTCGCGGAAAAGAAAAGAATTTGTAAATGAAACTAGTGAAGCCGACTTTGAAAGAGCGAGGGTATAATTCCTCGAAAATGAAGCTCAAGTAGATTTGGGTAATGTGCAACCAATACTGGAGCATCAAGATGAAAGAGATCGCCAATACATGATGGATGACCCAGAATTCGCCGTTCTGGCTTGCGCACGAGATGCTACGGCAGACATCGGACGGGAAATCCCCGATTGCCGCGTCCCAGATTACACAGTCGTGCAAACTGTTCGTATAGTAGAGGACAGTGAGTATGCCAAAATGGTACAGGGTCTAAACGTAAAGCAGAGAGAAGTATTTGGCTACATTATTGGCCATTTCAAAACTAAGCGCGACCAGTATCTCCGCCTATTTGTCACTGGAGGAGCCGGTGTAGGTAAAAGCGTTCTCATTAACGCCGTTTGAGAGGGCGTCACTAGGTACAGTCGCGATCAAAAGTTTCCGGCCGTTTTCATTCGGTCGCCATTTTTCTAATATAATAGCTAGAGCGACGAGTAAGACGTTTTTAGAAAGACTGAACCCTTGAAAACCCGATGCCACAGAAATTAATAGAAAATATTGAAAGGAGCACGAGCAACACATGAATGTGTAAATTATCGCAAAATGTCACGAAATATTTCTTCGAATTTGTTGTGGTTGGTTTCATTTTATGCATAACGTTACCCAGAAGCCGAATCTGTTTTCAAAATTAAAATCGGATTTGAACTTCAAAGGTTATTAAGGAAATAGTGACGCAAAAAACACTTTTTCATTAATTATAATTAAATTAGAGTCAACCCGACTATGCTTAAGCTATAGCTGGGAAAAACAAGTTGGGCCACACCGTATTAAAATCTAGCTTCACCCTAGAACTTAAACTTATACAATTGTAATGGAAATGTTCACTAGTTGTCTAAATCGCGGATATTTGTTTAGACATGTGAAGGTGGAAGGGTAGACTAATGGGAGACGTCTGGAAACTTGAATTTCGTTTCGGTGGCGCTTATTCACGTTTTCGATATTAAAGTCTCCAAGAGTCATGTTGGTAGGTGATTCGCAAATTTGAGAATCATCCACGCTTTGGATTACTGAAGGAGAATTGAGTGCTTACCGATTCATGATCGAAAGTGTTTCATAATGGCTGGTTGCTGGTCGGGGTTTCTAGACAGCCGGACAGAATCTGAATGATTTTGTTTGGGTGACTACTGTTCAATAACAGTGATAGAACTGGGCAGGGCGAATGTTTAGAGAGTGGTGTAATTGACGAAGGACGTTTAATGTCGGGGTTGGGCAGGGAATGTGGAGTTGTGGCTGATATTGATCCTCAGCATGACAAAATATGCACACGGCAACTTTGAAACCTCATTGCCAGCTTTTTTTGCCAGGGAAAAACTACAAGGTAGGACACGCAACCAAGCTGTTATCCGTAATAAAACCTCCACCAGACGAGTTTGAAAGCCTTCCACCACCCTTCCTTGGGTTAGGACATTCCTTGGAGATATGTCCATGCTCTTTGCAATAGAAGCATTTTGGTCTGTATCGTCGATTACTTCGTTTCTTCACTTGTTTTGCAGGATGGTTCCCAGACATATTTATCGTGTTACCTTGTCTAGTTCGCATAGCTACCAATCCAGAGGACTCGTCAAAAGCATCACCATCACGTGTCACCCGTCCAAGGAGTAGTCTCTCGAGTACTGCAACGGTTTGTTTTTTCATCTGGAAGTGTCCCACAGCATAATAAATTCGCGATATTGATCCTGCGGAAATGATTTGAAGACACAGGCAATCATGATACATTCATTAAAGGAAACATCTTTCTCTTCCCTGTCGTCAGAATGTCTGCCCAAAGTGAACGAAATTGAGCAAGGTGCGTGGCCTAGTCCGTATCCGTCGCTTTCTTTGTTGTCATTAGCTGAGCAAGACGTTTCCGTAGACGATTCGACGATTTCTGCTCGAGTATTTTAAGCAGCTTCTCCCATATTTTCTTGGGCGTACCACAGTTGGTAACCTTGTTCTGGACTTTGACTGTCATGGCTGACCAGATGATATCTCGTGCTGTACTGAAGACAACTCGGTATTTCTTCTTCTTTTTCGTGTATGCAGTCTGTGCTACTGCGTCTGACGCACCGCTTGCGGTTGTTGGTTTAGTCCACTCACCAGTGATTATTTCGTAAACATCACGCATCGTGAGAACATCGACAATTTGCCTCTTCCAACTTCGCCAGTTTTCCGGACCAGACAGTTTTTCAAGCTCTTACCACGGTATACCATCCATGATTTTGCGTCAACCGGACCCGGAACCAATTGTTAGCCGCTTCTTGATTAAACGTATCAGCAGAGTTAAAACGTGGCGCAGTGGAAGAGTGATGGGCCCATAACCTGATAAAGTTTCTAATCAAGAATATAAGGTTCACAGTTGAGAATTGGGCCTTCACAAATACATAAAGGTTATATCTCATCAAAATTAATGCACTCCATTTCCTGTTTTTCTCCGCATTGACTGATTTTCATGTGTCCAAGACATATCCTTATTGGATATAAAATGTCGTGTGCTTTACTGTATTTTCACTACGCTTTGAATACTGCTTTAATAATTCGTCAATTTTTGCTTAAAAAAAAAAGAGAAATAATTTTATATCTAGGTTAACAAGTTTGTAGTAGTAGGCCTCCTCTTGACATGAATATTTTGGTTTTTCCAACTTGTTTATTCCACAATATTGTTACCATTTAGCGTTATTTAGGCAAGTATGGTCTTATATTACAGCAGTTTCTGTTGCATTAACGTTTCGGTTTTCAATTTCTGTAACTAAAGACTGAAATTGATAAAGTTGAATACCAGACTTTCCTTCAACTTTCGAACTTAAACCTTCTTCTTCTTCATTAGATTCGTTAATAATAAAACATTCTGCTGAATCTGAACTCTTACACTGTAAGGAAAAATTTGTTTCATGGGTGTTCGAAAATACCTTGAGGTGTTTATAAACTCTTTTTGGAGTGTTTTTCAACTGAGATGGTGTTTTCTCCGTAAAAAGGTGCTAGTTGACTCTTTTAAGGTATTCTTTAAGGAAATGGTGGTTCACAGGTACATAAACACACCTTTAGGTGTTAATTGACCCTTATTAAATTTTGTTAAACGGAAATAGTGTTATTAATATAAATCTGTTCGAATGGTGCGAATAAACACCTTTGGGCTTTACACATTTTTAGCTGATATGGTGTTTTTTTAAAGTGAAAGGTTATTGATATGAGTTTTGAGGGAAATAATCTACTAATTCTACCTGCATAGTGAAGCATCCTAAAAATATCCCAAAGATTTTAAAAATCAAAATGATTTTATATTTCTTAGGACTAGCTTATTTTAATATTTGAAAGAATTTATACTTATTTTGATTTTTCAATCATTGGAAAATAATTCTCGAAGAGTCTAATATGCTGAAATGTCTTGGAATTAGAGTAATTCATAACAAATCACTTGAATTTCCCCTTGACACAGGTTTTTATCTCTCCGAGTGACGATGACGTCACGGAGAGGTATTACACTGGACGTATGTGTGTGTCTGAGATGAAACGAAGCTTTATAGCTACACAACTACTAAAAGAATCGTAATGCCGAAAAATATTTAACATATTTCCATTTAATATTCTGCAAAAAGAAAATGTTATCGTTTTGTAAGAGATCTTATCATGCTACTTGCTTTATATTAACTTTGATATGCGTGTTGTGTCTCGATTCAGATGCAATCTTCATTACTCGTTCTATATAAACTCTCACTTTTGTCACTCCAAAGAAAAAGGTTATCTTAAATAAATATAAGTGATATGAATTATTTTAATTTTCAGTATTTACGTTAATTATAGTTAGGTCGGTTTAAGAAATTTAATTCGTAAAATAATTTTAAACATAGCTTTCTCTAAAGTTATACTTCTAGGAAACACCTATATCAGAACTTTTGTAAATTTTTGCTATAAAAGATGATTGATTCACACTAAGAGATAAGAAATGCGCAATTGCGTGAACCTTTGGTGGAAGCTCTGCCATTAGGAGGCTAAACGTTTCTCATGTCTCACGTGTGGCGTATGTGGTGTACATGAGAAACTAGTGTTGTTGTTAGAAACCATTAAATACCGGTTGGCATTGGGTGAAACAATTGGTTGTTAGGCAGCAGATGAAGTTGTAACGGTGAGTTAATGATTGACGTTAAATAAGATGGATATAGCAACGAAGTAACATTTTCCGAATTTCTGTATACTGCGAACGCGGTCCGGAAATTACGAACACGTTTGGTTAGATTTGCCAACTGCGAAGGCGGTGACAGACAGACACACAGACACGTCCAGTGCAATACCTCTCCGTGACGTCATCGTCACTCGGAGAGGTAAAAAGGCTACTTCATTATGCTATCGCCACACTTGTATTTCTAATGGTATATACCACATACACACTAATCTGTACTTATTGTCTTCTGACGACACCATCCACACATACACGCCAATCTTAAACATTGGCTTCTACTCCATTATCATCGTTGGGATTAAGATGTACGCGCGATCGGCGTAAGTTACGAGAAACGACTAGCCTCCCAATGGCAGGACTTCGACCAAACTAGAATTAAGGTAAAATACTGACGATTAAAAAAATTAATATCATTTATATTTATTTAAATATTTAAGATAATTTTCTTTCTTCGGAACAACACAAGTGAAAATTTATATAGAACGAGTAATGAAGATTGCATCTGAGTCGAAACACTACACGCATATCAAAGTTATTATAAAGCGAGTAGGATAAAATTATCTCTTACAAAACCATAACATTTTGTTATTGTAGAATATTAAATGAAAATTTGTTAAGTATGTTTCGGCATTACGATTCTTTTTGTAGTTTTGTAGCTATAAAGCTCTGTTTCATTTCAATATTCCAAGAAGATCTTTTATATTAATATATCAAATTTGGTGTTTACTTTTTAATTCAGCTTTACTACATTTATATACAGTGTAAACATGAAATTAAACTTTCTTAGTTACACTGAATGTAACTTCTAAATATTTTGGTAAGCGTTGATCGGATTGGTTACTTGAATTCGTGTGTCTTTGAAGAGGTCTTGACGGTTCACAGTGAGCCGAAAATTAAATACACATTTGAATGATTTAAATCAGGTCCTTAGATAGAACTATTGACGATATACAGTAAAGGTTAAACGTAACCATTTCACACGCATATCAATTCTTACGCTGTTGAATAAGGCTTACAGCAGAAAAAAACGTTTACCCTTAATCCACTGGATTTGAGCAGCAGAATTTGAGCAGCTATTTTGAAAGACTAATCTATGGTATAACTCATGTGTTTTGAAAAAATAAATTTCAAAAAACACCTTTTACAGAGTCTATAGACACCTTTCTGGTATAATTATAAACTTCTATTAAGGGTTTTGTTTTAAACCTAACCGGAATTAAAAAGCACCAACGTCATTGGAATTTAAAAACACCAAATTAGTCTCAAAAAGATCTTTTTTTAAAGGGTTTATAAACACTTTTTCTGGTATTAATATAAACCTCTATTCAAAGCTATTAAAACACCTAACAGGATTTAAAAAGCACCTTCAGGAAAGGTATTATTTCGCACCGTTTTGAAAGGTGCGTATTGACATCCTCTCGAATGGTGCTTTTAAACACCAATAGAGGTGCTCCTGGGGATGCATTAGGAAACACCTCTAAAGGTTTCAAACAGTTCCAATTTTTTTAACAGTGTAACATAGTTAAGTGTGAGTATGATGTTCTTTAATTCTCCGATTCTGAACTTAACGAATTTGATAAAATAAAATTTCCTCTAAAATAGCACCTGACAGATTTCCCCCTAACTACTTTAGCACAATACCATAAATAAGAAGTTTCTAAGTGAACCAAGGCAATTTATGTAGTCGTAATATTTTCTAATTTTTAAACTTATTTATCTCTCGTTTTTCAATTTTTTTCCCATGTTTTATAGTTTGTTTTCTTTAAAAAGCGTTATTAGTTAGTGGTTCTCGGCACGTGACAAGTAGGAGACCATGTAAGCCCGCCTTTTTTAGTGGCCCCTTTCCTCTAGTGTGGGAGATTGGGCTCGCGGTGTAGGGTATCTAGAAGACTATAGGCCACCCCAAGATAAGTCTCCTTTTCTAATTAGACGAAAAATAAATATTAATATTGTAATTAACTGACCCATTTTGCTCCAGAAATTCTATAACCTTGATTCAAGACAGCGTCGACCAAATCATTGATAGTATTAATGGGTTTGGTTTTGGTCGCTGCGCTGTTACTGGATGTGATGTAACATTCGTATATTTTTGCGAGGCAACCAATTATTACCACAAGAATCGTGAGTATTGTCAAAATTAAAAAGCTCTTCCTCATGTGTTTCAAATTGATTCCTTCAAATATAATGTTGTTATTAGAGAATGAGTTTCATCCAAAAAACCAACGTTACCTTGTCGTAGTAATATTGCTAAAATATCCTTAAAGCTAATCGGTACTGCTTTCGAAAAACCAAGGCAGTTACCCAGTTTAATCGTTCCATAAAAGATATATATAGTTGCCGCCATAAGAACCCAGCCCTAAAAAAGGAAAAAATAGTCCTGTAGGACAGTGTGATACAATGAAGTATGTAATTACTAGTGGGAAACCTCAGTTGTCAATGGATTAGCGAAAAATAGTGCATCAGGTTCGCGTTCTATGTCCGGCTCCTTCGTCAGGAAAGTAACTTTGTCCACAACATAAGGCGTTGAAAAATCCACATATCTTTCTCTACTCAAAGTATGTGTTATCGTTGAAATCGCTATGTCAGCCTCCTGCGTTATTGGATAAGATTCAACTGTTAGTCAAGATACAAGAGGCAAAATAGAGAAGGCGAAGGAAGGAAAACTTGCCTTTCTAGCCACCAATCCAATCATTCCGGTACAATTTCCAATATCATCGCAATTTCCCCATTTCGAACCTGGACCTAACGGTGGTCCCGTGATTGCGTACCTATGTGATTAGTTTTGAGAACCTTTATTGTAACAAGGATATTGTTTCATGGAAAAATATGTTGTCCCTTGTTTTTCCAAACAAAGTGGTTTACTAGTTATGAGTCCCCAGCTGGCCGGGACTTTCCGAAGACGTAGCTAGAAAACGGAACCCCCGACAGTGGAGACATAAGAAAAAAGGAGATGTTCATATATAGAGGTATAACACGTAATGGCTTTTCAATATTCATCTGGTTTGTTCATTTTATTCAGAGTTAAACAAAGTAGTGATGGGGTTTATATAAGCTTTTACCAAACCTAGACGCACTAATTTGGTAGAGGCGCAGAGCAAAATCTGTAAATTGCTCCCGTAACTTTTATAACGTGAAGTAATTTTCTCTGGATCTTATTGTGAACCTTTTTGAATCAGTACTCACGGGGAAGCTCCACGGACAGCAGGGCCAGAGACATATGGAGTAACGTTTTACCAAGGGGACCAGGAAGACTGCGTAATTCTCAGGAAAATAATTTTGGACTTTATTTTCGTTTTCAATTTCCAATTGAGAGGACGAGTTTATTATACCTCAAAGTGAAAAGCAAAACTCAAGTTTGGGAATCCGGGACCATACAAATTAAATCATTATACGTAAAGAACAAAAAATTCGGAACTGCGGGACCATACAAAATGAAATCACTTTCAAAGGAGAAGTCACAGTCAAATTCGGGACTGCGCACTGCGGAACTGAACGTGAAAAGAGTCTATAAACCGTGAGTGATAACCTTCATTGAACGAGGGATTACCTACTTGAAGCACACAAAACTGTGTGCGCTTACTTTGTTTTACATACGAAAATTCATCACCTGATGCTTACAGCCAAACACTTAACAAAAACAAACCGATGTCCGATCCTGACCCCAACCCTAATCCCTCTCCAGAGTTCGTAAGAATAAACCAGGGATTCAACGGCGTATCATGCGCAGCAGGTTCGATTGGACTTTTTAGTTTTCATACGTTTCGAGGTACCAAAAATATCATGCTGAGGGTTCAAAATTCATATTCACACTCAAAGTGTGGAAAACTGGTAGTTTAACAGCCCCTTCCCACTTCACGGAAAGAAGTAGAAAAAATCTGTCCTATAAATTGGAAAACCTAGGCTCTCGTTAAATAATCCTATGCCACAGATGCGTAAGAATTCAAAGAATGAATAAAACGCGCCCTATATTTGAAGCCGGTAGTAGCGTAACACCGCAAGCTGTTAGCGGGACTAACGATCCTATAGCAATGATAAACGAAATGTTCCAGACAAACGTCAAGAGGCACTCCGTGTAGTAAGCCTAAAAGGCCCTATTTATGTTTTTAACTAAAAATAATACACGAAATTGAAGTACACAGCCTAAACCAAGAAGGCAAGTTAGTTAAACACAATTAGTCTGAGTGTAAAGCAAAGATATAGAGTCATGAAAAAACAAGAATTCGTTATTTTCCTTACAAATTAAGTGTTTTACTGATTCTGACCCTTCCATGGCCGGAGAAAGACGTAGCGAGAGAACGGGACCCCGGACAGGTAAGAGATAAGAAAGGCAAGGAAATTAGATTTTAGCGCTTTTAGAGGTAACACGTAAAAGGATTAAAGACATTTTTTAGGGTTAAACTTGTTTGTTCATTTCTAACCAAAGTTGCGATTATACTTATTAGTTATCGGTTTCATATAAAACATTACCAAACCTCGTCACACTATGCACTTTTCTGAAACCAGTGTTCTTACCGAAAAAGCATCATTTCTGACAACGTTTGTAGTATTATATAGTCTCTCCCAAAGTATCGCATACCACCTGCGTCGCAAATTTTAAAGGAAGTGTGCTAAGTAAAGGAAAAAGAATAATCGGACAATGTTCCTTCTTTTATCTTTGGGACGACAGAAAAATTGAACCATAATTTCCTGGGTATACTCACATATACAACAGCCACTGTTAAAGTTAAATTTCGACAAGCGTCCATACTTATCGACTCGAGTTCTCCAACTAATTCAAGCAGTAAATTTTTATGGAATAAACACCTTTGCTTGACCCTATTTTACGCATAGCTGAATATATTTACGGTGTTGTGATTTTCAATTTCGAAACAGGCCAAACTCATAAAATATTAACATGTTTTGCTTCAAAAGTCAGTTGATGGCAGTGGACTGAAGTTAACCATAATAAATCTATTTAGAGCCATATTCTTATTCTAAAATAAAGACTTGGTTTGCCCAAGCTTAAAAAACAAACGATAAGATTTTTTCTAGTTGACTGAAGCGCAGATGTTTTGTTTTTCTATATAATTTTAAAGACAATCCGTAGTTTATAACACTTTAGAATTTAATTCTGTCTCCCGATTATCCCTGCAATTGATTTATTTCCTATAAACTAATTGAAAAAATTACCTATCTCAGATTTTTCAACAACAATTCCATTTACCTAAAGCATTTTATCATGCATTTATTACTTTGAGGGATATCGTGTATATTTAATCAAATAGATACTTTCTTTTTTAATTTCCGAGAATTTTCCTTTCAAAAGGTTTTAAACACATCAAGTTTCATAATGATGTCAACTAAACAGCAACTCAACCAACTATTAATCAAAAATGTCTTGATTAGAATCAAGACCTAAAGAGTATCGATAAGACTGAGGTTATCACTTGTCTGAAGGATCAGATATTAATTTTTCTTTTTAATTGAAACTTAAATGCATGCTTAAGAAAAAACAACGTTCCATTACCGTTTTCCGTTGAAATAAATTATTTTACTGGTAATCAATTTCAAAAATTTACTTATCTCGGCTTTTCGACCAAAATTCCCTTCCCCGAAAACATTTTGTCATTACATTAATTACTTTTGGGAGAGTACGTGTATTGTGTTGAGTTTTAAAAGGTTCCTAAAGACGTTACATCCCCATTCGTGACCGGCACGCTTCGCAGTGGAACATTTTAATTATTCTAAAACCAATGGCGCTAAATTCAATAGGGACAGTATGATTTTTAGTCGCGGTTTTGCAAAATGATGTAATATCAAGTGTACTTTAGTCAACCGTCGTATTGTTCTTTCTCATAGTTCATGGCATGATCAGTGTTACTGCCCAATTTCTCTCTCTAGTTTCTAACAATGGTTAGAGACTATTTGATATGTCACGGCACAACGTTATATACATTTGTAAATTCTAAGTAGCACAAAAGGAAAAAGAATCAATTTTTTATATTTTGGATTGAAATAAATAAATTCATGATCGTAGTTATAACGAACAGAAAGTCAAAAGAATGGCATAGGTAATGAGCAGCAAAAAGAGAAGAAAGTTTGCTTCAAGGTAGCAGAGGTAGAATCATGAAAAATTCAAGTGAGGAGGCGGCACTACGTAGAAAGATTGATTTTGGCAGATAACAGCGAAAAAATTATGTTCTACACACACTGGGACTATGGGAGAGTTCAGGGCCGCAGGTCGCACATGATGAAATTTCAACTCCAGTTTACATCAATTCTCCCTGGTCGTACTAGTAGCAGGTTAAGCTATAGTTTGCTCAGGTCCTGTTAGTCTCGAAAGGGTTATATAGTCCATGTATCTTTTAAAAGGTTGTTGTCATGGCTAAAAAGACCGCTATTACAGTTTTTTATTATTTTATAGGCTATTTTGACACGTTATCTCCCAAAAGTAATTAATGTAATGATAAAATGTTTTCGGGGAATGGAATTGTGGTCGAAAAGCCGAGATAAGTAAATTTTTGAAATTGATTACCAGTAAAATTATTTATTTCAACGGAAAACGGTAATGGAACGTTGTTTTTTCTTAAGCATGCATTTAAGTTTCAATTAAAAAGAAAAATTAATATCTGATCCTTCAGACAAGTGATAACCTCAGTCTTATCGATACTTTTTAGGTCTTGATTCTAATCAAGACATTTTTGATTAATATCTGTTCCTTCAGTCTTCATTTTAATTAAGAATATTAAGAAACTGTATTACATTTTCAAAATCTGCACTAAGCTGAAACATATACTATAAAGGGGACCATAAATTTAGCTCAATCAGACATTTATTTATAATGATATTTCAAAAAAACCTAAATCAATAAAAGTTTGTATTCTTAATGTAATTAACATAATACAAGTTTTTACAATCATTTATTGAAACGCGAGGCGCCCCCCCTAAAAATTCCAGAAATAGGACCAAATTGACAATTTTACAAAATTTTTAAAAATGCTGATTTATGTCCGTTTAACATTTAGCTCAAAATTGTCATAAGCCCAATATGAAATTCGGATATCCTAAAAAGTGCTATCTTCAAAATATGTAGCCGAGGAAAAGATAGCGTGATCGAGTGGGCTATGATAGTGGTTGGGAGTCTCGGGGGTTGGGACAGGGATAAGGGATTTGAGATGGATTGGAAATGATGATGGGCGACTTGCGGCACCGTATCTCTCCCAATGTACCTCGCGCACGCCCCTACTCTTCGGTAGGCGATTGCTAAGTGCTGCCGCGTAGCGCCATTTTATTCTTGGAGAGCGGTCGCTCTCTTAGATAAGACTTAATACCGCCTCCAATGCTAAAGGAGGGTTCTTTGATTGGCCGTAACTTTTTTCGTATTGTATTTGCTACTTTGAAATTTTGCCAGTGAACTAAAATTTGGGCTCTACTTTTGTGGTTAAAATTTCAAAGAGATCCAACTAATAGTTAATTCTATAATGAAAAACGTTGTTAAGGGTGGTTTTAAAATCCATAAAATGAATCCGACATTTGGTGAAAGATACAATATTCTTCCATAGACATAACATGGGAATTTTATAAAAAAGAGGATTATGTCAGCAGGCATATAAGGAAAACTATTCTTTCGATACGTTTAGGAACCATCTTAAATGAAAGAGAACAGTTCAATGTAGCGCCTTTTTTTAGTTCATTAAGATCAATTAAGTTTAAGTATTATTTTTATCATTATTAACACATACTTTGACTTACGTTGTTTTGGGTTTGGAATTACGGCGTTTTACCACTGTTAGAGACACGCATTTTAGCCCTAATTTTTTATTTTGGACTTGCGGCGTTTTTGTCGTGTCTCACGCCGTTAGAGGGATATTAAGCAAGGAAAACATGGCGTTTGAGCTCTTGTACGTGCTTTGCCCGGGGGCTTGTGGATACTTGTAGGTATTTGTGGGTACTTGTGGGTTCTTGTAGGTGCTTGTGGGTACTTGTGGGTTCTTGTAGGTGCTTGTGGGTACTTGTGGGTTCGTGTAGGTGCTTGTGGGTACTTGTAGGTGCTTGTGGGTACTTGTAGGTGCTTGTGGATACTTGTAGGTACTTGCGGGTGCTTATAAGTACTTGCGGGTGCTTATAGGTACTTGTGGGTGCTTATAGGTACTTGTGGGTGCTTGAAGGAACTTGTGGGTACTTGAAGGTACTTGTGAGTGCTTGTGGGTGTTTGAAGGTACTTGTGGGTGCTTGTAGGTACTTGTGGGTGCTTGTAGGTACTTGCGGGTGCTTATAGGTACTTGCGGGTGCTTATAGGTACTTGTGGGTGCTTGAAGGTACTTGTGGGTACTTGAAGGTACTTGTGAGTGCTTGTAGGTACTTGTGGGTGCTTGCCCCGGGTACTTGTGGGTGTTTGTAGGTACTTGTGGGTGATTGTAGGTGCTTGTGGGTGTTTGAAGGTACTTGTGGGTACTTGTAGGTACTTTTGGGCGCTTGTATGTACTTTTGGGCGCTTGTATGTACTTGTGGATACTTGTAGGTGCTTGCGGGTACTTGTAGGTACTTGTGGGTGCTTGAAGGTACTTGTGGGTGCTTGAAGGTACTTGTGGGTACTTGAAGGTACTTGTGAGTGCTTGTAGGTACTTGTGGGTGCTTGCCCCGGGTACTTGTGGGTGCTTGTAGGTACTTGTGGGTGATTGTAGGTGCTTGTGGGTGTTTGAAGGTACTTGTGGGTACTTGTAGATACTTTTGGGTATTTTTAGGTGCTTGTATGTACTTGTGGGTACTTTTGGGTGCTTGTAGGTACTTGTGGGTGCTTGTAGGTACTTGTGGGTGCTTGAGGGTACTTGTGGTTGCTTGAAGGTACTTGTGGGTGCTTGAAGGTACTTGTGGGTACTTGAAGGTACTTGTGGGTGCTTGTAGGTACTTGTGGGTGCTTGTAGGTACTTGTGGGTGCTTGTAGGTACTTGTGGGTGCTTGTAGGTACTTGTGGGTGCTTGTAGGTACTTGTGGTTGATTGAAGGTACTTGTGGGTACTTGTAGGTACTTTTGGGTGCTTGTATGTACTTGTGGGTACTTGTAGGTACTTTTGGGTACATGTAGGTACTTGCTGGTACTTGTAGGTACTTGTGGGTGCTTGTAGGTACTTGTGGGTGCTTGTAGGTACTTGTGGGTGCTTGAAGTACTTGTGGTTGGTTGAAGGTACTTGTAGGTGCTTGTGGGTGCTTGTGGGTACTTGTGGATTCTTGTAGGTGCTTTTGGGTACTTGTGGGTACTTTTGGGTGCTTGTATGTACTTGTGGGTACTTGTAGGTACTTTTGGGTACATGTAGGTACTTGCTGGTACTTGTAGGTACTTGTGGGTGCTTGTAGGTACTTGTGGGTGCTTGTAGGTACTTGTGGGTGCTTGAAGTACTTGTGGGTGGTTGAAGGTACTTGTAGGTGCTTGTGGGTGCTTGTGGGTACTTGTGGGTTCTTGTAGGTGCTTTTGGGTACTTGTGGGTTCTTGTAGGTGCTTGTGGGTTCTTGTAGGTGCTCGTGGGTACTTGTAGGTGCTCAAGGGTACTTGAAGGTGCTTGTGGGTGCTTGAAGGTACTTGTGGGTGCTTGTAGGTACTTGTGGGTGCTTTTAGGTACTTGTGGGTGTTTGTAGGTAATTGTGGGGGTTTTTAGGTACTTGTGGGTGCTTGTAGGTACTTGTGGGTACTTGCCCCGGGTGCCTCTGGGTGCTTGCCCCGGGTGCTCCTGGGTGCTTGACCCGGGTGGTTGTATTTACTTGCCCCGAGTGCTTGTAGGTACTTGCCCCGGGTGCTTGTATGTACTTGCCCCGGGTTTCTTTGAAAAGTGTTGTAAATTATTTACAATCCCAGTTGCATGACGTTTTAAACGTAGAATTAGCGAGATCTCATTTGGTCACATAAAAAAATCGCGGAGCTCGCTCAGGAGATTTTTCCCTTCAATGTTTCCATAATTGAATTTAAATAATTTTTAAAGTATATCAATTACTTTGCATTCTGAGCTGCGTTCCAATTGAACTTTGCCTAAGACCTTTCTTCTAAAATGTCTAAGTTCACAGATTAAGCTCAATTAGAGCACAGACTTTTAAATTATCTTTAATTATAAAAAGAATTTTGAAAATTAGTTTTCTCTGGAAATTATCTTTTCCTACCTTACCCTTTAAATAGCTTGATTTGGTAATTTTCAGTCACTTTTAAGTCTCTTTTTGCTTATTGTTTTTTTTTAATCATTAGTCTTTTTTAAAAGTAAATCTGAATGTGTCTTCTATGTGAGCCCTTGAGTATTTGATTAGATCAAGATGTGATATACCGCACTTAAAGGAATCTTACGTTCTCACTAAATAAAATTATCCGAACTATGGGTCTTATCATTTAACAGTCCTATATAATCCTTAAGTTTTATGAATCCGGTCCTATAAAATCCGATATTTTGAGAAGGGAATCCTATTTTTCGTATTAAAAAATTCTCTAAAAGAGTTGGTGCTCTGATATACGGGAAAAAAATTACTCAAAAAGTATAAATCATGTAGTCATTATCTAAACATATCCAGAGAGAATTGATAAAAATTTCTTGTACCGAAAATTATCCACAACCAACAACTATCGGCCACCAGTTTCTGGAAAATCATAATAATTCACCATTTCACATTTCACTGTAACTAAAGTACCTTAATTGTTAAATGTATTTTTCGACATTTTTCTTTTCTTGGGGGGGGAGGTGGGCGCCCAAATCCACATTTAAACTGTACCCCCCTAAATTCGAAACGTTCCTACGCGCCTGGAGATAGTGTACAGACAGACACTCATGCGTGAAACTAGCATAGTTTGGAGCTCTTAATTTAGTTCATGAACTTCTAGAAAGGGATTTCTAGCTTGCGCGGCGGTTTAGCGTGACGTCACTGTGACGATAAAGGCTAATAATTTGAAGTATATATTTTCTGATTTTTTCCACAATTTAATTGTAATTTTCCTCTAAAATTAACTTAATTTAAGAGGTATTAACGCAATATCTAGACTAATTCGGGGGTCCGGAATCTGATGAACGTAGTTTAAATAGCGTAGGTCCAGCCGTTTACAAGCTACTGACTCCAGAAATCCGAACTTTATCGCCACCGGTTTCTCATTGGGGCGGTGAATTATCATTTATATTAAAGATAATTAACATTAAGTATTAAAGAGAATTAACATAACAACCATAAGTATGGAACAGAAGTAACATAACAATCATAAGTATGAAACAGAAGTATCATAATACCCATAAGTAGGTTGATTAAGTAATTTTACATAGAATTTAATGGTGTAAATTAAATTTAATTAACTTTAATTAAAGTTAAGTTGAAGTCGTGTAGAGTAAAGCAATTGTACGTGGAATTTAATGGTCTTAATTAATTTTAATTAACTTTAATTAAAGTTAAGTTGAAGTCGTGTAGAGTAAAGTAATTGTACGTGGAATTTCATGGTCTAAATTTATTTTAATTAAGTTAAGTGAAAGTCGTGAAATTGAGTCTCACATACATACGCACAGACAATGCACTCACGGACAGACAGACACACACAGAAAAACAAACAAAGATTGATAGACCGCGCAGGTACACAACCAGATATTCTGTCCGTACAGACAGACAGCTACACTGCAAAAGGGCAATCATTCAAACAGATTAACAGCAGCGTTGGCAAAAATTTAGTTTTTTTTCAAAAAAACAAAAGTTGTATTTTTTATTGTTTAAAACACGATTTTTTGTTTTAACACACAAAAAAAACTAGTTTTAAACATGTTTAAATCACTCTTTCAGATGTAACAGTCTATATCGCGGCTCTCCATTTAAGCCACTGCTCCAGCTAGCGCAAGGCGCTTATTTTCACAGCCTACTTGATTAGAAAAAGGTCTTGGTTTGGACCAAGACAGAAAAAACAAATGATAAGAGTGACGTTTATCAATTGATTGAAGTCCCGATATTGCAATTTTTCTTTATTTATATTAATTTAATCCTTAATATTTAATTCAATCAACTGATTTAAGAGTTAGTCGATTTATTCCCTCCAAATTGATTGAAAAAACTACAAATTTACGCATTTTCAAGAACAAATTAGATTTTCCGAAATTATTCTATGATATTAATTATTTTGAGCGTTCAATATTGAATAAATTTAGAATTTCAAGGTGTAAGAAATTGTCCGTGTGGAATTAGAACCAGGGACCACTTGAACCCAAAGAAAGTATTATCCACCTGGACCACGAAAACGTATTGAGAAGTAAAACACGAAAATAAAAATACTCCTAAATTTATAATATGAAGCTCTAAGACGCGACCTTCCGGGATTTAACCTGGTACCACTCGCAACCAGTGCGAGTATCATACCCCTAGACCAACGTTCCACGAACATGTACTGCAAAGTCAAACACGAAAATCAAGAGCTCCTAAAATTTAGAATTTGATGGTGTAAGAAAGGGTCCTTGTCAGGGTTGGCAAAAACTTAGTTAAAAATTTTGTGTTTTTATTGTTTATAACACGATTTAAAGTTAGATTTTCGGAAAACATTTTATCATAAATTAATTATTTAAAAGGAAGTACGTGTTGAGAGTACAATATTGAATATTTGAAAAATTCTACTGACTGTTCAAAAAAGAGCAAACGATCTTTTCAAAAGGAAAGTATAATTTTTTTAATAGCTATAACCATCCTGACATGAAAATCAGATTAAATTTCCGATTAAACCTTTAATTTAATAACGAAATGCCTTAAATTACCCCTACAAAGATAATATTAGCCCTTTAAACGTAAACCTATTCCTTTAAAAAAAATTCACAATGAAAGAGGAAATAGCCCATCAAAATTGACAGCGAACTTTCTAGAACTATCCTATACCTCAGTATCCACAGTGCAAAATGAAATACCTAGCAACGAAAACTTTTTCCAAGAAACCAGAGAAATACTACGCTTATTTAGACCCCCAAGCAACAAGACCTTGAGTCACTATCCTGGTACCTGGCCCGAGAAACTTCTAGAACATTTTTTTTAACCCTTAAACTGACCAATCCGTATTTAATCCCAAAACAAAAAGTTTTGCCCATTCGCTGTTAACATGAATACGCCCGGCTACGTCATAAATATGGTCCACTATTCGCCAAACCGAAGTCAATCAACAAACGTCATTATCCCAGAAATCCTTGCGAGAAACTATATATACGAAGTCCCTCCTGTCCCATCGTCAGTCGATACCTGAAATGTATAAACGAGACCCTGTCGGCTCACCCCCAAGAAATCTCTAAACGGACGGAGATTATTTTTTAAATCGAAACCTTTATTTTTATTCGATGTTTTTTATTTTTACTCATTTGATACCTTTATTTTTCATCAAGTTGAATCGGAGAATATTTTAACCCCTAGAAGAAGAGAGCGCGCGAACCCTCAAATTGAGAAAGAAGAAAAAAAACATAATTAACCCTTAAATCGCGTAATCAGAGAAAAAAAGATCCTGAAGAAAAACCCTTAAATCGAGAAGAAGAAAAAAAAAGATCCTGAACCCCTAAGATGAAACTGAAAGAGGAGCTACTTGGCGTAAGAAATTAAAAAAAACTTGAAACTATTGATTAACTGGCTTGAAACTATTGTTAAAGAACCTGGATTATGGTTGACGGATTGATTCATTTTTAAAAAAATCTTAACTTTCTATTTTTGAACATCATTTTTTAGCGCATAATTGCACGCTTTTAACCTAACAAACCCCTAAATTTAATTTTTAAAATCTTAAAGGCTGTAGGAGGTAATCCTATTGAGGAGCCATTTCAAAGAGGTTATAAATTGCAAACCTCCCTTAGATGTAAGTTTAATTGTCTTGTTTAATTTCTTTATTTTGACCCCTATAAAAGTGTGTGAACATTTATGAACAAGATTGAACATTATGTTGAATATTAAAAATTGGATTAGAATCTATTTTGACTCTCACTTGACATATACCAACAAAACACGGTCACTTTTGATTCAGAAATTTTATAAGCCCCTCGTTCCCGTTAAAAGGCCTTAACTCTCCACAACTGACTGCATTCTAACATCTAGTCTAGCGTTTGCGAGGATGAATCATAAGTGAAAATAGGTAGGTGTTTATCTTATACTTTAACCCCTCTAATAAGACGTCGAACACTCCACCTTACCCCCATGAAATCTTAAAGAGCATAAAGAAAAGGCTTATATAGCGGATACAAAATGAGGGTGATGCGTGAATTTATACATTCCTAAATGCTTGATTTCTTTTGTGGCCACTATTAAGGAATTTCCGCTTCCGTACTTCAGTGTTTCTTGGTCAGAACTCATCATACATTTGAAACATCACCACCTCTTACTACTTTGTAGGCGCTTTATGTTTTCCGTTTACGGATTAAGCGTATTAATTTTAGCACTGTCAAGGGCCTGGCTTTATATATTACGCGTAATCACTTAAGAACAGTAAAATGTACCAACAGTGTAGAGAAACCACATAGGAGAAAAGTTGTTGCTTTGTTTTAAGTAGATGACAAAATTAGTTATCCTTAATCATATTTTTTGAATATCAGTCTTTAAAACAGATTGGTAACGATTAAATCAACTGGTAGGGTTTCCAAACAATTAAACACATATATGAAACAGTCGAGTTATTGGAAGGTTTGGACAGAATCTTATTATTTCTGTTATATAATCTTTTCGCTCATTTTCAAATAAAAAGAGTTGAAAATATTCGAAATTTCTCTCCATAAAAACATGTTTTAAACTTTTTGTTTAAAACGTTTTAAACAAATTTTTGTTTTTTTAATGGCTGTTTAAAACAAGTTTTAAACAAGAGTTTAAAACAAATTGTTTAAAACTTGCCAACCCTGGGAATCTTTATCGTCCGTAAGGTGTTGCGAATGCACACAGGTAAGTACTTGGTTCATCCAGCTCTATGTGTCAGAACGCACTTTGCGCGCCCATTACGGTGAAGATTTGTGAGCCGTGAAGACCAGCTTAGATTTGTTGATCGGGTGGCATTGGATATGTCGCTTTTTTATTGCTGAGTTCAAGTTCCTTGGATCGATGCAGATCCGTACGACATTTTCGTCATTTCCAGTATCGCCATCTGTGCTCTCATTTTAGTACCTGACTTTGAACATTTTTATGGTGGTTCTCCATTAGTTATTGGTATCTTAAACGTATGTCAATAATAAAATAATGGTTAGCGTCCTTTTTCTACGATGGTGAAAACGTTATGAAGTCTATCAAAGCTGATAATGTTAAAGATAAAAACACTTTTTGTTACATTGTGAACTAAACTTTAATCATCTCTTTTTATTTAAACATTTGTAATAACAAACATGGATAGGACTAGTATTGCGCTTTGTACAAACACATCTTCACCTAAATAAACTAGTTACGTAACACAAAAGTGGTTCTTTTATATTTAGCGTTAGACTACCACCTCTATTTTTATCAAAGGCGATTTTATTTGACTTACCAGCTATCTCAGTAACCCTTCATATTTAGATATCACAGTTACCACTTCCACAGTTTCCAATTTGAGCGACCCTTTCAGGCAATAGGTTTCTAATTGGAGCGACCCTTTCGGGCAACAGGTTTCCAATTTGAGCGATCCTTTCGGGCAATAAGTTTCCAATTTGAACGACCCTTGCGGGCAATAGGTTTCCAATCTGAGCTACCCTTTCGGGCAACAGGTTTCTAATTTGAGCGACCCTTTCGGGCAACAGGTTTCTAATTTGAGCGACCCTTTCGGGCAATAGGTTTCTAATTTGAGCGACCCTTTCGGGCAACACGTTTCTAATTTGAACGACAATTTCAGGCAATAGGTTTCTAATTGGAGCGACCCTTTCGGGCAATAGGTTTCTAATTTGAGCGACCCTTTCGGGCAACAGGTTTCTAATTTGAGCGACCCTTTCAGGCAATAGGTTTCTAATTGGAGCGACCCTTGCGGGCAATAGGTTTCCAATTTGAGGAGCGACCTTTTCAGAAAATAGGGTTCCAATTTGAGGAGCGACCCTTTCGGGCAACAGGTTTCCAATTTGAGCAACCCTTTCGGGCAACAGGTTTCCAATTTGAGCGATCCTTTCGGGAAACAGGTTTCCAATTTGAGCGACCCTTTCGGGAAACAGGTTTCCAATTTGAGCGACCCTTTCGGGCAATAGGTGAAACGTTTCTCCACTCGGTCCTTTAAAACTTATAGGTAAAGCTACCGTGGGGTAGTGGTCCATTAAAGTCAATACAGTCTAGGGGGAAATAATTAGGATTGCAGAGGGAGAATCGTTGCCATTGGGTGTAGGTTTAATAAAAATAGACTTGTGTAGAATTGTTTAGACAGTATTTAATTACTTAAAGTAAAGTTAATTAAACAATTGGCTATACTCATCAACTTTTATAATTTACATACGTAAAACCCATGGTGCACCTCATGGGGCTATTTCATAACTAGTAAATTAATAACTGGGGTTGCTGGTACCCTGGTTTTAATTAGAGTGTTCAAACTCACCGCGTAGCGTCCATCACCCGACAGGAGATACTCTTCGGA
Source organism: Phalangium opilio (assembly GCF_054372755.1). Classification (NCBI taxonomy): domain Eukaryota; kingdom Metazoa; phylum Arthropoda; class Arachnida; order Opiliones; family Phalangiidae; genus Phalangium; species Phalangium opilio. The sequence goes on from NW_028324172.1 coordinate 359,013, forward strand.
GGCGCGTGGTAACCGCGGGAGTCACCGGCTGACCGCACTAACTCTTTTATGCATTCGCATATCGCGAGCGTTTTTCCCGGAGGTCGAGAAAGGTCTTCTTCTGACCGGTGCTACTTTCAAATCTGTACTCTTCTTCCTCAGTTCTGAATTCTCTCTCCTCTTGAAATTTTGGTGTCTCGACTCTACAGAGCCGAGCACACACACGCCGAAGCAATTATGTCCCAACGACTGTCAAAGTGTTATTAATGGGACACTCTGGCATCCAGGTATCCTGGCGCCCATTTTTGGGTACCAGCTTAAAGGGGTTACGGGTTACCAGCGGTAAGAGAAAGGTTCCTCTCTGTCGCGCCGCCTAAGGTGCGGTCGACGCAGAGAGGGAACGGACAACAATAGAGTATATAGTTGATGAGAGCCATAGATAAAAATCAGTTCTAAGAAAATGTATGAGAAAGTTTTTGGAAAAGTGGTTCATGGCATGGGAACCAAAATCTTAGAACTAAAACTGTTATAACTCCCCCACACTGAATTTTGAGCGTCCTCGCGAAACGACACAGGGAGTGATACGACACAAATTAACCACATGGGTTCAAATAAAATAATCAAAAAGGGATAATGATGCATAGTCAAAAAAGTCATAATAAACTACCCTTAAACATATTAAATTTAAAATTAACTATTGAAACCACAATAGTGAGAACCAGCTAGGTATGGTTAAAATGAAACAAAACCAATTAATTTTAAGTTTCCAAATCATAGACACAAAACAAAATATGATCCATAAAATTACATAACATTGAGGGGCAAAAATTTCGAAAAATAACAAGTAAACATTGCTACGAAAATGGGCAACTATATTATCAAATAACGTGACAATCCAGGACACGTCAGATTATAGATAATACTACAACAATTATTTTTATATACAGCGATCGCAATACGCAAATTGTAGCTACAAATAATTAATATTTGACATTGACAATGAACACTGAATAAGTAGATCGTAATTAATATATAATACAAATGTTCAACAAATCAAAACAAAGCAAATTCAAAAGTAATGTGTACACAAGTGTTTAAAACAACTAGGGACTAAGCCCATTATGGGGATAACTCGCCCAAATTAATGAAATATAATTATTTCTTTAAAGTGACCCTATCGGTAACGGGATCACGAGGCCTAAGATTACGTGCAATAGGGACGTGTTCATTTTGACCATCGGTCGTAGCATCGCTAATGACACTTAAAACGCTAACTGGCCTATCAATCTGGTCGGCAGTACGCGCAACCTTATCGTCTGAAGTGATATTTTCTTTATCAATAGACGGTGTATCGTCGGCCTGACGCTCGACGAATGGTTTCAACTGGGTTATATGAAAAGTACCCTTCAACAACTTTCCACCTTTAACACGCTTTAAACGATAAGTTAAGCGGGACAATTTCTGTGCGATTACAAAGGGACCATCAAAACGTGGGGCAAGTTTTGAAGCGAAACGAGCTCCAGCGGATGAGAGAAAATGAGTTCGCTAGCATACTAACTGACCCACAGCTAGATCGACATCACGGTGGTGTTTTTTGTAGTAGCCAGCTTGGCGAGCCTGCTGAGCGGCTAAGTTCGCTTTGGCTGAGGCAAGGGCATTTTGTAATATTTTCGTGGTTCCTAACTTAACTTGTTAATTACTTTAATAACGTGTTAGTTCTTAATCACATATTAATTAGTCTTGACGTAAATACTCTAAGACGTTTGTGAGAGAGATAAACATTAAGTCTTTATTGATTTACATCCAAAGGCTCTCTGCTGGTATTTTCAGAGAGGCCTGTTTATTGTCTATTGTGGATGGCGACTAGCGGCCTCTAGCGGCTTATTGATACATCTTTACCCTTAGATATTTATTTAACATTTTGCCATTTAACATTTACTAAATTTACTTTAAACAGAACGATTATTATTCATGCTATTATTATTTTTAACGTTTCGTCATTTAACATTTTAGGAACTTAAAATTTAATATTAGTATTTAACATTTTAGGAACTTAACATTTAACACTAGTATTTAACGTTTTAATATTAGTAAACTCAATTGGTTAATTAACTTTAAAGATTGAGTCTCTTTGCTGGCTTGGTGACTCGCGTAGATTTTCTGACTGTCTTCGGTGTTGTTGTTTTGTCCATTTCTGGACTTCGGTTCGCAGCCATCTCTAACGGTGGTGTATAAACTTCTGTTGTTGTGCTAGCTGGCGAACTCTGTGTTGTAACTTCCGGAAGTAAATCCGTTGGATTTCTTTGATTTGGGGTTGTGACGGCTCTAGCTGGCTTCTTTTGGTTTGCTGTTAGGTTGAGCCTTATTGGCGTTTCGCTGGCTGTCTTCAGAAGACCTGGCTCTAAGACCTGGCGAAGCTGACGTCGATTACGTCGCATTGTGTTTCCATCGCTTGTTTCAACTAGATAGGATCTCGGCGCTGTTTCTTCTAGAACGATCGCTGAGCGATCCCATACGCCTTGCTGGTTCCTAATTCGAACTTTCATTCCCTTGTCTAACCTGGAAAGTTCTTTCCCTTTAACCCTTTGGCTCTGTTTCTTTAATTCCTCATACCCCTCCGATAAAGGACGGTACTCGGGAAGGCGTGTTTTCAGGCTACGTCCCATGAGCAGTTCCGCGGGCGACTTCCCGTGGTCTTGAGGGGTGTTCCGAAAACTGAGCAGTCCTAGCTCGTAATCGTGGTTGGAATCCAACGCTTTCTTTAGCAACCTTTTAGCTATTTGGACGCCCTTTTCAGCTAGCCCATTGGATTGCGGGTACTTTGGGCTAGATGTAACGTGTTTGAAACCATACGACCTTGCAAACTCTTGGAATTCATATGAATCGAATGGTACGTTATCCGACAGAACTTCTAGCGGTATCCCATGACGTGCAAACACCTTCTTTAACGTGTTTACGACTGTTGTGGCTCCAAGCGACCGAAGTTCATCCACCTCCAAGTAATTGGAATAAGAGTCAATGACTACCAGGTAATCCTTGTTGTGACAATGAAAAGTGTCAGTACCAACTCTTTCCCATGGATTCTGCGTCGGCTGTCGCATCATTAGCGGCTCTTGTGACTGGACGTATTGATATTTGTTGCAAGTAGAGCAGCTTTTGCAATAGCTATCGATGGCCTGGTTTAGATTGTTCCAGTACAGTGCCTGTCTTGCTCTTCGCCTGCATTTCTCGATACCCTGGTGTCCATCATGGATGATGTCAAGCATTCGCTGTTGTAGCGATTTCGGTACCACTATCCTGGACCCTTTTAATATCAGCCCGTCCGCTTCTGTTAAAGAGATAGAATCGATGTTTTGGCTACTAATGAAAAGATTTCATATTTTAAAATCAGATAGAACCTAAAATTACGTTTTCAAAAATATATATATATTGATACTTTTAATAACTTAACTATTTTTAATTAATTTTTAAAAGTATTGTTTTTTGGGACTGCTCCGATCACTACCCCCTCCTGCGTCGTTTGGAAAAAACACGGTTGAAACAAACACGGTTGAAACATCTACCCACCCCTCCATACGCTCCTCTTATTTGAAGATATGGTAGCTTTACGACTAACAGTAGTTTTCATACTATTTCACTTGTGGATCACAAATAAACTTGGCCTTAACTTTTATTTCGATTTACGTGTTTTGAGAGGCGTGAAAGAAGCTAAATAGTTTCATAGCAATTAAATCGTTTAAGTAAGAGGTTTAGCACATTTAATTTGAAAAATAAATCTTAAAAGCTTGAATTTAGGGCCACTTAGAATAAAAAAATCGATCATGGAAACTAAGCCTTTTCCAAAATGTCGTAGAAAGTGCGTTGTTTTTGACTGTACCAATACAAACTCGGACAAATCTCTGTCATTTCATAGTCTACCAAGTAACGAATTATCCGAATTTGAATTTTCCTCACTTGACTCACGAATTTCGAAAGATTCAACCGAGTCTAAACTATCGGATTCTACTACAGAGTCAGGCCCGTCTGATATTTCGGATTCCGAGCTACGACTCGACGTCGACGATGACATTTTCTATTTGGCTCCTGTAGCAGACGACGGAAAAAAAACCTACTATCCTCAACTTGAGTTCCCCTACATTCTCCTATTTCCAAACAACCAATGAATCAAGAGACATTTACAACGTCATAGTGTGAAAAACAAGTTGGGCAGTATTTCGCGGCTAGTTTGAATTTCAAAATATCTAACGTACTTTTCTTAATTTTAAACGTTTTAATTCGATTTTTTTTGGCACACATAATTTTAGGCACATTTTTTTACCTAAAACTGCCCTCATCTTGCACTAGTCGGAAAACGTTGATCCTATCCCTTTAACTCTGCTTTCATCGTTACATAACTTGCGGTGTCTCTGTCCGCCGTTGACCAACCTGTTCTGATTTGCTCTTTGACCTTCTGTAGAACTGGATCAAGTTTAGTTTCTTCTTTTTGTAGGTAGGCCAGGGTCATAGAATTGTAAGACTGGCTTGCTTGTCAAGGCGTCCTTGACATACTGCCATTCTTCCTCATGTTGAGGTAAAAGCTGTGGATCCGTGTCCGCTTTCAGCAAAGTTCGGAGATACTTTGTGTTGGTTGACAAGTTTGAGATGTATTTACCCACAAAGTTAACTAGTCCGAGAGCTCGCTGCACTTCTGCCTTTGTTCGCGGAGTGGACATGTTCTTGACAGCTTCTACTTTTTTGGATCTGGTCTCATGCCCTCCTTAGATATAATCTCTCCCATGTAGCTGAGCTCTGTTGCGCGGAATACGCATTTATCGGGATTCAGCGTGGCGTTAGCTTTTTCCAACTGTTGTAGAGCTGCTCGTAACTGACGATCATGGTCTTCCAACGTTTTTCCCCATACCAGAACATCATCGTGGATTGGTCGAGCCTGTCTTACACTATCAAAAATTTGGCTGAAGACTTTGTAGAATATTTCGGGAGCGGATGATATACCAAATGGTAATCTGCGAAAACAATACCGACCATATGGTGTATTGAACGTTGTTAGCAATTGGCTACTTTCGTCTAGCGGTATCTGATAGAAACCAGATGCGGCGTCTAACTTCGAAAAATAACACGCTCCCGCCAATTCCGCTTGTATTTCTTCCTTTGTAGGGATTTGATAGTGCTCTCTTCTCATGTTCTGGTTCAGTAGTTGTGGGTCGAGACATAGTCGCAACTTACGTTCTTCCTTTACCTGCCCCTGGACCGTTTCTTTGGTTTTCTTCTCAATAATAACCAAAGGACTGACCCAACTAGTGGGCTCATCAACCTTTTTGATGATTTGACGCTCCTCAAGCCTTTGAAGCTCCTTCGCTAGGCCTTCCTTGAGTGCAAACGGTACTCGTCGTGGAGGTACAACGACCGGTACGGCATTTTGTTCTAATTGTATATTGCAGGTGGTTTTCAAACAACCTATACCCGTGAATACCCTCGGAAATTCTTGCAGTATCTTACGACGAAACTCTTCCTGGCCGTCATCGTCCGTAAATTCTGCCGTATTTACGCGGCTTACAAGACCCAGCTCCTCGCAGGTACGAAGTCCTAGAATCGGGACTAAGTTGGCTTTCACTAAGAAGAACTTGGTTCTGAAGATACGGTCCTTGAACGTTATGTCAGTTTCAAATGATCCAAATGACGCAATTTGAGATCCGCCATACGCAGTTAAAGATGTTTTGCCTATTTCTACGGTGGGCCTTGGCGTTATACGGTCGAAAACGTCAACTGGGAACAAATTCGTTTGAGCCCCCGTGTCTACTTTGAAGGGTACAACTATATTTTGGACGGATAAGTGTTCCATCCAATCCCTGGAAGTCTCTAAGCTGGTAGCGGTGTGGTTTCCATCAACAGCCGCTCCGATAAAGAAATCATCTTCATCTTCTGCTTGTACGTCGTGTATTCTGTCTGTGGCTTTACTTTTGCAAGCGTTGGCAAAGTGACCTCTACCTTGACATTTGTAGCATTGATTATTAAACGCTGGGCACTTGAGTCGCTCGTGGCTGCCCTTACAACGATAGCAGTTTCGTATTATCCCTTGGCCCTGGGACTTTTCGTTTGGTCGATACCCGGAAGATTTCCCTTGGTCTTGGTTTTTGCCCCCTTCGGGCTGCCTTTTGTTTCCGCGCTTTTTTGTTTGCCTTTGTTAACGGCATTTACCTTCTGATTTGTCGCTGAAGATCCCTTGTCCGTGAATGATTTCATTTGTTGATCCAGAGTCTCTGACGCTTGACAAATCGCCATCGCCTTTGCTAAAGTTAGATCTGTTTCAGCTAATAATTGTTTATGAACCCTGACTTCATGCACGCCCGCCAATATTTGATCTCTTATTATAGAGTCTTCCTGAGCCTGATAATTACAGGACTGGGCTAATAGACGCAACGCCACGACGTATTGTTCTATGGGTTCTCCTTCCTTTTGTAGACGGCACCGGAACACGTAACGGTCATGAGACTCATTTCCTTTTGGCGTACAGTAAGCCTTAAACAAAGCGACCACGTTATCATAAGTGCGGTCCGCTGCAGTGGCAAAGGTAAACGAGTTGTAGATGTCAATGGCTTCTTGGCCAGCAATCGTTAAAAACAACGAAAGCTTTTGCTTATTGGAGCGAGCAGTAGCAGGTTCCGTAGCCATTTCATAAAGTTCAAAGCGTTGGAGAAACACCTGCCATGCGTGCTGGGCATTCCCCGACCGTAACCGTAGCTCCGGAGGAGACTTTACATGTTCAGCCATACCTTTCCTCGGAAAAAAAACAACAACGAACGACGGCACGAAGACCGAGGCTTAACAACGCGGAAGCCGTGATAACGAAAAGGCGTGAATAAGACCAATTCTGGCACCATGTAATATTTTCGTGGTTCCTAACTTAACTTGTTAATTACTTTAATAACGTGTTAGTTCTTAATCACATATTAATTAGTCTTGACGTAAATACTCTAAGACGTTTGTGAGAGAGATAAACATTAAGTCTTTATTGATTTACATCCAAAGGCTCTCTGCTGGTATTTTCAGAGAGGCCTGTTTATTGTCTATTGTGGATGGCGACTAGCGGCCTCTAGCGGCTTATTGATACACATTTGACATTCTTTCTTTAAGAGATAGGGCGTAAGAGTTGAGACTCTTTACGTCACTAACGCTATCAGGTGGGACTGTGTCGCCAATATCGGCAGCAGTGCGAATTTCGCGACCGAAATTTAAAAAGGCGGGGCTGAATCCTGTAGATTCTTGGGTCGCTGTACGTAACGCCATAGCATACTGCTGTATTCCAATATCCCAATCTCTATGGTTATTTTGTACATATGTCGCAATCATAGTTCCGAGGGTACGGTTAGTACGTTCGGGGTGAGAATTAGATTGGGGGAATAAAATGACGTATACCGGTTACGAATGCCTAAAAGTTTAAACGTGTCACACATAGTTTTGCTGACAAATTGTTTGCCGTTGTCACTTAAAACAATCAGTGGCAACCCAAAGCGACTAAAAACGTTGTCCACGAGGGCATTTACTACGTTCTTAGTTGTGGCGCGCCGAAGTGGGAAAACCTCCACCCATTTTGTCATAATATCTGTTACAACTAAAAGTTGTCTCATACCCCGTTTACTGGGTGTCAACGGGCCCTTCAAATCAATCCCTATAACGGTCCATGGGTCGCTGGTAGTGTCTGACTTCAATAGACCGACAGGGGGTTGTTGGGAGACTTTATGCATTTGGCAGAGTTCGCACGAACGAACGTATTCTCGCGTATCGCGAATCATACCGTCCCAGGTGTATTTGGCGCACACGCTTTAAGGTTTTAAAATTACCTAAATGTCCAGAGGAGCGTATATCGTGATTTAACGCGAGTACGGTTTTATATAAGGCTTTTGGTACCCAAATTTTAAAATTTTCCTCGGAAACATCGGCGTTCTTTGAAATACCACGGTGGAGAATTCCATTAACTATTTTACATTGTTTCGCTAATTTGGCTATTTCTTCTGACGTATCGTCAGAATTCGAGATGTTGTTCGATAAATAGCTAACGATGGGGCCAAGTCGATCGTCCTTAGCCTGCTCGCTTACTAAAATTTCCCTATCAAAGGCAATGGGTTCAGGTTCGGTGTTTATGAGCGCGGCTGTTACACCCTCGGTTTCCAGAATCGGAATCGCCAGCGAATCCTCTTCTGTAGCCGAGGTTAAACGGGATAACGCGTCCGCTACCTCGTTTTTAGCGCCTGGAATATGGTGAACCGTATAGCTAAATGCCTGAAGTTTAGCATACCAACGGGCATATTTACCGGTTGGATCGGGAGTTTTTAATAGCCAAACTAATGCGGAATGGTCAGTATAAAGGTCAAAATGTGTACCTTTTATATACGGACGGAATTGCTCAACTGCAAATACTGCAGCCATGGCTTCGCGCTCAGTGGTGCAATATTTGCGTTCCGTGGGAGATAATGTGTGACTAGCATACTGAATTACATGAGATTTACCGTCCCTCTTTTGCATCAAAACGGCACCAAGACCGGTATTGGAAGCGTCACACTGGACAATAAAGGGGATAGTAAAATCGGGGGCAGCTAGGATAGGTGCAGATGTTAAAGCAGTCTTGATAGTCTGAAAAGCATTGTCTTGGGTTTCTGTCAAAACCCACTCGAAGTCTTTATGTAATAAAGTTGTTAAAGGAGTTGCCAACGTTGCGAACCCTTTAATAAAGCGTCGGTAGTAATTAGCTAAACCTAAAAATGAGCGCAACTTTTTAATAGTAGTTGGAGGTGGTAACTCGCTCAGTGCGGTGGTTTTGGCGGGGTCCACTTTAATACCCTCCGGTCCTACAATGTGACCTAAGAGTGGAGCCTCTTTTAAACAAAACTTTGTCTTACTAGCTTTTACAGTAAGACCCGCATCTAAAAGGATTATAAAAACCTTTTCTAGGGTAGCTAAATGCTTTTCAAAACTTTCAGAAATAACTACCAAATCATCTAGGTAGGCACTAACGCCTTCCTGTCTGAGGGGACCGAACAATCGGTCTATCATGCGTTGGAATGTGGCGGGGGCGTTATACACATGCCAAACATAAGAACCTTGGGGCGAAATAAGCCTTTATGGGTAACGAATGCGGCCTTGTCGCGACTAGAGGGGTCCAAAGGAACCTGCCAGTATCCCGCCTTAAGATTGAGGGTGGTTATGAATTTCGGTCTTTTAATTGATTCTAATATGTCATCAATTCTCGGAAGCGGATAAGAATCTTTAATAGTTACAGAATTCAGCTTCCGGTAATCAATGCACAGCCGATAACCACCGTCTTTCTTTGTTACTAAAATACAAGGTGCGCTCCAAGGACTATTGCTGGGTTCTATCAAGTTGTCCACAAGCATTTCCTCAACTATCTCATCTATTTTCTCTTTTTTCCAAGGAGAATAGCGGTAGGGGGCACACCCTATCGGGTTGGCATCGCCAGTGTCAATATAGTGCGAAGCGGTTTTTGTCCGACCCGGTACCGAGGCAAAAAGTTCTTGGTAATTATAGACTAGATTTTTTAAAGCGTCTCTCTCTTCCTCCGATACTTTGGCTACCGATAAGGCTTTCTTTAGATCGTCGCCGTCAATCTCCACGGGACACAAAGTAGGGGAACTCGGTAACTCTTTCAAATGTGGGTCAGAAATAGGACTTTTTAAGAAGTCGTATTTTACACCGGGCTCATCGCACCAGTAATACCGCGTATCACGATAATTGACAACCATGCCACATTTTTGGATAAAATCCATACCAACAATAACAGGATAAACTAAATTATTTACAAAATATACAAGGGTGGATTCTGTTAAACCAGGAAGGGAGAATGAAACTTTCGCCGACCCAGCTGACGTCACGCGCGTTTTATTAGCTAATCTAAATCCTAAGCAATGCCGCTGACGGGTATTAGATAGGGGGGTTATCTCTCCCTTAAAACTACTATCTATTAACGCCACAGATGATCCTGGGTCGACCAGTGCGATTTTCTCCTGACCATTTACTTTAACTAGAATCCATGCCAATTGGGGAAGAATTGATTCTCCCGCAATATGGCTATTTACAGCTTGGCCTATTGACGATTTCCGGGGGGAACGGCCTTCTCTTTTCCCTCGGTGTGAGCGTTTCCCTTACTAAGATGTCTTTTGGGACAATTAGGCTTAATGTGGCCCTCTACACCACAGCGGATACAAACTGGAAAAAAGGGTTTTGCCTTTGGGTCCAAAGAGCTCACGGGTGCGCTATATTTTGAATTTTCGCGCCTTTCGGGGCAAAAATTTTGATAGTGGCCATGTTTGCCACATTTCATGCAGATTACATCAGGTTTGCTCTTAGGAGCTGAAGTTTTCTGACTAGAAGACCCCGCGTCTCTGCCACGTGGGTCTTGATCTACTTGTTCGACCGCTACTGCGTCAGCAATTAGTTCACGTACACGTGAATATTTTTTAATGCCAGGGGTTTTCTGATATCGTTGCGAAGATTACGCTTAATTAAGCGAATCTGTTCGCGAACTGGGAGGGGCTCTGACAACTTTCGCATCAAGGCTTGCATTGCCTCCGCGTAGGTACTGGATGATTCTCGAGGTTTTTGGAACCTACCATCTATTTGTTCCAATAAAAAGTCGTCATCAGACTCTCGTCTTTCAGAGCATCAGAAAACTCCTTAAAAGTGGCAAATGAAGGTTGAGTATCCAACCATTCTTACACACATCTTGTTAACATCGTCGGGATCCAACGCTTTATAAATAGATCTTCTGGGCAGTCTCTACTTACTAAAATTTGACGCGCTTTTAACAAAAATTCTTTTGTTCCCAACCCACTAGTGGCGCCTGAAAAGTTGGGCATTGAAACAGAGGGGACCCACGAACTTTTGATTGCCATGTTAGATTGTGCCTGTGCTGACTCTTGGCTAACATTACTAATGTTATTCTGATTTTGCGAAATTGTTGACCCATTCGCACCAGAACTATTAAAAATTGGAGTAGTTACCGCTGGGGGTACCACCGACGCGTTCGAAACACTATTTGGGGTGTTTGGGCGAACATTCGCGTTTGAATTTAAACTTGGCGCGTTAGGCGCTTGCGCCAAGGGCTGTACGAGGGGTGCCACAGTTGGAGGTGCGGCGCTAGCTTGTTGATATGAAGCCATCTGCTGAGTCAACAAAGAGACTTGTTGTATAAGGGCTTGCATTCGCGCCTGCATTGCAACTATAGCAGGGTCGCTAGCCGGTACAGGCGGTACAGGGTTTTGTACCGTTGGGTTTCCTACAGGGGAAGGCGGACGCGAATTAGTGGGTGAAGGTTGCGGAGTGATCGCAACTGATTGGTTTCCACCATTGGAAGCAGCAGAATTAGGCCTACTTGTTGACGCCATGTTACGTTTTGATAACTTCTGCCTATTAGCCTTAGAAGGTACAACAAAGGAAACCTTCGACCTACGCTCTTTTCGTTCGCTTCTCTCAAAATTCTTAAAATCCCCATAGCAAATCGCACAGCTTAGATCTCGGTTAAAGTGGGGAAAACAATAATCGTGCTTGGGCTTGAAACGCATGTGAGTGGCACGAATATATAAACCCAAAATCGAAACTCAAAAATCAAATTTACACCGTAAATTGACTATATCTAAAAAATTGCTTGTAGTTATTTTTGACCCTTCAAAATAAAATTAACATAAAATTTAAGATTTTGACTTTTCAAAATACAGAAAAAGAAATTCTCTAGAAACTATTAAACGTTCTGACCCTTCAAAACAAATAGTTTCTGAGAAAAACAAATTCGAACTCGACGGTTAAACAAATTAAATTTCCGTAACTTTCCCTAAGAATTACGTACCAAATAAGTCAAAATTTAACAATTAACCGAAGAGCTACAGAAAATATTATATTTCTAACTTATCATTACTTCGTTACCTTAACTTCTACGACCATAAAAACATGCATCGATCAAAATGAACAAATTTTCGTAGGGGTTAAAGGAAATTAAAATAGATATATTAATAATGGCAAACAGTTGTGCACTGTACTACACCTATGCATCATTATTAACAAAAATTAATTACGGGTTCTTTTAATTATTTAAATAGGAATAATATCCCGGACGGACCCCCAAAATGAAACGTTTCTCCACTCGGTCCTTTAAAACTTATAGGTAAAGCTACCGTGGGGTAGTGGTCCATTAAAGTCAATACAGTCTAGGGGGAAATAATTAGGATTGCAGAGGGAGAATCGTTGCCATTGGGTGTAGGTTTAATAAAAATAGACTTGCGTAGAAATGTTTAGACAGTATTTAATTACTTAAAGTAAAGTTAGTTAAACAATTGGCTATGCTCATCAACTTTTATAATTTACATACGGAAAACCCATGGTGCACCTCATGGGGCTATTTCATAACTAGTAAATTAATAACTGGGGTTGCTGGTACCCTGGTTTTAATTAGAGTGTTCAAACTCACCGCGTAGCGTCCATCACCCGACAGGAGATACTCTTCGGAGGCGCGTGGTAACCGCGGGAGTCACCGGCTGACCGCACTAACTCTTTTATGCATTCGCATATCGCGAGCGTTTTTCCCGGAGGTTGAGAAAGGTCTTCTTCTGGCCGGTGCTACTTTCAAATCTGTACTCTTCTTCTTCAGTTCTGAACTCTCTCTCCTCTTGAAATTTTGGTGTCTCGACTCTACAGAGCCGAGCACACACACGCCGAAGCAATTATGTCCCAACGACTGTCAAAGTGTTATTAATGGGACACTCTGGCATCCAGGTATCCTGGCGCCCATTTTTGGGTACCAGCTTAAAGGGGTTACGGGTTACCAGCGGTAAGAGAAAGGTTCCTCTCTGTCGCGCCGCCTAAGGTGCGGTCCACGCAGAGAGGGAACGGACAACAATAGAGTATATAGTTGATGAGAGCCATAGATAAAGATCAGTTCTAAGAAAATGTATGAGAAAGTTTTTGAAAAAGTGGTTCATGGCATGGGAACCAAAATCTTAGAACTAAAACTGTTATATAGGTTTTCAATTTGAGTAACCCTTTCGGGTGATAGGTTTTCAGTTTAAGCAACCCTTTCGGGTAATATGTTCATTTTACAAAGCTCCTAAAGCTAGGATTTCCACCAACCATTAATTAAGTCTGATCATAAAGAGCTTTGAGAGCTAGGACTTTCACCAACCCCTTAGGGTTATAACACAAAGCTTCTACAGCTAGGGTTTCCAACAACCCGAAACGGTAAAGCTTCTAACCCTTCCGAGTTATTCATTTTAGAGCTAGGATTTCCACCAACCATTGATTACGGCTATAGATTTTTACCTCTCCGAGTGACGTATGTCACGGAGAGGTTCTAATTTCGACGTGTCTGTCAGTGTGTGTGTCTGTGTGTCTGTCTGTTGTTATTGACTTACACCCCAGGGGACCGCGTTCGCAGTTTTCAAATCGGAGCAAATGTTTTCCCAAATTCCGGACCGCATTTACAGTTTCCGAAAATTTGGATTCCACTTACCATAGCAATTATCCATTACCAGTCTTTACCCACTGGCTTCTATAGTCAACCATCATTGGGGCTCTTTTTCCATGCCACATGGACACCAGTCTGTACACACTGGCTTCTACACACCACCATTTTGTGGTCTTTGTCCATCCCACTTGGACACCAGTCTGTACACACTGGCTTCTACACACCACCATCTTCTGGTCTTTGTCCATCCCACATGGACACCAGTCTGTAAACACTGGCTTCTAATCCCCACCATCTTCTGGTCATTTTTTTGTCCATCCCACATGGACACCAGTCTGCACACCTGGCTTCTACTCCATCATCATCCTTAAGGTTAAGACATACGCGGCGATCGGCCAGGGTTACGAGAAACGTCTGGCCTCCCAATGGTGGGGCTTCCACCAAAGGTTCACGCAATTGCGCTGTATCCATAGCTGCGATTCGAAACCCTTATATACTACCTATTTGAGTAAGGCAAAGCAACCGGCGTATGCTTCATTTCAAACGCCAATATTAGTCAAGTCTCTCAAGAATGTTTAATTGTTCTTTTTTAAAACGATGTAACGTTCAATAAGGCGAATAACTAACGAAGAAAATATTAAATATTAATTATATTTATTTTAATATTTAAGATGATGTTGTTTCTCAATTCAAAATTAATACGGAAAGAGTTAAAAAGCGGTCTATGTTTTTGTCTGTGTGTGTCCGTCCGTTGTTACGCTAGTTCGCTGCGTTAGAAGTTCGTTTTGTTTTGATGTGTAAAGAAATCCTACAGAACCATAATATTCCCTTTATCCTTAATACAAAGTGAATATGTGGAAATATTTTTCGTAATTATGATGCATTTAGTACTTTTGTAGCTTTAAAGCTCTGTTTCATTTTGATATTCCAAAGACTTTTTTTAATATTATTATTTGAAATGGCTGTTTATATATTACTTAAGCTATACTATATCTGTATATAGAATAATCCTTGGTTTAGTGATTTCATGAAGAAAGCTAAGTTCTAGACTCCGGCGGGTATATCTAGTATTATCCGCAATAAGCTTAGTGAAATAAAGAGTAAATAATTGAGGCCTGAGGCGAAGTAAAGTTTGGGTGTCGATTTTCGTGTCTGAAATGAAGAGACATCAACGGTTCAGAGTGAGCCGAAAGTTAAATACACTCTTAAATAATCAGGTTAGGATTTAAGCAGAAGGAAAGATCATGGTGGCAATTAGATTAGTAGGACTAAGCTACAGAGTTGTTATTCTCTTTATGGTGCGCATTGACTATCAGTGCGTCTAGCTACAATTTAGCTTTGGCATTATTTAGCGGTAACACTCATGTTGGCAAACTAAGAATATTGTTGAGGTGAGACGAGACGATAGTGTTTACACTGCTAACTAGTTGTGAATGTAGCTATCATAATATAGGGTAAACAGCTGAAGCGTAGACTTCATTTCCTGTTCTTTTTGCCATTGACTGATTTCCATGTGTCCAAGATTTATCCTTATTGGATGTAAAATGTCGTCTGCTTTACTGTATATTCGCTATGCTTGGAATACTGCTTCAATGTTTCGTAAATTTTTACTTCAAAAAAGAGAAATAATTCCATATCTAGGTAAATAACTTTGTAGTAGTAGACCTCTTGACTCGGAGAGGTAATATTTTGATTTTCCCAACTTGTTTTCCTATCAAACTATCAAAAATGGCGAAACTATGAATTTTTCTGGCTATATTTTAGAGTGGAACTGAAATTAGTATGAACTGAACTAAACTGAACTTTGTCATAACACTTAACTTAGGGGGCGCTGCGCTCAATGTATAGGCCTGACGGAGGTTAGCTAATAGGTTGGGTTTGATCAGGCAACTCACTTCTCCCTCGACTTTTGTATTAGTAACATGCTTTAACTTAATAAACTAATTTAACTATGATTTGCATTGTGTAATCAATCAATTCGCGTAACAAATGGTAGCAGAGCGTGGTTTGCCCATGGACTTTTAATCAATGCAAATCATAATATCTTAATCGCGAGGGCCGAGGCCTAGGTTAATACGGTTTCTGGACTTTGATTTGACCTAAAACAATATGGCGGACGGTGGCGCGGTAACGGCGGTACATAAAATCAACAAGTTAAATGCAAATAATTATCGCACATGGAAGATGGAAATGGAATTAATGCTACGAGAGCGAGGATTATGGGAGCATGCGTTAAAATATAAGGAGGGAGAAAGTATACCTGATTTCCTTATCAGATTATTTGAACTTGCAACAGAGTAGGACGATGCTGGAAATACTTTGGATGATAAGGACATCGCGTACAAGATGATTGGAACATTACCAAGTTCCTATGATTCCTTGGTGGCCCAACTATATCAACTGGACAAAGATAAATTTAAACCAGAACCAATAAAAGAAATCCTCATCAATGAACATGGAAGACGTGTCAATAAAGAAGGAAGTTATGAAGAAACGAATAACGCATTTGCAACAAAAACTAGAACATCCCGTCCAAGATGTAAACCGAAGGCCACTTTTAGTGGAACATGTTATAATTGCCAACGTGCAGGACACAGAGCTGCAGATTGTCGTCGTCCATCGCAATCAAGGGGGAGTCGCCAGGATAGTAGAAAGAAATATAAAAATGGAGCTTTCTATGCCTCGGCTCACTGTACAACTTCATCTACGAAAGCTTGGATCATGGATTCTGGGGCAACACGGCACTTTTGTAACCAGCGCAATTGGTTTCAAAATTTTACACCGTTACAAACAGAAGCAACAGTTGGGGAAGGCAAATCCCGCGTGGAAGGCAGAGGCGACGTCTGGTTGCGAATGAACGATAAGAGACGAAACATATTTCGACTCAAGGACGTACTTTACACTCCAGGAACGGGACGAAACTTAATATCAGAACGCTTATTGGATCAAGCTGGATATAAAGGTTACAGGAAAAACGGAAACTACATCGTATATTTTCCTCATGGAACTTTTGCTTTTGAGGCCCCTTTATTACAAGATAATTTCTATACAGTGAATGCAACAGTTTTGATGAATGGACCAGAAGATGATGGAAATCAATCAAATCAATCAACATCTGAAACATACGCTACAGACGTACGAAAAAGCACTCCACTGGAACTGTGGCACCATCGACTTGGTCATTTAAATGAGACGGATCTGAAATATATGGCATCACACGGTATGCTAGGAGGGTTGGAACCTTTACAAGGACACTTAGAGATGTGCAGGACATGCCAGTTAGCGAAGAGTACTAAACAACCGCACAAACGAATTGACGAAATCGGAAGCAAGCACATTTTAGAATTGGTTCACTCAGATGTCTGGGGACCCGCTCCGGTGAAGTCGCTAGGGGGAGCAAGATACTACATAACTTTCACTGATGACAAGAGCAGATATTTAATGGTCTACCCTATGGCGAATAAAAGTGACGTTCTATCGAAGTTCCAAATGTACAAGACCTTTGTCGAGAAGCAAACTGGACGCAGTATCAAAGCATTACGCACGGATAACGGTATGGAGTATTGTTCCACAAGAATGGCTGACTACTGCATCAAAGAAGGCATCAAACACGAGCGAACAAATACGTACTCACCACAGATGAATTGTGTTGCTGAAAGAGTCAATCGGACACTGATGAACATGGTCAGAGCTTTCTTTGAAGATTCCAAATTACCAGAGAACATATGGGCAGAATTGGTCCTAGCCGCAGCACACGTGAAGAATCATTCCAAACATGCAAAACTCGGCGATAAAGTTCCTCTCGAATTGTGGATGGGACGCAAACCTAAAGCAACCCATTTAAGACGCATCGGAAGCATAGCCTACGTTCACATTCCGTATCCCCGACGAAAGAGCAAAATAGAGAGACGAGCTAAAGTTGGAGTTGTTGTGGGTTATGCCATGAAAACTAAAGGTCTGAGAATCTGGTATCCTACTGAGAGGAACGTAGTGGAAAATAGACACGTAAGGGTTGACGAAAGGATGCCTGGAGTTACACATTTTAAGTGGCATCCATCGGATCATTATGAAAATATCACTTGGATAATAACCGAACCATCGACGTATTGCGACCAAAAACAAAAGCAACCGGAACCAAACCCTGAAACGTCCATGCTAACAGACGGAAGTGAAGTCATGCAGGGAACAGATGAAGAGACTTCGTCAGAAGATGAAGATATTGAGGACTTTTCGGACGCATCAGCAGATCTGACCAAAGAGACTATCCCATGTCAAGAAAAGGATAGAGTATCTGATAAAGTAATCACTGAAGTTCAACACTTACCAGGAGGGTGGAGAAGGGAAGTCCAAATAACACAGGCGGGAAAAACGAAAGGAGAGCAAGATATCTATTATTATAATCCAGATGGACAACGAGTACGTTCGAGGTCCGAAATGAAAAAGTGTCTTGCCGCACAGAAAGTACATCAGGATACAGCACTGGACAAATCAAAATCACAAGAGGAAGATTTTGGTCAAGCGCATTACTGTGATATAATAGTGCCTGAAACGTACGAGCAAGCGACCAAGTCACCACAATCGAAGGAATGGAGGGAAGCGATGAAAAAGGAAGTTGATACTCTGGCAGAAAGGAACGTCACAAAACTCGTAGGAAAACCCGCAACGGAAAAGATCGTTGGATGTCGCTGGGTATATGCTGTCAAGAAAGATAATCAAGGACGGATTAATAGATACAGGGCCAGACTTGTTGCCCAGGGTTACAATCAAGTAGCAGGCGTAGACTATGATGACGCTTTCGCACCAGTAATAAACTTCAGTCTTATCAGGTTGTTCATCGCACTATTTGTCATTTGTCTGGGTTGGAAACACTGTCATATGGACGTGAAAAACGCGTATCTCTATGGAAATTTGAAGCACGCCGTCTACATGAAACAAATACCTGGGTTTGAAGTTGCCGACACTTCAACACATTGCCTGAAACTCCTGAAGTCATTATACGGATTACCTGAGAGTGGTAGACTCTGGTTTATGGAACTCGACTAAAGCTTCCAAGCCATGGGTTTCAGCAAGTTAAAAGGAACCAATTGTATCTATTATGTACCAATGAAAGTAATTGTACTTGTCTACGTGGATGATCTCATCGTATTGACGAAGAATGACAGTATTTTGGACGATATATACAAGATTATAACTCAACGTTTCGACATCACAAGACTTGGATCAATAAGTAAACTTCTAGGAGTTGAGTTTAACTTTCGAAAAAATGGATCATTGAAAATGCATCAATCAACGTATGCCTCACAACTTGGCGACAAATTTAAGATAACGCTGGAAGAACCCGTTAGCCTACCGATGGCCGCTGGTGTCGTATTGACGAAACACGATTCATCGACGGAGGAAGACGAAAAGGAACGCATGAAGTCCTTTCCTTATCGACAACTAATAGGATGTCTACTATTTATAGCGCAACGCACCCGACCCGCCATTTTATTCTCGGTTATCACACGGTGCCAATACAACAGTAACCCACGATATACGCATTGGAGTAGACTTTGCCAACTCGCGAGATACGTCATGACAACAGCTAATAAAGGAATCATCTATTATCCTAACGAAAATCCTGGACTAACATTATATAGCGATAGCGATTGGGCGACAGATCGTGATACACGACGATCGGTTAGCGGTTATGTGGTACGGCTTGGCTCTTCACCAGTAATGTGGCGGTCTGCAACACAAAAGTCGGTGGCAACTTCCACCATGGCAGCTGAATATGTTGCGTTATCTGAAGCAACGAAGGAATTCTTGTGGTTGCGACCAATTATCGATGAACTGAAGACCTTTGACGTTAATTTTGAGAAACCAACAATCTATTGTGATAGCCAATCAGCTATATTTTACTCGAAGAATAGTGTAGAAAATCAACGGTCGAAGCACATCGATATCCGGTATCATTTTGTGCGAGAAACTCTTGATCAAGGACTGTTTGATTTAAAATTTGTTAACTCGAAAAATAATATTGCTGATATTCTAACTAAAACTTTAAATAAGACTAGCGTTAATAATTGTGTAACTTTACTTAAACTAAATGATGGATTTGTTTATGTATTTACTTGTTATGTCAAAGAGGGGGAGTGAAATTAGTATGAACTGAACTAAACTGAACTTTGTCATAACACTTAACTTAGGGGGCGCTGCGCTCAATGTATAGGCCTGACGGAGGTTAGCTAATAGGTTGGGTTTGATCAGGCAACTCACTTCTCCCTCGACTTTTGTATTAGTAACATGCTTTAACTTAATAAACTAATTTAACTATGATTTGCATTGTGTAATCAATCAATTCGCGTAACAGGAACTTCTTCTCAGATTGATTTTTTCCTCTCAAACTATCATAGATGGCGAAAGTATCTATTCTTCTGATTATATTTTAGACTGACACTGCTGGATAGATAAATATTTTCCCTCTCAACAAATCATAGATGGTGAAACTATCGAATCTTCGTTCTATATGTTAGAGTGGCTAGTGCTTAAAATTATGAACTGTTTCTTCTTTTATGACATCTGATTGCGATATCTTTCCCGCAAAATCGTCAACAGTTCATTGAACGTCGTATTTACTTTCAGTTATTAAATCTGATCCGACAAGGTGATAATTTTCATCCGACCTAGCGCTATCTGAACGATTTCTAATCTTACATCTGTTCAGATATCTTTATAATTTTACAGATATCCGTTTTTAACTTTATACACTGATTATATATATACAACCATGCCAGTACACATGAAAACCTTCAATTATCTAGTAAAGACAGAGATACAGAGATTCATGTAATTTTAGAAGCCGGAATAGAGAACTGGGTACTTTTTGCGTGCGTCAAAGTCCACGACACCCTTCCTTGAGATGGGGGGGGGGTATGAAAGAAGAAGCTGGTCATTGTGACGGAGGTAAAAAGCAACGATGTATTTTTGGCCGTCATCGTTAGAAACGTCATCAAAACATAGTTTAGTGAGCCAATAAGATAATTTAAAATTTTCGTTACGAGTTGAAGGGATTGGATCTTCGTTCCAGCTAATAAAATAGTTAATCATTTAAATATAAAATTACCTTTTACGCGTAATGAGCCCTTGACCAAAATTAAAGAGCACTAGCATGTGCGTGTGACTACTTGGTCCGGCTTTTAAGTAAACACTACTTAAGTGACTAACAATATGAGGATGTGTTAACCACTATTTTAAGGCGGTAGTAAACCTTTTTCTAGTACGACGAAAAAACACCAGATGACACTGATTTTCGTAACAGGGGTCTCAGTTTTTGTGGGGGTGAAAATAGCTTTAGCAAGAATTTTTCCTATGATGTTTGGCTTGAATAAAACTCCCCGGGTGGCTAAAGAAAATCTTCCCGCTTTCGCTGATAACCTCGAAAAAAAAAATGATAAAAAAAATAAAATGTACCCCTTTCCTCACCATAGAGCCTAGTGCGGGGAGGAGGGTATTCTTCTTGCAGTTAAATGCTGTACGGACAGTAGGGCGGGCCAAGATCTACC